>NC_051064.1:100206198-100526198 GCF_004664715.2 Peromyscus leucopus
CCACCAGGAGACCAGATATATCCAGAATGCAATGGCAAGGTTTACTTCTTGGCGCAATACGAACTAGCAAGGAACCCTCATCCGCAGTGCCCAGCACAGTGAGCCAGAGAGGAGAGTTCCTCTTTCTTGGGGAGATAAGCTTTGAAGGCAAAAACCACAAAATTCTTCAGAGAGGAGGGGGTTAGTACGGGTCCACCCTTGATTGGTCCAGTTTTCCTGAGTTTGGACTTTTTTTTTATCTTATTTTTTGCTCTGTCAGGAGTTTTACAGCCCATCTCCAAAATTTGGTCATATTATCTCAGGGGAGGGGGGCGTCTCGTGGTTAGCTACCACCAGACAGTCTGATTTTGTACTTTTAAAACTTCTGACTTCACCCTGTCTGGAAATGGGAACTGACTTGGTTCTGGCTATTTTAAGATGTCCCTTTCCTCAGCTCTCCGGGCCTTAGGGGGAACTGGAGTGGGGGGTCTCTCAGATAGCTTTACACTATTAGAGCCTTTCTATTTGTGTGTATGTGCGTGCATGCGTGTGTGTGTGTGTGTGTGTGTGTGTGTGTGTGTGTGTGTGTGTGTGTGTGTGTGTGTGTGTGCGCGCGCGCGCGCGCATATAAATACAGCTTGCTGGGACCATTTTTAGGTAAATGGATGTAACTACAAAATATCATACCAAGTATGGTTACCTAGATCCAGAAGACTGCTGTTCCGTGTACTCTTTTGTTTGTTGATCAGAGCTCTGAATCTTTGTCTCTCAGCCATTTGTATTTTGAAAATTTTCTGTTCAGTTCCATGTCCCATTTTTAATTAGGGTGTTTTTAAAGAATATATATTTAGTTGTTTGTGGGAGTCCAGCTGGGAGACTGGATTCCCACATTTTATGACAGGGAACTCTTGAGGAGAGAGGGATAAAGAAATATTAGGTAGAAGGATAGAGGGGAGAGAAACACTCAAAGCAATTTCCCAGTATATGGACCTACTTCCCTAGTTTTCTAAAGGGTTTCAAAGTGACTTGTTTACAAATGGTATTAGCATTTTAATTGCCTTCTGACAGGCAGGCTGTTTACCTGTTTCTCGTTTTCTAGCGGCAAGCTAACAAAGCTTGTTGAGAAAATAGCATTTTGAACTGAAAAAACAGATTGGGGGCAGTGAAGTACCCATATTTCTTTTACGGATTTCATTTCCCAAACTGCCTTTCTCTATATCCGCATGCTGTTACAAGTGAACTACATTTCCCATGCTGCCTTTCTGGGTCTGGGAGAAAACTTTTATTCACAAGGTCTGTGTTCAAGCTTTCGCTTTTACCATAGGAGGTTTTTGAGTCAAGATTTTGCTCTTTTACCACAGGAGATTTCTGTTCTCCCTGAGCTGGCACTGATAGATGTATTTCACCTGCCACTTTCCCAAGAGAGGGCTGTGCTGCCCATGTGTGTTTACGGACCACCAGCACTTATTTCCCGCCTTACCGGGTCAGTGAAAGAAAATGCAAGTACTCGAAATAAAAGCCTTTTCAGAGAGATTCCTGCCCCACCGCCCACCCCGCATAGATCTCCTGCTTGTCCCCGCTTGTCCCTTCCCTCAGGATACAGAGCCCATGCTGCCACTGTGCTGCTCAGGCTGCACTAACTGCTTTTTCCACACCAGCAGCACCCTCCACCACCCCCCAACCCCCACCCCCCATCTCCGGTCCCTCACTGCCCCTGCTGCAGTCCCCAGCCTAGGCTCTGGCTGCAGGGTATTCTGGCTACTGTTTTTCTAATATTGGCTTGAAGGAGAGCCAGGACTAGCAGAGAGGATTTGCCATATTCCAAGAGGTTTTGTTTTTTGTTTTTTTTTTTTTCTAGAGCAATTACAGGTGATTTTCTCCTTCTGGTAGATTTTTCCAGGTGAGTTTAATTTTGCCCTTTCAGGAAGAAAAGAGATCTGAGGAAAGACCTGAAAAGCTTTCAATTTTATTTTTAGAGAAAGATTACTAAGTTTTTTCCAAGAAAGCTTTCAGATTTTCAGAGCGAGATTACTAAATTTTTCTCAAGACTTTTGTTCCCTATTCTTGGCTTCATGGCCAAAGAAACTAATTCTCATGGTACAATGTTATCATACAGAAACAATATCAGCAGTGAAGAGTTTTATTTCATCCACATCTGTCTCAGGGAAAATTCTTTCCTCTGCTGCTCAGGACTTAAATTTAAGCTGTCCATAGGTCAAAAGCTTCCACAGGAATCTTTTTCTGCCCATTTTTCACATCTTTGATAGATTTTTCTCTGATTCTTTCCCAGGAGTTTGCGTTCATAGATCCATAGTTGGAAAAATCAAGGACATAGTTCCTCTGTCTTGTTGCTTATCTTATCCTAAGTTTTTTCTTACACTATATTCCTATATCTACCTTATATTTTTTTCCTTCTTACCCTAAGTTCTTTCTATACTATGTTCCCACATTCTACCTTATATTTTTTCCTTAATTTTTATAGATAGAAATTAAGAGAGAAAAAAATGAATGAAACCTAGATAGAGAAAAATGTTAGCTGCAGCCTCACTTTTCAACTTTGCACTTTTCAGTCACCTTACTTTCCCTTCTGAGAATAAAAGACTGTCATCTTTAATTTTAATTACTTATCAGGCATTCCCCCTTTGAGCCATGTGCCCCCCTCTCCTTTTGCTCGGTCCCTGTTCCCGGCACCATTTGTAGGAACCCAGCTGAGCAACTGGCTCCCTCATTTTCTAGCAAGGTACTCTTGAGGAGAGAAGAATAAGAGATACTAGATAGAAGGATAGAGGTGAAAGAAACAGATAGAAACACAGGATAGCCTTGGGAGGGCCTGGGTCATTAGCCACAGGCTCTTCCTGGCTCTTCTAAAGGACTATTTATAGAAATGCCAAGGGATGGAGCAAAAGACACCCCCCCCCCAGCTCAGCCAAGTATAGACCCTTCCAATAACCTAGAAATGGTGCACATGGTCAAGGAATCCTTTAATGCAGCTCTACTGGGTAAAGCAAGCTCAGATCTCACTAGGAAACCTTTGTGGGCCTCCACAGTTGTTTTAAGTTTCTCTGTGTTCTAGACACTAACCTATGTCAAATATATAATTGACAGATTTTTTCTATTCTGTATGCTATGGCTTTACTCAAATGATGGTGTCCTTTGAGGAATCCTGATAGTGCAAACTTTAAAACCAGCAATTAATAAATAGGGCCTTGTGAATCTAAGAATCTTCCATACAGCAATTCACATACACATATTTTTAATTAATTAAAATAAAAGTGTTTGCATTACAAGATTCTTTACCACTGTGAGTTCTGGTTGTTCAAAAAGGCAATAATACTTACCATCTAGAATTGTGTGGGGATTAAATAAGTTAATAAAGGTGAAGCTCTGGAAATCTGGGCTGTTTCAATTGGTAGCAGTATTAATAATAGTAGTAACATTTGATTCTTTTAATACAGTAGGAATGGCTAGGGGCTCTCTTATTCTGGTACATTATATATTGGACAACCCTTTTAAACTCTCTGGTGTCATTTCCCTTACTAATAAAACAACAGAGTGAAGTTAATGGTCTCTGGATTCAATTATAGTTTTAATGTAAGAAACTAGGATTCTATACCTATAAAAATAGGCATAAATCCACTTTCTTCCAACAACCTGTCAAGTATTCTACATTATCTTTACAACATGAATAACTTTGATAACTCTTATTATTATTACAAAATTTCAAAGGGTATGTAATATTTTATCTCTCAATAAACAGTTTGAGTGTGCCATTTCATCACACTTCATATTTTAGTATATTAGTTGGTCCCAGCTATTTTCCAGCTATACTGATGAATTTAACAATTTGTAAAATAGCTAAAAACAGATGGCTTGCAGCTCCAACTGTTGGGGTCTATTTTCCTCTACAAGGAAGGTCAGTGATCCTTCAACTGATGTGGCCTCAGACCACATGATGGCTCTTATTTGCATGTTAGAGAAGGAGGCATTCAAGCACTATAAGTTTCTTTCTAAAACATATGAGTTTCATCATGAAGTCTGACTGCTGCCGCTTGCAGGCTTACTGTGGGCAGCTTTACACATGTCTTTGCACATTTTTGAAATAAGCAACATATTAACAGAATGCCAGTAAATTAAACATTTCCCAAAGGAGACATCACCTTATATCCCAGAAAAAGTCCTGCATTTTAATTAATATACTAAAAGCACTAAATTGAATGTTTTCCAAAGGGGGTTTTATGATATATGAAGTACATTTAAATTTACATTTAAATTCATTTTCTTATAACCTCAATATTTTAGACTGTCACTTATATTCACTAACATTTGGAGTTTTAGCGATATTTTTGATCGTTTATTTTGTGTGCTTGTTTGTGCACATGGCATGGCATGGATGTGGAGGCCAGAAAACAACCTGAGTTAATGGTTTCCCTCTTTCCACCATGTGCTTCAGGATTGGAATCTAATTCATGTCTTCCTGTTAGCAGCAAGTTCCTTTTTCCCATTGATCTATCTTCCTGCCCTTGGCAATCCTTTCATTCTTTCTGTGCTCATCACACGGAAACAATTTCAAACACACATCACTATCTTTGCATGGTATCTGTCTGATCCACTATCTTCAAATAAGGATTTATCTTGAATATGAGCATAAGGACAAGAAATGCCAATGACGATTTATTTTTTCCACAGTGCTTTACAGAATACAAGGCTTTATCATTCATATGCCATTATCAATAATAAGAGAAAAATATTTTATGTGAGTTACCCAAAGGTAGGTGAGTAAACTGGCTTTCCATGTTGGCTTTCTGGGTTAGGCTGTGTTTAGTCACCTGACAGCATCAGTAAGCAAACAGTCTCCTCTATCTAACGCTGAAGAAGGAAGGTAGAAATCAGAGGAATCCTGGCTGCAAGAGCTGACAGCTGCAAAAGGGCTGAGGCCAGCCATCATGCTCCGCTCATAATGGAGAAGAGGGAATTGTACAGACATAATCACTGCACATGGTGGCAGCAGGCTCAGCTCATCTCTCAGAATTCAGGTTTCCCACTTGTGGATGGTCATTACACAGAATTATTTTCATGTGAGTTCATCATTAAACTTGCAGAATTGAGGTTCTTACAGTTGGAGACTCTCTGTGCCTTAGAAGAAGACATTTGTTAGCAACTCAAGATAGTTTTGTCACAACTGGATATGGCTGGGGGAGTGACACAAGCATAGTAAGCAAGAGTCGGGGATCCTGGTCAGCACACACAATGTACAAGAAAGTTCTCCAAAGAATTTTCCAGTCCAAGGTCAACAATGCTGAGGTTCAGAATCGCTGTTCTAAATGCATGTGTAGCTGCTAAGCCCTTCAAGATGTATTCCCAAACAGCAGCAAACTGCTAGTTGGCTGTACAGCCAACACCAAAATAATTCATGGATGAAGGAGCCCTGGCTTTGCTTAAAATAAATAGTTCATGTGGATTCAATTCAGTTGACCTAAAACTTTAATGTTTACCTACTGCACAAATAGCACTAGGCTATACACTATTGGAGAATATGTGAATACTTACAGCATGGGCCATACCTTTGAGGAACTTGTAATTCATTAAATGTGTCAAGTTGCTAGGAACAAGGACCCTATGTCCTCAGCCCCTACATAATAGATGTTTAACAAATTTTAATTTTCCAAAATTTCTCCCAATTTCATCCATTTTTGTACCCAACATCCCTTCTGAACTTTGTTAGAAGATCTTGCCTATGTTTTCAAAGAAAACTGAAGCCATCAGGAAGAATCAACTGTGGCCTCCATATCCCTCCATTTATTTTAGTGTATTAGAGGACACCCTGCCTCTCATGCTATTCAAAAACCACTTTTCCATTTGTTTACTAGTCCCTCTCCCTCAACTCTATGACATTCAAGATCCAATTTAATCAGTTATCAAAAACACACAATTAGTGTAGAAAAAACAGTGGTCAAGCACAATAACATTCCATGAATGTTGTAGCTAGAATTTTCTCCGGTCCTGCCCTAGCCTCAAATAAACACACAGAGGTTTATATTATTTTTTAAAATATATGGCCTAATGGCTCAAGCTTCTTGCTAGCTAGCTCTTACATCTTAAATTAACCCATTTTTATAAATCTATACTTTGCCACATGGCTTGTGGCTTACTTGTACTTTTACATCTTGCTTCTCCTGGTGACAGCTAGCAGAGTTCCCAAGTTCTGCCTTTGGCTTCCTCTCTCTCTAGTTGGAATGTCCCACCTAACCTTCATTCTGCCTCACCATTGGCCAGACAGCTTTATTTATCAACCAATCAGAGCAATACATATTCACAGCATACAGAATGACATCCCACAGCAGAATGTAACTCTTAAATCACCTCCTCAGGTCATCCTCTGTATGTGGAACCATATCACCTTTTATGTTGCTTCCATCTTGTGCTTTTCAAACTCTTTTATGAATAGCTTCTGTGTCTCCTCATCTCCTTTCTTCCCATCCACCTACTATGCTGAGAATGGATTCTGCCTCAGCCACTAGTTGAAGCTGCTTCCGTTCATTCTGCTGCTTTCCATACTGTAACATTCCAAAGGCTTGTTCTGGGAGAGTCTTAAAATCTGAAGAATGTGCCTTTTCCTACACAAACACCATATGCAGTCAATCATGTCTTTAGTAATACATACATATACATACACATATACAACAGCAATTACTGGGGAAAAGAGGCCATACATTTGAAAGAGAGCAAGGAGGGATAAAAGGTTGGATTTGGAGGGAGGAAAAGGAAAGGAGAGATGATGTAACTATATTATAATTTCATAAGGTAATATAAATAATTTTAAAAAGAAGGAGAAAAAACCTTCATAGGATCCTCAAAGACATCCACTGACACTCATTTACAAAGTGTGGTACTAAAAGAACAGTCCCCATTGAAGACTCCTGTGACAGGTTTCTGTGTTTTATCTCTACAGCATGCCTGGGACTCGGGAGAAGGAAATATTCAAAATTACTTCTTGAGTGAATATTCCAAGTATCTGCAGATACTAGGCAGGATACTAAAGCACAGTAGAGATACACCAAGGTCCATAAACTCCAGAAATGCAGAATGAGTCTCCTTTGGATGACTGAGTAGCTCTGAGATTTTGAGTCTGATTGCCACTAAGGCAATGATGTCATTCATTGTTAAGAGGATCCAAGGAAAAGGGATGAACTGGGAATACATCAGTCTGCCCTTGGACATACTGTGAGTGAGGAGTATATGAGATATCCAGATGGAAGAGTCTGATGTTTAAAAATAGAAAATGGGCACTGGTAAGTGATAATAAGGAAGATTTTGTTCTGCTAAGAGGAATCTGAATCAGGTTTAGTTCAGATGCAAAAGTTCCTATTGCTTCAGGTAACTTCCCAGAAAAAACAGAAAATTAAATTTTATGGTAAAAAATTAAAAGTATTAGTTAATAAAGAACAATTGGAATGTCATGGCTACTGGAGCCAGATAGATTTGATAAGTCTAAATCTATATCCATCACATGGTATGTCTGAGACCTAAAGCAAGTATGTAGTCTTATAAAATGCTAAAATCCTCATGTACAAAATGAGAACATCAGTACCCAGCACATCATGGAGAGACTAAGTGATGTACATGCTCAATAACACATAGGAGAAACGACATTATACTGATACCGTTACTAATTTTGTTATTAGGGTATTGTATTTATTAAGTAGCTATTCATAAATCTTACAAACCACAATGCCAAATATGCAAAATGCTCTAAAGACCAATATTTTCTTATTATTAAAGGCTACATTGAAGAAAAGAGGCCAAGACAATTTTCATTTCATAAGCTATAATTTCCTGGCATCAACCCCTAGAATGTTCCACACTTTCATCTATCCATGGGATTATGGTAATTCACATCCAAATTATGAGTCAAATGCTGTAAGAGTTTCTTGGATACTTACAAAAAAGACTGAAACTAATACAGACAAGTTAGTCATTCTTTTATTCATTTAAAAGCATACAATGAATCTATTCTGTATGCTAGGACAATGATAGGTGATGCGGCTTCCATACAGAGCAGATTCTATTCACATAAAGCTTACAGCTTGATGAAGATACAAAGAAAGTCACTCTACTGATCTGTAATGACAAACTTGGATAAGTTCCCTCCTGAATAAAGACATGAAGAGTTAGAAACCTGCAATGAGGAACCCTGGCATCTTCTGCACTTCAAAGAAAGCTTCCCTGGGCTGCAGTCTAAATATTCGCATTGGTGGAAAGTAGGAGGACCAGGGTTTCCCAGGTTTGGAAACAGATTATGTTAAGACACCACAGAGGGACCATGTAGGACATCTTAGGAAAAACAAAGAACAGAAAACCTGCCTCTGGTTTACATGAAAAAGTTTTTTGTTTTTTTTTTTCTTCTGAAAATGTAGTACAGATCTAAACAGAGTATTCACAACAGGGGAATCTCAAATGGCCTAGAAACACTTAACGAACTGTTCACCATCCTCAGCCATTAGGGAAATGCAGATCAAAAGGACTCTGAGATTCCATTTTACACCTGTCAGAATGGCTGAGATCACTAACACAAGTGACAACTCATGCTAGTGAGGATGTGAGAAAGAAGAACACGTCTCCATTACTGGTGGGAATGCAAACTTGTACAGCCACTTTAGAAATCAATATGATGGTTTCTCAGAAAATTGGGAGTCAATCTACCCCAAGTACCAGCAATACCATTCTTTGGCACAGAGAGAAAAGATACTCAACAAGGGCACTTGCTTTATTAGGTTCATGGCAGCTTTATTCATTCATAATAACCAGAACCTAGAAACAACCTAGATGCTCCTCAGTCAAAGACTGGATAAAAAAAAAATGTGGTACATTTACACAATGGAGTTTTACTCAACTGTTTTAAAACAATGACATCATGAAATTTGCAGGCAAATGGATCAAACTAGAAAAAAGCACCCTGAGTGAGGTAACTCAGACCTAGAAAAACATACATGGTATGTACTCACTTCTAAGTGGATATTAGCTTTAAGTAAAAGATAATCATGCTACAATCCACAGGCTCAGAAAGGCTAAGTAACAAGGAAGGCTCAAAGGGGGGAATGTTTGGATCTCTTTGAGAAGGGGAAATAGAAGAGATTGTGAGGGTAGACTATGGGTAGGTGGGTATAGGAATAAGAGGGAATAGGAGGAGGTTAAGGGAGTGAGTACTGTGAGACAGCTGGTAGTGGGAGACATTTCAGAGGCAAGGCAGAAACCTTGTGCAATGGGAACTCCCTGGAATCTGAGAGGGTGACCCTAAAGAAGACTCCTAGTAATGGGGGATATAGATCCTGAACCAGCTATCTTCTGTAACAAGGCAAAGCTACCAGTGAGGGATTGAAAACTAACCCAGCCGCAACACCTCTGACCTATTATTCACCCTGTCTGCAAGATGTGCTGGGGTAAAGTTGGCACAGAACTTGGGGGAATGGCCAACACATGACTGGTCCAACTTGAGACCCAGGCCACAAGAAAGAGCCCATGCCTGGTACTGTCTGGAGAGCCAGAAGCCAGGTTCTACATAGCCCAGAGACCTAGGATAGAGCCAACATGATTGGCAATAAACAGTATCAATGAAATGATTTCTAATGATATTTTGCTATACTCATAGACCAGAGCCCGACATTATTGTCATCAGAGAGGCTTCATCCAGCAACTGATAGGAGCAGATGCAGAGACCCGCAGTCAAATTTTAGGCCAAGCTTTGGGAATCCAGTGGAAGAGGTAGAAGAAGGATTGTAGGAGCCAAGGGTGTCAAGGACACCACAAGAAGATGGCTCACAGAATCAACTAACCAGGGCTCATAGGGACTCACAGAGACTGAACAGACAACCAGGAAGCCTCTATGGGTCTGAATATATGTTTTGGTTGGGTAGCTTGGTGTTTTGTGGGACACCTAACAATGAGCGCAGGAGCTGTCTCTGACTCTTTTGCCTACTCTTGGGACCCTTTTCCTCCTGCTGCTGAGTTGCCTCACCTAGCCGTAATATGAGGGAATGTGCCTAATCTTATTACAACATGATATGCCATGTTTGGTTGATATCCCTAGGAGGCCTACCCTTTTCTGAAGGGAAACACAGAGGGAGTGGATCTGGGAGAGAGGGAAGGTGCAGTGTGGGGGAGGACTGAGAAGAAAAGGGAGGACTGTGGAAGGGACATAATGTACGAGAGAATTTTTTTTCTGAGGGGCATAGTTGACTGACAGGCCTCAAACCAACATACTTTGGATCCAGCAAAGTATTCACATGAGACCAAGCTTGCCAAGCAGTGCCCAGCTTCAGAAGGAACATGGTGGCATACTAGAGCCAGGCCACTGGAATCGACAGGACATTCTTCCAACAGTGCACTGCAAGGCTCTTCTGGTTTGACTTCTTTCTTTTTGTTACAGCACCCTTCCCTTTGCTAAACATACACTTTTAGTCAATTTTAAATATACAATTGTCATTTTACTACAGGGTATTTTCTGCTCAAAGCTAACTTTAAAACTGGGTGGCTCTGATATAATCCATCTCACAAAGGGCAGTTCAGGATGCAGGTTGTTCAGGTGTTGCTTATTTAAGCCTTCTGTTTCCAGTAGGCCTCTATAACATGCAAGGAGCTATTTCTTTAAAAGTCTATAATTTTTTGCTCATGGCATGGCTTTGGTTTTCAGGGGCCTGTGTTTTAGCTCCACATAAGTAAGGCTCACCATGAGCTCTACACTCCATCTTGCCCACGAGGGACATACCACCATAGGGTCTGCACAAGCAGCACAGTTGCCCAAGATTATAGAAGATTCACAGGTGAGAAAGGACACCTACACCGTGAAATAAAGTAGCTGTCTATGCAGACCAAGGCTAAGAGTATTCATTTCAGAGCAAAGCCCAAGACAGAGGCTCTACTGCTTCATATAACAAACCTGAATAGCAGACAACAGGCCCACTATGACCTATGAGGGCTGGGACTCTCGGCTGTTAACTTCTCAGCAAAGGACTGTGTATAGAAGAGCCTGCATTGCCAAGCAGGACACCAGGGAGAGCCTGGCACCCCGTAGTCCATGCTGAAGGCAGATGCTAAGGACTTTGCTTTGGTCCCCAATTACCAGAAGTTCCACCACTGCCCATCAATACCAAACTGGGGACCAAACCCTCAGGACAACCCATTATTGGTATTATACAATTATAATTAATTTGATGAATAGGTTATTAACTGTTGCTAAATGCTACCTTCTGTGTTGTATACATAAAAGCCACTTAAGTTTTCTGTGGAAGCTCTGGTAATCCCCTAGAAGTCTCCTAAATCATTTATGCATACTTCCTGGATTCTTTGAGTTTCCCCTACTGCTTAGCCTGTAGGCTTTGGTAGTTTTAAATTTGGTTTTGCCTGCCTGGGTAAAAAGGGTACTTACTTCTAACCATTGACTCTTCCCCCTCCTGCCTATTTCAACCAGCACATTTTACTCTTTTTATACCCCCAGGGCCTCAAACCTCAGCACAAATCCTTCCCAGCTGGCACCAAGGCCATTTTCAAAGAAGAGGAAGGAAAAAAATATTTCAAAGTAGTAAAGCTTCAACTGTTCCACTGAAAACTCCTACCTCTTTTCTTTTTCCGTTCTTTCCTCTAAAAAAAAAATTATAAATCTGCTCCAAAGTATGCAAATATTTATTATGAAACATATTTCCCCTTTCAGTAGAAAGAGACATAAACACATTGGCTGACATATGGGCCCTTGTGTTCCTTCACCAAGGTGTGATGAGACTCCCTGTGGCGTATGTGCCAGGTGAGGGAGAGCTTGCTACAGAGCAGGAGGAAACAGGTGCAGGAAGCCCATGGGAGCAAAAAGTCCTGCAGAAGTGTGGGCACTCAGCTCTGAAGCTCTAAGGCAGGACCAAGGCTCAGGCTGACTCTGTTTATTTAGCACCTTACCTACATGAGAAGATGAAGAACTTCAGCACATGGTAAATCTCCAAATCGACTTGCAGAATGGAAATCATATGCCTGTAGTCAAAAGTTGAGGGCTTGGAGAAATCAGATGAGCTTCCTGTAATGGTGGTTCTCAGATTTCTGTACTGTAAGGCTCATTTGGGCATCACACCTGGCACCAGCTCCACTCTGCCTACACAGACAGTTGCTGCAGGTTGGACTGGGCTGTGTAATGTACATTTACAGTATTTCAAGTTAATGTCACTTCCACAAGTCTAGGGGTTGTGAAGATATACCATGCTAATTATAATAATATAACACACACACACACACATACACACACACACACACACACACACACACACTTGTGGGGGAGGGAGGGTTGTGGAAGGGATGGGAGAAGATGTCTCTAGGACTTTAGAAACTGTCCCTGATTTTGGATCTCTCAGAACTTAACACGGTGTCCACTGCAGACTAGACTATGAGCAATACTGGACAGATTAGGGGTGGGAAGAATTTACGCATTCTACTTTGAGGGGAGGAGTAGCTCCACAGTGAACAGAGAGTGTAAATGTGCTCTTGGAATTTGACTGACAGATTTGTGAAGAGAATCATTTACCTTATTTCCTCCTGCAATGAAAGAAAGGTATTTTACCTCAGGGTCAATTTCATCCATACTGGAGGAAAAAAAAACAAATAAACAATTTTTATTTTATTTTTTAATAGGCTTCCAAAATGAAGGTTAAAATGTAAAGGAGGAGTCATGAGAGTAAGCACGTTTTCAGAAGACCAAGTATCTCCTTGACTAGAAAGATTATCATTTTTACCCTAATCACTTTTCTGCTTGTCTCCCTCTAGGAAACATTTCATTTAAAGCTGTTGAATTTCCTGAATTCCACTGTGTGTTTAAACAAAATTCTTAGAGTTGGTGTATAAAACAGAAAATATGCACCACAGAAGTACCCTTTCTACTTAAAGTTTACTGTTACTGTTAATAAAGGGAAAAAGCAACAACTCTGTGTCCTGCTTCCTTCTTTTTCCATGTTTCATTATCTGTTTGCCTCAACAAAATGACACTAATGAGCTTAAACAACAGGGACATCTCACACTTTTGTTACTATAAGTGCAAGATGGAAGGATCATCAGGGCTGGTGTCTGGGGAGGCCTCTCTCTCTTTCTGGTTTGCAGATGGCCACCTTCTTTGTGCTTACTTAACATGCCCTTTCCTCTATGAACATATGGAGAAGAGTGGTCTTTCAATAGTCCTTCTTTTTGTAAAGGACACCAGGTCTATCAGATGAGGACCCCAACCATACAACCTCACTTAATCCTAACTACTCCTTTAGAGACCAAGATCTCCCTATCATGTTGGCGATTAAGTTTAAGCTTATGAATCAGTGTGTTGGAGTACTATGAGCAGGTAACAGATTTTAATGGGTGCTCACCAGCATTTTCCAAGTTCTTGTTCAGGGTCAGCGACACATGGAAAATATCAAAATAGGCATTTCTATCAAGAAAAAGTACACTTCAAAAGAAGTAGACCAGAGCTGGGAGAAAGGTTAGAAAAAAAGTGCCCATGTGGAGAATTGGGACATCTATAGGTCATTTGCATGGGGTGCTTTTATAATTTGAAGTCTTTCTTTCTGGCATCTGATTTCTTTCTTATGCTTATTTTGACCTCATTCTCTGCCTTATTCTATTGCAGGGGTGGGGTGGGCTGAGAGGGGGGTGTAAATTGGGTCTAAACTAAAAGTTCCTTAAGGTAACAGACTGTATTTCCCCTTATTTAGTTACAATTCCTATTGCCCTTTTCTGGTACACAGCAGGTCATTCATTCAGTTATCCCAGCCACACCAGCATTCTCATTTCAGCAAAGTTCAGAGAGGTCAAAGATTAACTGAGATGAAATCTATGAACCACTTTCAGAACCAGAATCCAAACCCTAGTAGCCTGGTTCACAGCCCGACTTTCAACCATGTCACTGGCCACATGTCCTCTTCCACTGGCTGGTTGAACTGAGGCTTGCAACATGTTTCCTAGGTGGCAACTGTATTAGATTCCGGGCTGCCATAAGTCTCTACAAACATGATGATGTAAAACAGTAAAGATGTCTTCTCTCGCAGTTTTGGAGGCCAGAATTCCAAAATCAGGCAGTTTCTAGGAAACAACTCCTTCCTAGGGAATCAGGAAGGATCCACCCTTTATCTCTTCAGTTTAGTCCTCAAGCACTCTCAGACTTAGTACTGCAAACTTGAATTCCAGGCCCCCACTCCATTTTTCTCTCTTTCCCTCCCTTATTTTTTCTTTCCATCATTCTTACATGAATTTGAAAAGGGTTATTGCCATTTGAGGCAAACCTGGGTAAGCAAGTATGTTCTCAAGAGCTTTAACATTATCGAATCTACTAAGACCTTTTCATTCTCAGTAATGACAAGTTCCACTGGAAGGATGTGGACATGTCTTTTGAAGGAACACAGTTCAGCTCACTAAAGCATCAACAGAAGTTATGACCTTTCTTTTCTAGAACCTTGTCTTCCTGTCCCTACTGAATCTCATCTACAGGAGTCATTGGCTCATAGTGTGTATTAATTAAATTTGATTCAATATATAATTTCCCTAAGAAGATTTAGCTTGGGATCAAGAAAGAAAGGTGTCAAAAATGATTTTTTTTAAGAGAATGTCAAGTATCCCAGGCTGGCCTTGAATTTGTTACATAGTCCAAGATAACCTGAACTTCTGGTCTTCTAGCCTCCACCTCCTGAGTATGACACCATGACAGCAGTCGACAAGGTGCTGGGGATCCATGGTCTGTGCACACTAGGCAAGCACTCTATCAGCTGAGCAATATTCTCAGTCTTTCTCCTTTTGGAGATCATTTGCTCTTGACAGTCACATTTTGCAGCAGGGCTAGGACTGGGGTGAAAAAAGTATAGCAAATAACATAGATTCAAAATGTAAAGGCTCACACTGGCAGGCTCAAGAGACTGGGGAACCCAGCACCTCACACCACTTTCCTAATTCTTTTAGCCAGAATTAGTGCCAAGCCCTGTGGCAGAGAGGTGAGAGGATGAGGAGATATAAACAAACATGAAAGAGAAAAGAAGAGCCCTGATGGCCTTCAAGCCAGTGCCTTTAACCCTCTTGAGGCTTTGTGAGACTTTCTCATTTGGTTCAATGATATACTTTGAGTTCTGTGTGGATACACACGCTTCCATTTGCCTTTATTATTATTACTGCACAAACGTGTGCTCCATTTCTATTAAAAAAAAAAAAATCCCAGTGAAAGCTTTTGTCCCACTCCCACCCCTGTGACTTCCCAGGAGGAGAGGATTGGAGGAGAGGCTGCTGATTACCTAGAGCTCAGCACTAATGGCAGTAAGGACTCTGGTTCACAGTTGGGAAACTTTCTTCCTTGACTTTTTCAAAACATGCATCCCCTTTGTCTTTTAGTGTGCAGGCAGGGAGACAGATCAATTGTTGACATATTCTGAATGAACAAGAGTGATTGGACTATTCCCTCAGGGACTAATTCAATACGTTTGACCATTTTACCTTTCACCAAGTGGCACAGAATGCTCCCTGTTCATTGTTCTGTTGTTGTTTTTCATAGTTTTTCTTTTCTCATTTGCAGTTTTGAGTGGACACACTTCTTCCAATTTTTTTTCAGTATTAAAAAAAACTCAAATCAGTGTAGACTAATTAACAGGTTTTTTGTTTTTTTTTTTTCTTAGTATATAGCCGAAAGAGTTTCAGTTATCTCTGGAAACTTTTAGATCTCTCTCTGATTTCAAAGAATTCTCTCTCCCATCAGAAAACAAAACATACTAAGTAGAAGTACCAAGGAATCCTCTCCTAGCATGATGCCTCCTTCTGTTATTCCCTCTCATCTGCCTCACCCTCCTCTTACAGAATCCAGCCTTCAGTGTAAAGGTGGTGATGGAAAGTACTGCAGCCATCAATTTTCTTTCTTCCATTGGTCCGTTTGCTTATATGGTAGAAGGTTAAACTGCTATGAGTAGGCACCATCACCCTTGAAAACAGAGTAACTGCCATTCCCTAGCAATTTGACGTAGTTTATCCAAGTTATTTTAGCCTCTTATTTACAGGTAAATAAAGGGTAAGTAGGTTGTGGGATGCCATGGACCTTGAAAACAGTAAAGTCACAACTGTGCTTTTTTCAAGTCAGTGGACAGGCCAGTGGCTCAGCCTTTGGAAAGCACATGCATTTGTTCCAGAGGAGAAGGCTGTGAGGTAGAGAGTCCTGAGATTCTGGGATTCGCAGTGTTCTTAAACAACTTACTAAGGTTTTTTACTAGCCCATGTTGCTTTGAAAGCATTCAAGGAATCTGTTTTTATCAAGCACAGCTGAGGACTTCCTTCCTGATCCAAAGACAGGTCCAGCAGCACTAGACTGGGGCTCAATGTGACCTGAACTAGGTAAATTTGCCCTGTCCTTTTTCCTGATGCCATTGTTAGTACATTTTTCTTTCTTACATACATATGTAACCTCTACTTTTAGTTAAACCACTTGAGGCTAGTGATTCCTTGCTTTCCATTGGTTGTCCCATTTCCTGGAACTGCTCACCACAGTGGATGGGAGCTCAGAAAAAAAAAAAATGGATTCCCTCCAGTCCCCAATGTGTCCATTAATTCCTTCCACTCAAGACTTTCACCTTCCCACTTGTGTGATAAAGAACTGGGTTTCAGAGTCTCTAAGAACCCTTTCAGCTGATGCCTCTATCAGTTACACTACCTGGAAAGCTGCAGAACCCCTTTGCAGTGAGTAAATGCCTTTTGAGGCTTTACCTCTGCCATAATTCTGTTCCCAACAGGAAGAATTGCCTATAGGATGAGTGTAGAAGAGAAGAAGGGAAATTCACAGTCAATATTCACGTATTTAACCAGCAGATACAGACACCTAGCAGGTCAAGCTGGGATCGAAACCAGAGATTCAAAATGCACACGGGACAGACCTTGGCATCAGCTAGTCAGTCAAATGCAGGGACAAGAAAGAGCCTCCCTCTCTAGGGCAGGTGCCACTGTCATGCAAATGTGTTCAGAGTTGTCCATAATGGAACTAAGTCTCAGAAGCTAATTACTGAGGTATCCAAGAGCCCAGACTATATTTGAACATGGAAGAAAAACGCTGACTCACTTAAATGATCCCTAGTAACATAACCTTGAATAAACTAATTAACCTTTCCATCACCCTTCTCCTCATCCATAAAGTGGGATTCACAAAAACTATCTAATAATATTCTTATAAAAAGTAAAAGATATGTATTCATTAAAAGCATAAAATGTTTGCCATATGCCAGGAACTGCTCTAGAGTCTAAAATATATGTTAAGAAAAAAGCTTTGCAATTATTATATAAATAACAAATGTGACAATTTATATATAATACAAATACATCTATATTTTATCTATCTATATGCTTAAATGTGCAATTAAATAATTTATAAACTGTATGTTATATGACATGATATAAAATAATATACTATAATATGTATCTTGTCACACTACAAAGATTGTTTGAGTGATTTTACTCACTGTAAACTGGCACTGTCATTTCTTGGAGTGAGTGGGAAAGGGTAAGGCTTCAAACAGCTTCTGTGATAACAGCAGCCTTGCTGCTGGATGTAGAGCATCTTGGAACTGAGATCGGAGAAGAGACAGAACTAGGAGACTGTGAGGGACAGATGTAACAGGCTTTTTCTTTGGGGCCACCAACCAGCTGCCAAATCATGACTCAGAGACTTTTTAGTTTTGAATGCTTAGCCTTAGCTTAGCTCTTTTCTGGCTCGCCCTTTTAACTTAAATTAACCTGTTTCTCTCTATATACTTTTTGGCTCAGTGCTTTTTAGTTTTCTTTCCTTATGTAACTTACTTTAGCTGCTTCTCATGTCTGGCAGGCTGGTAGCTGCCTGGCTTCTTGCGCTGAGCATGTCCCTCTCTTTTCCCTCCAGAAAAGACATTTACAGATAGTATATGCAAAGGCACTGGAGGTACAAGACACACCTGGCTGTTAAAGGACATTGCTACCTAGATAGACCAGGTGTAGCAGGCAGATCTCATCTTACTCTGTTATCAACTGACCTCCAGAGATTTCACCTTCAGTGAGAGCTGCAGTAACTGACCAATTTTTTTCTCTCCACTTTTATTGTGTTCTGGAAAATTTTGATAGCCATTTTAGCTGCATCTGAAACGAACTGACAGATACTGACAGTTCTCTGCTAGCAACGTACTAGTTATTGAAATTGGCAGAAACATATTTACCATGTCACTTTGCCTAGTTGGTCTGGCACATCCTGGGCCATATCTCTTAGCTCTTTATGATCATCCTGTCACTGTGTAGGTAACCCTCACTCCAACTGTGACTGATGTTTCACAGTGAAGAGGTCGAGTTTTGGGAATGTTACCTTGGTAATACGGTCAGGCTGAGGTGGTACTGAATATTGAAATAAGCATGCCTGGCTGCCAAGCCCATGCTCTCTGCATGGATATTTAAAACTTCTATCCCAACTAAAACATGACATTTTACAATAAACGTAATGACCTATTATGTGATTTCACAGAGATTATTTGTTTTCGTCCCTAAACTCTTAGAAGGTATTCTGGGACTCTAAATTTGGTGTGGAACATAGCACAGTAGTGCAACTGGTCCCTCACTAGGAAACAGAACTCTCAGATATCTCTTGTCAACATTAGCTAATTGGCTGTCATAAAGGTCTCTCGGATGGAGACATTAGGAAGGTGACATAGTGGGGCCACATTGTTAACAAATTTGGAGCACGGAGCAACAGGACTATTATGGTGCAGGACGTTGGAAAGCCCTTAGGAATTTGTGTTGTAATCTGGTAAACTACCACCTCCTCGGGTCACCCCGGCAGCCTCTCTGCTGCTCTTCCTGCTTGCTCTCTCCACTCGTGGTCCTCTGGAATCCAGAAGAGATTTGTAGCCACAGTGAGCTGCTTCCTTCCTTCCACTTGTGAGCCTCCATCTTTTTCCAAGGAGAAAACGTGAACTGTTTTGCTTCAAATAAGCAAACGGCCTTTGTACATAACCCAGGATATGTAATAAGTCAGCTGTGTCCAAAAGGCCTAGTCCTGTAAACTTGACCCGTGTGCCAAAGGAATAATGAAAGGACAGATACACAGAGGTAAATACAGGGAAGCTGAGGCCCGGTGGGCTCTGCTTGCTCTGGTGGAATATTAATCCAAAACCTGAAACATCATCGTGTTTGTGATGTACAGCCCAGAGGAAGGGCTTAGCTCATGTCTGTAGGAGGTCTCTGTAGGGGAGCAGTCTCACGTTGCAGTCATCTGGGAGGATGAAGCTAAAGCTGGGAGTGTTTACACATACTGGTCAATCCTTAGAGGAAGGCATGGCCTTGCCTCTGAGACCAGCCAGGAAGAAGACTTTGCATCCATTTTATTTAAATATTGTATTTTTTTTTTTTTTTGAGTCAAGTTGCTTAAGCTATCTACTTGTGATTACTGGATTTACATGTGATGAATGTCTCTTCTTTTCATTGTTGTTGATAATGTACACCTTCTTTTATTTTTTTCCCTTGATCACTTTTGTTGAAGGCTGACCCATTTAATTAGTTTTTAATTAAATAAATATGTTTTGACCAGTTTGATCTTTGTATTATGGTTGCATCTCAGGTGTGAGTTTTATTGTCACTATTAGTATTTCCCTATGTTTTCCTGAGATTTGAAACCTTGTTATTTTTGAGACTTCTTGAAAGGGTTGCACAGCAGTCGGACTCAGCCTGTTTTACTTTGTCACAGGCACACAGGGTCTATATTTCCCTCTACACAAGATAAAGCCTACATTCTACAAGGCTCAATAGACTGTTTTTATTGCCATTCACTTAAAATTTTCCAGTTTTGACTGTGACTCCTTTGACTTACCCATCTTTGAAAAGTAACTAGCCAAGTATCTAAACATTTAGTGGATTTGTTGGGCTTTAGTTTTTCTAACTATTAGTTTCTAACTCAGCCTTGCCATCATCGGGAGTGGACTTGACATGATTCCAAGCATTTGGAATTTGTTGAGAATTGTTTTCCAGCATAACATATGGATTTGTTTTGGTAAATTTTCCTGTACACTTGAAAAATCATATGTACTGTGTAGTTGTAGAAGTCACTTAAGACATGTGTGTCCTTTAATGACTGTGTACCTCTCAGGTTCTGTACATATCTTTTGTTATTGACTGAGAATTCCCTAAAAGGCTCTATTGTAATTGCAGGACTGTTTCTGGTCAATTATAGTCCTGGTCATTTATAGTCCATACGTTTTTTGTGGTTGTCTTATTGGATGTGTGTACTGTACATTTTGAGATGAAATATCTAGCTCTGGATTTAGCCATGACATTTCTCTACCTCTATCCTGCCCTGCAGTTGTCTGATATTAGAAAAGCTGTCCTGGCATATTTGTGATAAGCTTTGGCAGAGTCCATCTCTTGGACCTTTAACCTCAAACATTCTGTCTCCATATTTAAGATATGTCCTCTAAAACTAACATTAACAAATGCTTGTTTTTATAAGCAATGACTTTTATTCAAATATTTATCTGATTTTATTTAATTTGATGTTGGGTTTACTCATATTTTGTGGTTGAATTTTTCTATTCTATTAATTTTCTGGGTTTTGATATGTCTCATTCTTTTCTGTCTTTTGATATCTTCTTTTGTTTATGTTGTAATATTTTATCAGATCAATTTGCTGTTAGTGTGATGAGTACTGTTTTTTATGTTATTTCCACAGCTCACAACACATATTTCTACCAGAATTCTTATAACTAATATTTTTGTTATATAATTAGCAAAATCAAAAACTTTAGACACTCAATTCATACTCATCTTTGACATGACTGTTGTTATGGACTTCCATGCTAACATATGCTAAGTAAATAACTATTATTGTTTCAAACATTCTAAAATCCATCATATTCATTTGCCTTTTCCACTATTTTATTCAATTGTGTGTGAATTTCTATATGTCTCTCTAGCATCACTTTCTTTTTGTCTGGACTATTCAGCTTCATATATGCTTTTGGTAGATCTACTGGCAATAAATAATTTCAATATATTGTATAAGATGTCTTCTAACCTACACTTTAAAAGAATATATTCCTTATGATTACAACTCTACATTAGCAAGTATTCTTTCTTTGGCACTATGTTATTCTACACCATTTTCTTCTACATTATATCATTTAATTATTCAAAAATTAATTAGCATACATAATGGAATTGTAATTGCAGTTCCAGAATGATTCTTTCATAGAAATTAGCAAGATGATGCTAAAATATTTAGAGATGGACAGATCATCTTTGTAATAAACAACAAAACTGGGAGACTTAAATGATCAGATCTCAAGATGTATTGTAAAGCTTCACTATTCCAAACAATTTGAAACTAGCTGAAAGATTGACATATAGATCAAGAGAAAAAATAAAAAACAAAAATAGAAGTCAATGATTGCCTCACTTTTACTGGGCAGGCACGAACAAATGTCAATTCATCCTAGACAGGACATAGATGACAGACCAGAGGACCAATTCCGCTCAAGCTTGGTGAGTTTCCTGGGGTACTGACAAGACCGTCTGTAACTCACAGATAGCTGCACCACTGAAAAGTTAACCCTAGTACAGGTGAGGACTCAGAAAACCTGCATCCCAGAATTCCCTGGACAAATTTCAGAAATTTTGCTTAAGAGTGCCCTCTTCCCAGTACCTGTATACTGCTTTGAAAATCTTGGAGAGGAATCCTGCTTTCTGAGCTTCATAAGCTTCCTGAGCTTCTTTGAGTCTTATAAGTCTTCTTCTTCCTCCCCCTGGAGGCAATACCTCAATCCAGAAAAAATAGCTATGCAGACATTTCTGAGAAAGATGAAAGGGAGTTAAATGTGAAGTGGCAAGTCATTTCAGCAAATAGTGTTAGAGCAACTGGGTACAAACCAAGAGGTGAGCACCACCGCTGACTTACTCCACACACAAGTACACTCAAATAGTGTACATAACTAAGTGTAAGATACAAAATTTTCGAACCGCATATTCAAAGAACTTTTAATCTCAGACACTAGAAGTTTTTGTTTATTTTGTTGCATTTTTTTCCAATAGAGGCCAAACCATATGAGACATGAAACAAAGAAAAGTCCATTCACGTCTCACCACAATTTAAATACAAATTAAATAATAATATGAAAACTCACAAGAACAGGTATAGATATTACTAGTCACTTCATTCCTACTATTTTATCAATATGAATTTTAAAATGTGTCCAACACCATTGGGCATACAAGATATTCAAATGAAAATTGCAGTGGAAGAGACTATGTGCTCATTAAGGAAGCAGAATTTTAAAATTTAGCCAGATCAAATGTTGAGAAGCAAGAATAGGTGCAACTATATCACTTTTGTTGAGAATATAAAATGGTACAACCACTTCTGAAAACAGTTTGACACCTCTTTAATTACACACACACACACACACACACACACACACACACACACATACACACACACTCATGTGCTAGGACACACATACACCTTTCTACTCTTCTATTCTACTGGTATGTATACCCATGCTAACTAAACATATATAACCACACAGAACTATCATGAAAATGTTTATAACAGTTTTATTTGTAATAAGTAGAAACTTAAAATATCCTATGTGCATGTATAAACAAACCACAACATACTGATGAGAAAAATGAGTGTTGAATAATGAAAGGAAATTGACTACTGATGAACATGCCACAATATGAATGGTTCTAAAACTGACTCCATTGAATAAAAGAAGCCAGGCAAAATGGAACACTGTTTGCAGTTCCAGTCACATAAAAATATAGACTATAACAAAGTAATAAATAATTAATAAATCTGTTTTCCTTATAATCTTTTTCATTTGTTCTTTTTGAGAATTTCATACATTGAGTTTTGATCATATTCACTCTCCTTCCTCCAACTCTTCTTAGATCTACCCCTTTCCCTTCCTGCTCATTTTGTGTCTTTTTCCTGTTCCCCATTGTGACCAATTTGTGCTACCCAAATGTTCTTGGATGTGTGGCCTTACACTGGAGTCTAGTCCACTCAGCAGGCACTATATATATATAAACCCTTAGATAAAACTTACCCTTGCTTTCCCAGCAGTTATCAAGTGCCAATAACTTCATGGTGAAGGATGGAACTTCATGTTCATCTCCTCTCTCCATGTTGGGATTTGGCCTGGCTTGGACTTGACAGGTCATATAATATTTATACAATCTGTTACATCCACTGTGAGTTCATGTACAGCTACCCTGCTGTGTTCAGGAAGCACCATTTTTGCTTGTGACCATCTAACACCTCTATATTTTTTGTGCTCACTCTTGGCAATGATCTCTGAGTCTTTCAAGGAAGTGGTACAGTATATATGTTCCCTTTAGGACTGGACATTCTGCGATCTCTTATTCTCTGCATCTTGACTAGTATAAGTGTTATGTTGACATTGTTTACTGAGAACAGAAGATTTCTCTGGTGAGAGTTGAGAGGTTCCTTGATCTTCAAATAAGGATAGGTAAGTGGAGGGTT
The DNA here is from genome assembly GCF_004664715.2 of Peromyscus leucopus. Lineage (NCBI taxonomy): Eukaryota > Metazoa > Chordata > Mammalia > Rodentia > Cricetidae > Peromyscus > Peromyscus leucopus. The sequence goes on from NC_051064.1 coordinate 100,229,702, forward strand.
GAATTACAAGATACTTTTATGAGTGATAGAGTTGTATGTAATTTTTGTGTAGTGATGATTTCATTGGTATGTATTCATATGTTGGAAATTATTTAATTGCAAACTGTTGTTGTTTGTTTTTGCTCTTTTGGAGGGCCTGCTACCCAACTTCCAAATAAATCATGCATGGAGACTTTTTTACTTATGAATGTCCAGCATTAGCATGGCTTGCTTTTAGCCAGCTTTTCTTAACTTTAAATTATCCCAGTCTATCTTTTGTTTCTGGGCTTTTACCGTCTTCTATTTCTTTATACCTTTTCTTTCCTTCTTACTCCATGTCTGGCTGTGTAGCTGGGTGGCTGGATTGCTGGACCCTGAAGTCCTCCTCCTCTCTCTCATTCCTTCTCCCTTCTTCTCCCAGATTTCTCCTTCTATTAATTCTCTGTGCCTGCCAGCCTCACCTATCCTTTCTCCCACCTTGCTATTGGCTGTTCAGTTTTTTATTAGACCATTGGGTGTTTTAGACAAACACAGTAACAGCTTCACAGAGTTAAACATAAATAAAAGTAGCACATCTTAAAGCAACGTTCCCTAACAGCAAACTTTAAATACATATGTACTACAATTATACAAAAATTGAGGCAAAAACAGCTGAGGTAACAAGTATTTTATCCTTCTGATTTTGTTCCAACTTTCCCTGTATCTTTAGAAGCAAGCATGGCATAGTAACCAAAACTTGTAACACTGGTGCTTTTAGAGGTCTATGGATTATTTTAGTTTCTGTGACTTTGTGGTTTTTTATATTCTGGGACAATTCTTGGCCAGTAGTTCTTCAAAAATCTCCTTTCCAACATCTTATCCCACTTTTGCCTGTAATTGCAAATATGAATAATCCATTATTAATATTCATTCAATTATCCATTTATTTCTCCAGCTCCAAAATTCCATTAAATCTAATCTATTAATTTATTTTTTTAAATATTGTGTGTGTGTGTGTGTGTGTGTGAGAGAGAGAGAGAGAGAGAGAGAGAGAGAGAGAGAGAGAGAGAGAGAGAAAGGGGGTGGGGTGGGGCCTGTAGAGATCAGAAGAGAACATTGGGTCCCTTGGACCTGGAGTTATAGGGGCTTGTGAGCTACCTACTCTGGACTTTGGACACTGAATGAAAGTGTGTAGAAAGAGCAAGAGTGATTTTAAATGCTAAAGTAACTCTCTAGTCCAGATTATTAAGTTCATAATAGCAATGATCATAGTTTTTTCCTATAAACTTACATAGATTCATTTACTTGATGAAATTTTCCCACCTCAAAATTCTGGGGATTTTTCTGTATTCTATAAGATTCTATAACAGAACATCATGAAGTCGGTGGCTTAAGAGACAGGCATTTATTTCTTAGGCATCTGGAAAGCTGGAAAGTCAAGATGAGGGTGTGAACAGATTTAGTTCTGAATAAGATTTCTCTTATTGATTTGTATATTACCACCTTCTCCTAGGCCATAACAATATATAGAGAAAAGCTTTTTGTGTCCTTCTATTTCCATCATGAGGACACAACCCTTATGACCTCATCTCAACATAAAATTCCCCTTCCCCCCACAAAAAAACAGCTCTCCTGACATCTTACTACCTGGGACTATAGTATCAACAGATTAACTCAGAAAAAAAAAATGTAAACCCTCAGTAGTCAATGCCATACACATGTAATTCTGTAGTCAGAGGATTATTGCACTGAATCCATTCCAAACAGGAGTGATACAGTATGTATAACTAATTTTGTTTTCTGATTTCTGATGGTAAAAAGCAATTTTCTGGGAAGTTTTTCCCTTAACACATTCTTCCCCAAACAAATATGAAAGACCACTTTGCATACAGAAATAGTCTCCCATTTTTTATGTCCTTTCATTGTGTGGATGGATATGATCACACTTTTAATAATGTGGTTTGGTGAGGTAAGTAGAGCTAATAAAGTAGTCTAGAAATTAGGAATGATTAGTCTTATCTCTTGCATTCCCTGACTTTGCACCCCTAAAAAAACTGAACAAATTCTATATGCCTCTGTGCTTATATTTTTCAAGTGATTCATTTTTCACTTAATATTAACAAGAGTATTTTAAAGATATTTGAGACAAAGTAAAGGCACCTTCTAAAATCTGAAATATACAAAATATTCACAATAGTCTCTGATATAACAAGCCATACAAAATTGGGGAAAATGTGGGGATCCCAGATTTAAATGCATTCTAAAACCTGTTTTCTCAGTCATTGTATCATAGTAGCTCTTTGTCTAGTATTTCAATGAGCTATGCAGTACTTTCCCAAATTAATTCTACAAAGGATATAAATGATTGACCTGATAAGACCTAAGTCTAATCAAAATATTTAAGAAAGAGATAAAGATTATTGTGTTCTTTATATTAATTATTTCATTTGGTACATTTTATAATTTCTTGGTGTGTTTTTCTACCTACTCCCTTATTGGCCAACCTTTTCTTTTTTATTCTAGCACAGCCCACTAGATCTGAAGATGATTCTGCTACTTATTCTGGTCTCAACATGAACTCCACTTTCCTGGGCATAAACCACAAAACATTGAACAAGATATGATTGTTTCTAAAAACAGATATCCTCTGAGAAGGAAGAAGGGGATGGAATAGGAGAATGGGAAGGAAAAAAGTGAATGTCACAGGGATCACTGAGGAAGAGGCTGAAAGATTGTAAGAGAAGGAAGACCATGGAATTTGCTGTGAGATTGCATCTCCTAGGAATGTCAGCAGTTACCTCCATAATGTCTCACCAACATGACTACCTAAACATGAGCTGAACAAGGACAACAGCATTAGATTCATTAATATGGATGGGGGAAGTCCAAGAGGCCTCCACCCTACACAAAGAACTGCTGACAACTAAGAAATGCTGAGAGCTGAAGAAATTCCTTTCCCAGGGAAGAGAGGGAAGAGCACATCAATTGTATCCAACACCGCATGGTTAGCCCTGAAAACATACATGCAAGTATCAACATACTGACTGAACTGGTTATGCTTATGTTATTAAGAATATATGTAACAATAATTAATGAAAAAAGAAGCCATGAATTTGAAAGATAGCAAGGTGGGGTATATGGGAGGTTTTGGAGGGAAGAAAGGGAAGGAAGAAATGATGTAATTATATTATAATCTCAAAAATAAAAGAAATAATTAAAAATTAAAAGTGGTAGGATCTCCAATTGGCTGCAGAGTAAGGGCAGGCTACCTCTAGGCCACTGCCACTCACTACCAGCCATTAGCAGGTCAAGAAAGGGGAGGGAGCAGACTAAGAGAGACAGCAGAGGAAATGTTTGCCAGGTGTAAGAGAAACAGACATGGCCAGATGTGACTGGTTGAAAAGATTAAACTCTACCATCCAAAGGTGTTTCTAAGATTGAAATGTGTATCTGCATTCAGATATTTAAAACAAATGGCTTTAAGAATGATACAAGTGGATTAGGTTCCTTCTCCAATCCGCCCCACAGCCTTTCAAACCCCTACTAACTTTCATCAAAACTGCCCCCACCATCCACTTTGATCCTGACACATGTGACCTCCTGGTGTTGGTGAGCTTAGATCAAACCTATACACTTTATATTAAATGTGTGAATTTTGTAATCTAAATGGAATTATCCCTTCTGTCTTAGACACATTGTTTGGCTTAGAGATCCCTGAATACTGAAATGTCCCTTTGCTATAAAGTACTGACCACAGGTACCTCACATTTTCAGCTAATCTCTGATGAATATCATAAAGGACACCCATTATGTTTAAAAGCTGACATTAAGAGACCTTTAGTAAAAAGAGACATTGAAGCCTGATGGGTATTCCTGAATTTGTCAAGTTCTGCTGGGCAGTATTCCATTCTGCTGCTCATACATTCTGTGTATGTATCTCAGGGTGATGATACATACACACAGCATAGTGACTGCTATTGCTATAAAGTCACAGTAAGCATACAGTGCACTCACTCCACGAGTCAGCTACCTAATAGCTTTTATCAATAGCTTTTATCTATTCTGAAGAACTTCCAGTGGAAGATCATTTTCTTTAAACATTTCAAAATAGGAATTTGTTCACAGCGTACTTTATATCACTCAACTTTAGGTATAGCCATAGGAAATCTCTTCCTTTGCAATGACTTACTATCCAGCAAACCCAAGGCAGGAAGAAATTATGTATTATAATGGGAAGTTCCCATTCTAGAAAAGTCCTGAGTACTTCCAGTATTCTTTTCTGTATAGCAGCTGATTTTGCTGGTGGAAATAAAGGAGAAGTGGCCTGTGTATACAGACCAGGGTAGAAGCAGAGATGAAAAGCACCAGGTTTGGGGAAGATTCTCACATCATCTGTTCTTCTTACAAAGTCCAAACTAGGGAATGGAAGGAGAGGAATGCATGGAGATGGCATTCAGGGAAAGTCATTTTGCCAAACATAAAATGTTCTTTGTGTGCATTCTAAAGGAAATGGAAGCCACATGTTTCTGATTTATTTACATGTAATCCATCAAAATATTATTTTGTAAGAGATACTTAATGTCTAAGGAACCTGCCAAGCTTTCTTGTAAACACATTTCCCTAAAGGACCAGCTGCACCAAGGCTGATTTGTAAGAAGTTATCCTTGAAAAATGGAACTTGTTTCAAAGTCTCAAGTTCAGTTTAAACTTCCCCAGAACAGCTTAGTATGAGAGGAATAGCATAGACTTTAGAGTTAGATAGACTCAAATTTTAAGCCTGGTTTACCTTGTAGTAACATTCATATAAATGTGTATCCACATATTCATTCATTTGTTTCATGTCTGGTTTGTACAGCTATAACATTAGAAATGCAGTCATGATAAAGTAGAATGAGCTATCTCTTTTCATTGATGCAGTTACTAATCTTACACCAGACCACATTTTCTTCTTCTGAGAAACTGAGCTAATGAAGCCAATCTCTAAAGGTTCCCCTCAGAACTCTGGCATGAAAAGCAAAGTCAGCAAAAGAAGTTCCCTTCCATTTTCAATCCCTTTCCATGGAATAGTTTCCCTCTGGAATCTGTCTATACACAGAATCTCAAAGAAGGTCCCTGCTTCTCTAACTCCCTCAGTCCCACATAATTATAATGCCTCTCATTGGTCTGTCCCTTTGTCAGACTGGAGAACATGTTTCTCTGCAGTCCAAAGCTATATATTTTACAGTCAAACTAAATAAGACTTCATATAACAATGGAAAAAGCATAAACTTTGGAGTCTGAAATAATTCCACTTGAATTTAGGATTTGCCATTCACAGCCCTATCATCCTAGTCAAATTTTGTGGGTTCATTTTATACACCTATAAAGTTGGATTAAAAATATTGTACAAAGTTGCTTTGATAAATTAAATACTATAATAGCAAGAATGGCAGGTCAGATAACTTCCATGAAGAATAAATTAAAACATTTCATATCCAATGTTTACAAACATGGTGTTATAGTGCTCTGAGTAGACCTTATAAATTCAGGGCTTTATTCACTTGGAGGAAAGCCAGTACACTTATCAGCTCTACCCAATAAAAACATGTGAGTAGCCACTGAATGTCTTTAAAATGCCCGAGGTTAAGGCTCCATAACAAGAATACAAATTCAAAATATTTGATTTGCTATTTCCCATTAATATGTTCATTTCAGACATGACTAACCTATCACAGACAACTTTCCCAGTAAGCAGATGCAGTCTCCAAATCCTTTTCACAGCCTTTCATGAAGCCACTGAAAATCCTTACGACTCGGCAGGGCTTCGATATGCATCCCCTATGTATGGCTTTGTTCTTCATGAGCCACTTTCCTGAAATGCCATGCCTACTCAGCAGGTATTTGTGTAGCAGTTCCTCTGTCTTCCTGGTCATGGGGTTACGGAGATGAGATACAGAGAAAGAAATGCAACCTTGTCTACCTTTAAGACAGGCAGCAAGACTAACTGCTAAGCAGGTGTGAAGTAGCACAGGTAGGGAAAATGTTGGAGAATTGAAGGAAATGAGGGTTTATTTTTGTCTGTGTGTCCGCTCTTCTCTACTGAGTGTGTCTAAGATAGAGCTGGAAAATGCAAAGACCAAAATGTACATACATGGACTCTGCACTTTCTGTGATTTCTTACTGTGATGATCGATATTCTTTGATTTTTCATTTTGAGGATGAGCAATGGTAACTTTTGAAACATTGAGGGAATGAAAAAAAAAGGAGAGAAACATTTGTACTGGGCCTTAAAGGACTTAACACATTCTGTCAGAAAGACAATGACATCCAGGAAGCAGAAAAAAAAAAAATGCTCTGACTCAACACACAGAATTAGGAAAGTTTACAGCTATCTGTAGCTTTCTGCCCTTGCTGATTTGCCACCTCCCAGGCTGAGACAGACAGACAGATTCAAAAACAAAGCCTGTGGCCAAGCAGAGTAAAGCTAGGTCAAAAGAAGATGGTAAAATATGCCAACAAGAGAAGCTGTTCTTCATTGTTTGGGGATTTTGCTAAGGCAATTTTTCCCAGCAGTCACTGCTGCCTGCTTGATCATTAGCACCCGAACATCTTGTTTGATTCCACCAGACGGAAGTAATATACAATTATGCAAATCACCTTAACTCCGAGTAAGGAATCACAGTCCAGTCAATAATGTTGATGCATTATGAAAGGGCAGTTCCTCCTGGAAGAAATAACATCAAGAGCCCATCATAAGCAAATATTTTGAAGCCTGTGGAGGACTAGTCCCTACAGCACAATCTATTATCATATTTCCACATAATTAGTTTGTTTTCCACTTGAAATCAGAAAATGATTCGACATTGCATTCCCTGCCTCAGGATGGAAGAGCATTCAGTGGAATTCTCCTGTGAAGGTTTGTATTGTGAATAATTAGTGAGAATTAATCAGTGGAAATTGAGTTTGGAATATTGTACCACTCATGAATAGTGCATGGGGCAGTTTGGTAGAGGATGAGGAGAGTCACACTTCCATGGTAGGCAATCACAAATGACTGCTGGCAATCCATTTGTTAATCAGTGCTGTGCAAGCCTGAGAGTTGAATGTGACTACGGGGCTGTAGAGAACAGTCAGTATTTACAGGCAAAATAAGGACAGGATTCCAGGGACACCTCACTCCTTAGGGGTTTTTATTTGTAAGACAGGCCCTAGGAGCAGAGGGACATTAACTCTTTTAATCCTCGAATGGTTCTTGGTCTTTGATTCTATCATTCCCATTCCTTTTACTGGTAAGGAAACTGGGACATAATACACAGTCATTGGTTAGAATCACTAGTTTGTAGATGGAGACACTGAAGTCAGAAGGCAGGTCACACTCAGAGAGCTAACACCCAAAACTTGTGTATAAAAATTCCAGCATAGATGGAATCAACTCAATGCAACTTTAAATTGTAATCCCTGGATCAGTTTCCCAAATAAAAAGTGGACATATTGAATTATATCTTATATGTCTTTAAAAGTTGTCTGAACATTCCACATGACAGTATAAACAAATCCTTCCCGTAGTTGCATACTTTGTAGGAACACTAAATTGTGCTTATATCAAAATATTAATCATGATGCTTTCTTGGAACGCTGACACATTGATACTTGAAAACATATGCATCCCCTCATGCCTTGAGAAAATCCCTACACATGATTGCAGGATCAAGCCATACTGCTCCAGCCCTGTGGGGTAGTTTTTTTGAGCATATGTACCTGAGAATAGACTGAAATGGGAAATTTGTAAATAATCAGGGTTAATTATTAAGTAACCGGAAAATGGGACAGCAGGAACACACAGCAGGGGAACATTTTTTAGGTGGAGAAAGCAAAGATATTTCTGTAGATTATTGCGTGGTTTTGGTTTTCACGTCTGCAGTGTATTTGAACAGTTGTTGATTACAGTTACCAGAACAATATGGTCACCAGAGCTGAAAGCACAGTGATTTCCTTTCCTTTTCTCCCCCTGCACCCCCAACTATTAATACAAAATTTGATATAGGAAAAAAAAAGTATGCAAAGGTAGAACAGAATGACTCACCATGATCTTAAAGGCTTTTCCTTCTGACATTTTGTGTTTTCCTCTTTAAGAGCAAATGTGAAGGAGGGTGTGTTTTCTGTAATAGTTACATCTGCAATTTAAACTTTCTTTTTCACTTAAAGTGCTAAAATAAGCATGTGCCAACTGTTCTAAACACTATAAGAATTTTAATTTTTTCAAAGACACAACCAGTGTTCATAATATTAATTGTTTTCAGCTTCAAAAATCACCTTTTGTTCCTTTCTCAGGCAGAGCCATTTCCCATTCCAAATGCACATTTCCCTCTCAGGCATCTGTTGAATTTGGAAGAGGTTTCCAGACTGAGTTGAGAAATGGTCATTACAGTTAAGCTGCAACTTCAATCTTGAAAATGAATGAATGGATTCGGTCCAGTCCTTTGGCTGGAACCCAGTCTTTAAAATCCAGCAGAACAATGAACATGAGGCTTCCTAGCCAGCTGGTATCAGACTTGGGCAGGGAGAGTGTCAAAATATTAGTGACTTTTTTGCATTTGTCAAAGCTGAGGCCAATATGAGAAATGCAGACAGCTTGCAAATGTAGATGGAGCACCAAAGGGTGTTTGTGTGCCGTGTGTGTGTGTGTGTGTGTGTGTGTGTGTGTGTGTGTGTGCTCAAGCACACGGGTGTGTGTGTGTTTTAATCTTGCCCACCGGATGTCAACATTTTCTTGCTTTATGAATATATCAACAGCAAGGATATCATTTACTTTGAATATAAAAACCGAAATAGATTTATCACTAATTCATCAACACTAACTTTATTATACTGGGGCAATGCACTCAACTGGAATAAAGGAGCCAGCAACATTTCCAGTGTTATACCTCCTCTTCTTTCCTAGGTCTGTAACTCATCTGCTTACTCAGTTGTTCCTGAACCTGGCAGGCAAGGTCTCAGTGGGAGAATAAATATATTTATACAAAATGTTTAAGAAAGGCTGCCCACACTGAGTTAGAAAAACAAGCATATGCTAGCACTGTCTGGCACTCTCTTTGCAATTCCTGTATCTCTCCAAAAGGGACAAATCTACAACAGAACTTTTTTTTTTTTTCTAAAAGAAACACCGCTGACAGCCAACGTGAAATGTGGGCTTAATGAACATTTTTCTCTTTATCTTTTTTCTTGGACCTTTTCAAAGAAAACTACAGGAACACAGGCTCATTTTCTCCATTATAAAATAAAATCAATTATTAACATTCATATGTCACAGAGAGATCTTTTTTCTGTTTTTCTTCTCTGTTCTTAGGATGAAATAGGGCTCTATTATGTATGCTCTCAATTATCCCATGTTCTATGCACATGGTCAGAGGCAGTATAGAGTCACACATCACTAGAGGAGTCAGGTTTGTGTTTGTCGGCTCTGGCCGCCACTCTTGCTGGGGAGAAATACTAAACACACATCTTAAGACTTTAGTGAGTACAAACTATTTATATCTGAATGCTTGTCCCTGCCAGTTTACTGCTGCATCAAGTGAATGGCCATGACAAAGCTCAGAGGTTACAGTACTTACAGTACAAGGATAGAATCTGAGTTCAGATCACCAGCACCAACATAAAAATAGGCACAGCATAACCAGTGCTAGGTGCCGGGAGACAGGAGTATCCTGGTGGCTCCCAGGCCAACCAGTATAGCTGCGCGCACACACACACACACACACACACACACACACACACACACACACACACACACACACTACTCATAGAGTTTTCGGGAATTAACCAAACCTAATAAATTCAAGGACAATGAAAATATTTGACGTCAAATATAACTGAAACAGAATCCATTGTTGGTACATGAGCAGGCTTTTTGTAGCCCACTGCCTATGATGGGACACCTTGCACAGCCTTGAGGCAAGGGGAGGGGCTTGGACTTGCCTCCACTAAATGTACCTCCCCATGGGAGGCCTTACCTTCTTGTAGGAGGGAATGGGGGTTGGGTTGGGACTGGGAGCCTAGAGGGGTGGGAGGAGCAAAGAAGGGGATCTTTGATTGGTATGTAAAACTCAACAAAAAATATTTCTTAATAAACAAAAATTTAACTGAAACACATGATCTGAGAAAATAACAAAGACACCTCCCCACATTAGTATATTCTAAAAGTAGTCTGCTACAAAGTACCACCCTTCTCTGTATGACTGACATATGCAATGGGTGAAATTCTTGGTTCTCTATGACAAGGGTAGATGCAGATCCACTCTTGTCTCAGGAATGGTTAGTTTAAGGGTGTCTTCTCATTCACCAATCTGAACAACTCACTTGACATTTTAGAAATTTACAATTTCTTGCTCCCTCCAGTCTGGATTCCCACTCCTACAATATACACAACCTGAATTTGGGAACACCGCCCTCTTCTTAGTGCTTCCAAAGAACCAACGATTCCTCCTGAGAATTAGCCAACTATAAGGATGAGAAGAAAAGGGATTTCAGCCCCATATGCTCATACTGGTTCTTTATAGCATTCTTTGTCTATCTATTAAAAACAACCTTTCATATATATATATGAGAAGCTTGCAGATCATAAAACCAAAATATTTGAATACTGCAATAGTCTCCCTTTCCTTATTATGACTTAAAAAAAACTTTTCTTACTTAAGTGTAGAGCTTTTTTATTTGAACAGCAATAGTATTAATGATTGATAACATATGTGTAGCTCTTAGAATTAATAAGCATTTTCACAAGAATCATAACCTCTATTTGCATGCTGCTAAATGGCCATATTTAAATTTTTCTTATTAATTATCTTTTCAAGATGATTATTCTTTTCAAAATGATTATCCACCATCCTTAGGTTAGTCATTATTCCACTTCAAAAAATAAAACTGTAGACAAGGAAAAACAGAGTGAATGATTCAAAGTCACAAAGCCTAACACATGGGAAAGAAAATGATGGCTACAGACAAGATAGTAGCGTCTGTTTCTGATTCATCAGAACTACTCATCCAAAGCTGCTTACACTGGTTTTAAAAGGTTTGTCTTTTGGAAGATGAAATAACAGAAACAAATTTGAAGCTAGAGGGCTCTTCAGTCACACAGACTCCTTTTAACACCACAGTTTAATTCATGGTTTTATTTTATTTTTCTTAGAGATTCTCTACCAACTGTATAATCTTCGAGTCCAACCAAGCTTGGATCTACCCCAGAGAACGCTGCCAACATGTTGTTTGAACAGTGTACCCGCAGGGCTATCCTCACAGAAATCACTCCTCAGGTGGTATAATACCAACCTTCCACAAAAGCTGTATTTCACTAGTCATTACTTGCCAAAGTGTAGTTTTGTAGAGTGGTAATTTTATTACATATTAATAAGTGAACCACACACAAAAAAAGAAAAACTGGTAGTCAAACAAGAGTTAATTTTTTTAAGATTGTGGAGGGTTTTTTTTGTGTTTGTTTGTTTGTTTGTTTTAATTTGTAGTCCTGCTCAGTCCTTGCTTATGCTAGCTCATGTAAAGGCTCTCCATAACTCCTGGATGGAACATCACTTTATACTAACATAAAAAATAAAATGGCTTTGAGAAGGTCTGGATGAAGCCTCAAGGAATCTATGATTAAAAGGAAATATAGTGCCAGGCAACAAAATAAGTTAATAAAGCTCCTTATAATTTAAGATACATCAGTTTATCTGTGTTCAGACTCTTAAAAAGACCTTACAGGAAAAGAACAAGAGGAAAGGATACATTTGGATAAGTAGTGAAGGAGGTACTTGGAGGGACTGATGGGGGAGGGTAGCCCAGGTAGAGCTCCAGAGTGTGCAGAAGCATTTTTGTCTATAACAAGAAAAGAGCTCAAAATACCCCAGACCACTTGGGACAAAATTCTTCTGAAATAAAAATAAGAGTCTGGCGGATACTGGTTTCACAGACAAAGAGGGTCACAACTACTATGTGTGTAACATTTTCAGCTAGAATACTGATTTTGAAAAATACTCTTTTTGCTTCTTCTTTTTTAAGTTAAATTTATTTATTTATATATTTTATATCTCGACTATAGTTTCCCTCTCTCCTCCCCTCCCACGCCTCCCCCACCTCTCTTTTGCCTCCCCACCCTCGACCCCTCCACTCCCCACCTCCATCCCCCAGCAATCCACTCCTCCTCTGTTTCTATTCAGAAAGAGGCAGGACTCCCATGTATCAACAGAGCATGGCATACCAAGTTGCAGTCAGACTAAGGACCTCCCCTTTTATTAAGATTGGGGAAGACAACCCAGTATGAAGAATTGGTTCCTAAAGCCCTCCAAAGCATTAGGGACAGCCCCTGCTCTTACTGTAAGGAGTTCCACAAGTAGACCAAGCTATACAACTGTCACAGATGTGTAAAGGACCTAGGTTGGTCTCTGACAGGCTCCCTGGTTGTCAGTTCAAACTCAATGAGGTCCTATGAGCCCAGATTAGTTTTTTTCAGTGGGTTTTCTTGTGATGTACTTGACTCCTCTGGCTCCTACAATCTTTCCTCCCTCTCTTCAGCAGGATTCCCTGAGCTCGGCACAATGCTTAGCTGTGGGTCTCTCCATCTATTTCCATCAGTTACTGGATGAACGTTCTCTGATGATAATCGGGGTGGCAACCAATCCCAGTACATCGCATAGGCAGGACAGACTGTAGATAAAAGGTTGTGTGGCTGATTGGTGCTAAAATCCCTTTACAGGAAGTCTTGCTTGGTCACAGGAGATGGACAGTTCAGGTTACTATCCACTGTTCCTAGCAGTCTTAGCTGGGGTCATCCTTATAGATTCGTGGAAGGTTCCCTTGCACCAAGTTTATATCCGATCTCAAATGCCTCCCCCTTTCCATTATCTCTTTCAATATTCTCCCCTTTTATTCACCCCCAATCTGCTCCCTCATGATCCCATCCCCACCCACGCCTAGTTCACCCAGGAGATCTCTTCTATTTCTCCTTCCCAAGGATAACTATGGATCTTCTATTTCTCCTTTCCAAGGATAACTATCGGGATGTAAAATAAATAAATAAATAAATAAATAAATAAATAAATAAATAAATAAATAAATTTGGCCCTCCTTGTTACCTAGCCTGTCTGTGTCTGTATATTGTAGCAGGATTAGCCTTTACTTTACAGCTAATATCCACTTATAAGTGATACATACTGTGCTTGTATTTCTGGGTCTGGGTTACCTCACTCAGGATGATTTTTTTTCTAGTTCCATCCATTTGCCTGCAAATTTCATGATGTCATTGTTTTTAACAATTGTATAATATACTCCATTGTGTGAATTTACCCCCTTTTCTTTATCCAGTCTTCAGTTGAGGAGCATCTAGGTTGTTTCCAGGTTCTGGTTATTATGAATGAGGAAAGGTGCTATGAACATAGTTAAGCAAGTGTCCTTGTGTTATGATAGAGCATCCTTTCTGTATATGCCCAAGAATGGTATAGCTGGGACTTGAGGTAGACTGACTCCCAATTTTCTGAGAAACTGTCATACTTATTTCCAAAGTGGCTGTACAAGTTTGCACCCCCACCAGCAATGGAGGAGTGTTCCGCTTGTTCCACATCCTCGCCAACATGAGCTATTTGTGGTTTTTGATCTTAACCATTCTGACAGGTGTAAGATGTAATCACAGAGTCATTTTGATTTGCATTTCCCTGATGGCTAAGGATGTTGAACATTTCTTTAAGCATTTCTCAGTTATTTTAGATTCTTCTGTTGAGATTTCTCTGTTTGGATATGTACTCCATTTTTAATTGAATTATTTGGGGTTTTTTTTGATGTCCAGTTTTCTGGGTTCTTTATATATTTTGGAATCAGCCCTTCAAATGAGGGGTTGGTAAATATCTTTTCTCATTCTGTAGGCCACCAGTTTGTGCTGTATTGAAGGTGTCCTTTGCCTTACAGAAGTTTTCCAGTTTCACTAGGTCCCATTTATTAATTATTGATCTTAGTGTCTATGCTGTTGGTGTTCTATTCAGGAAGTTGTCTCCTGTGCCAGTGTGTTCAAGGTTATTTCCCACTTTCTCTTCTATCAGGTTCAGTGTAACTGGACTTATGTTGAAGTCTTTGAATCATTTGGACTTGAGTTTTGTGCAGAGTTTTGCATCTCTTTAAAGCAGCTATGTTTGAAGAAAAGACCACTCGACAGAAAGTCCTGTAGATGTGCTCTTAAATCCCAGCTCTTCTACTTTTGGGTGTTTAAAATTGATCATAGCTCTTCACTTTTATGAGGCTTAGTTTCCTCATTTTAAATGAGAAACAATATCTACTCATAACTTAGCTGGGTCTCAGATAGGTACTGCACATGGAAAGGTAAGCTTGGAGGCTAAGATGTGGCAGGATACTAAAATACATATGTGCTGGGATTTGGAAGATGGTTCAGTCAATAATGACTAAGTTTCAAGTTGCCAGAATTCAAGTAAAAAGCCTGCCACAATGGCATGTGCTTGCAATATTTCCACTGAGTATCAGTGACTGGCAGAACCCTGGGGCTCAGTGTCTAGCCAGTTAGTCTAGCATACTAGCAAGCTCCAGGCCAGTGAAAGATCCTGTCTGAAAAGAAAAGTAAAGAAGAAGGTGGACATTTTTTGAGAAATAATTTCTGATGCTGTTCTCTGGCCTCCACACATGCACCTGTTCACACAGGAACATGCACACAAGCACAAGCATACACAAATATGTATGTTTGATATGAACTACAAGTCAGAGTGCTTAATAGTTTAGCATAGCAGAGTAGAGATGTTTAATTATTTGTTCACACCAACCCAGTGAGAATTAGAAGAATAGAGATCAATCCCAGGGCTACTGGCTTGGGACTTTGTTTTTTACCCCCACATTCCATGTATTTCTTTTCATATGCTCGTCAGTCAAAAAAAAAAAAAAAAAAAAAAAAAAATAAATAAACAAAAACAAAAAAAACAAAAAAACAAAAACCCTGACATAATGACACTGTGTGAGGCTATGACTTGGACCTGAGAAAGAATTAAGACTAATCACTGAGAAGATGAGAAATGCACAAGTCAAATCTCAAATTCCAAAACATCTTATGAAAGAAACCACTGTCTGTCTTCTCCCAATTTTAAGGCTGTTATTTTGCTACATTCTACTTTGAGTTCCAATCACACTAAACTTTTATTTCCTGCAACATATATGCCTTTATATATCTCCCTCGTTGGATCATGCTATATAAACCTTTCTATCTTCTGCTCATATTTATATTCTAATTTTCTTTCATTATTATTCTTTCTTTGTGATTCAGTTTAGCTGACTTCTTCCAATTTTCTCAGACCAGCTTTAAGAAACTATTTATAGAGATGCCTGCCCAAACAATTACAAGAGCACTGATCAAAAACCTACTG
This sequence comes from Peromyscus leucopus, assembly GCF_004664715.2. Taxonomy (NCBI): domain Eukaryota; kingdom Metazoa; phylum Chordata; class Mammalia; order Rodentia; family Cricetidae; genus Peromyscus; species Peromyscus leucopus. Next base: position 100,245,043 of record NC_051064.1, read on the forward strand.
TACTTCACTTAAGGTCTCTTTTCAATACAAAATCATAAGCAAGCGGTGGTCATTAAGAAAGTCAGGATCAAGGTCTTCTCACTAGGAACTCAGAGACATCTATCCATATTATACCATCTCTACAACTCCAAGGCCAATGTTATTCATTTAGTCTTTGGTACTCTAATTCAGTATTTGGAAAACCAGAAACTAACTGTTCTAGGCCAACTGTCCAACTGTCTTGCAGTAGGTCAACGACTATGTCTAGTAGAGGGAGTATACAAATATCACAGACATCTGACTTTGCCCTTCAGGAGGATTGTGAGAAATAGTCAAGAAGTAGTATATGACCTGGACAGGGATCTTGACCATCCAAATTGGGTTTTTTTTTTTTTAATTTACTGAGCTCCAGAGACTGGATGCTGTTGTAACTATTTCTGTAATCCGACTTTCTACAAAATGAGAGAGAACACTGTAGGCGCCCTGTGAATATAAATGAGAGTGATGGCCTCCACCATTTAGAAACCAGCAGCATGCCTTACACCCACCTCCACTCACTCTCTGAATAGATGAGACCTTGAGTTACGAGAGATTAATTTCATCAGGCAGGAGTGCTCACTCAGCAGTTTTAAAATGCAAATCCGATTGTGGATTGCTCACTGTGTAATTTTGCCTTATTTTCTTCTCTTTTTTGAAAGAATTGACTAGGATGCAATTCTAAAGGATAATGACCACAACCAGTTATATTAAAATGTCAGATATAAAGTAGAAGTAATTATCTGCCCTTCAAGAAAATCTTGATCTATGGAGCCCAAAACCCATTATATAGCCCATTCATCAACATCCATTCAATACCCGCTATGTACACAATATTGCACTAAATGCATAGAGTGCTTTCCAAGGAAGGTGAAGACCAGCTCTTGCTATTGGAAATTATAGAAAGTTGGCTAAAATGTTACCAGGGAACACAGAATAGTTAACTAACTCACACTTTGTTCACATAGTACTCTTTACTAAGTGTTTAACAGAGCAAGAACATACAGTCTGAAGAAGAAATCATTAAAAAGAAAAGTGGTTATTCTTTCAACTAATACCCATCAGTCAACAAATCTGTGCCACATAGTGTTCGAGCCATGTGAAATCTTCCTGCGGACCTTGTATTCTACTGCAGAAAAGCAGATACAAATTCCTACAAACCAGCACAATATTTCAAATAGGGTTAAGAGTAAGTAGAACAAAACCAGCACAATGAAAGCAATTTATTGCTTCAAAGTAGTCAACGTCCAAGGGTTAATCAGGGTGGATTTTCTGATCTGAGTCATATATGATAGAGAGGAAGTAGCTATGAGGGGGTTTCCAGAATAATTCCTGATTCCTGGTTCAGTATCAGGAAATGCCAAGTCTGTGGAAAAAGAGAAAGCTTAGTTTCCAGGAATGAAGGAAGACGTGTATGGTAAGGAAAAATTACAAATAGAAGAGTGATGTTCTGAACTTCAAAGATAGACAACAAATTTAAATGTCAATTTGTAGGACACAGTAAGAAGTTTTCTGGGATTTCCGGTGCAGTGGGACTTCATCTGGGCTTTGAGCAGAGAAGTGGCTTGACATAGTTTTAGGAAGATCCCCAGGACTGTCTTGCACAGAATACATTGTAGCTTGTGGGCGATCAAAAATATCCAATCAGAACAAGATCTGGGTTACTTATATAGTCCAAGAGAGAAATAATACTGTCTTGATCTGGTGTGAGGATGGAGAACCATCTCATCAGCCCACTATCACACATTACAATTATGCAAATACTTTTGACATGGAACTAAATATAGATGGGTCATTGGTGAGTTCTTGACTCCTCGAGTATTCAGAGGAGACTGAATAGTCATGTTCACTAAAGAGACAAATTGGATGACAAAATACTCTGGATTTCTGACTCTATTTGCAAATCAATGACAGAATCAGGATACTGTCGGGGTTTGGTTGAACATTTCATCTCCAGGAGGCAACCTGCTCCAAGGGGCACAGTGGATTACAGACAACTACCAGCTCAGACACTTTACTCAGTGGCTTTATTCCTGCTCCTTTGCTTGCCCCATTAATTCATAGGGGATCATAATCTCTAAAAAGATTAAATCAGGGGATACATATTTAAAGCATCAAATTACTTCCCTTCAAAGCATCCTTTTCATATTCTGAAAGAATCATCACAGAGTCCGTGCAGCACTGAAAACAAAGTCTCCATCTTGGTTCTCCCATTTTCTTCCTCACTAGGAAAATAAAGTTTCTCTCGGGTGTCCACTGACATTACCCTGGCATCTGAACTACTCGATGTGACATACAAAAGCTTTAATGTGTAGACATGCTAATCAGAAGGGAAATGTCAAATCTACATACATTTCAAGTGACCCAACAATATTTACCTTACAGCAACTCTCCCGTTTCTCTGACAATTGCCTCACCAAGGAAGTGACTCATGTGCCACACCAAGCTGCATGCCACAGGAGAACTTTACTTCAGACTGGTTTCAAGCACCAGAAAGATGAATGTCACCGACTTGCATTTGATAACAAGGCTAATTTGATATGACAAATGATGCTGATTTGAAAGGGTCACTGACCATTAGAAGTTCCAGGTCCGAAAGTGCCTTGAAGCTAGACAAAGACTGAATATTTAAGCAGACTGTTAAAGTAAATTTGTTTCCTACCTGTCAAGAGTGGGCATAGGAGAGAGCTAGAGAGCTGGTGGAAGGTCATACCCAGGACTGATAGCCTCAAGGCACATGCCTTGCTCACTGCATAGATCTTGTTTCTGGCAGCCTGTGGTGTTTCTCTTCTCTCCACATCCTTGGAGCTTAGGTAGGCACACTTCCAGCAGGAGTTCACCCCCTACTTCCTTTCTTCTATTAATTTTACTTTTTATGTGTGTAGATGTTTTGACTGCATGCATGTACCACATGCATACCCAGTGCCTGAGGAGGCCAGAAGAGGGCATCAAATCCTAGAGAACTGGAGTTACATACAGTTGTGGGCCACCATGTGGGCCCTGGGAATAGAAATCTTGTCCTCTGAAGGAGTAACCAGTGCTCTCAATTGCTGAGCCATCTTTCCAGACCCCATCTTTCTGTCTTGCATGTTCTCTTCTCCACAGTCCTCAAAGAAAGTACAGTTGAATTAGGTTCAAAACTGGATTTGCTCACAATGGCAATTAGCAAATAGCCTCCCCCCATGGCACAAAAAAAAAAAAAAAAAAAAAAAAAAAAAGATCCTCTTAAGAAAGAAAATGGCATCCTTCTGTATCTTCAGCATTTCAAAGCAGTACTGTGTCCTTCTCATCTCTTAGCTCTAAGGAAATGCCTGTCTCCAGTACTACTCCATTTTTCTTGGACTTTGGGAGCCTGAATCAAGGCAGCTTTTCCACATTAGGCTGAGGAAGGGAGAGTGTGGGATTCTGGCATGATTCCTCTGAGTATCTCCATATCTGTGATAGTGCATAGGTTACATGTATGAATCCCCTTTCCAACATTATGCTTCCAAAAGTCGATTTATGGCATTGATTTGGTCATGGAAGGAAGGCTCTGTGAGCCACAGCAAGAAACATAGTACTTCCTAAGTGGGTCAGAAAGGCAATGGAGAGTTTTAAGCAGTTTCTTTTTTATAACTTGTAGGAAACAGTAAGCCTTCAGAGAGCCATTGCAAAGTAATATATGTAAAGCACACAGTGAAAGTCCAGTTACGTAGCTGGCACAGAACAAATGCTAGTTGCTGCCATTATGAGCATTAACTCCATAGACTCTTTACCTTGGCCTTTTTGTTATATTTTACCTCCTTTCTTTTTTCTTTCTGTGGAAAGGAGAGTACATAATCAATCAAAAGGATGTCCTTGCTCTTGGAAGACTGATGTGCACTTCTGAATAGTGGAACAAGAATTTACCCATTCCAGATTGCATGCTTTTAGCCACTGAACCAAAGCCAGATTTCTTGTTTTTAATATCTTCGTGCAGGGAGCTAAAAGAGCATCTTGAGACTGGAAGAAAGTTAAAACCAAGTATGACTGGCCTTTGCCCATTAATTTACTCAAACAAATCATATGGAATTCACCTATAAAATACAATGGTTTTGAACTCAAAACTTCTCCATGGATGTTAATTATATTGCTTAGTTAATGTATGACTGTGAACTTACACTCAATATCTCTAAGTCTGTTTCCTCATCTTTAAATGGGAATAATTTGACTTTAAAAATCAAGAAATGGAGAGTTTGTAACAAAAATAAAAAATTATATAGTGTCAGGCTAGAGAAATGGCTCAGTGGTTAAGAGTGCCTTCTGCTCTTCTAGAGGACCTCAGTTTGATTCCCAGTATGCACACTCAGTAGGTCACAACTGACAGTAACTCCAGTTCCAGGGGATGTGATACATTTTGCCTGCATGGGCTCCTGTACTCTCATGCTCATACTTACAGAGACACATATATACATATACAAATTTACACATGAAATACAACTTAGTTTGTTTTTAATACAGTGCCTGGGAAGACAGAAAATAATAATTTTAGAGTGTGTCCATGATGTAAGCACCCATTTTCTTTAATGAGCTAATTGCTAATTAAAAATAAAATGGTTCAGTGTTCTACCACCTAAGAAAATATATTTTCTACAATTGATAATCTGTATGTAAAATGTCCTTACCAATCCCTACAGATGATAGAAACCTAAAAAGTAGCTGTCTCAGTTAGGGTCCCAGACATTGGTCCAATACAGCAAAGCATGCTGGGTGACACCTCAAAAGTGAAGGCCAGTTGATGGTCTCCATTCATGGAGTAAGTACATTAGCTATCCCATCTTACAAACCATATCATGGTAGCACTTGTGTTCACTCTGTAAAGTAGTTATTACTGTCTCTATTTTACTGTTGAAGTAGCCTAAGATGAACTCACTCTCTCAGTGTTTTCTAGTTGTTACATGTGATAGCTTGGGTTCCCATTGAACATAATAATGATAAGGATCTATATCGTACTAACCATGATTCAGATAAATTCCCTTGGTGGAGTTTATAATGGTGGCCAAGAAGTCCTTGCCCTTCTGAACTCTGTATTCATAATTTGAATTCAGATCTGCCCTACTCTAGAAGCTCAATATTTCCACAAAGCCCAATGCTACATTATGGATATACTATTTGTAGAGATAAATCGGACCCCAACTCAGTGAGTTATAGTGTCCCCATGATGCCATCATTCCCTTTATAATTTAATCAGAACACAGAACACTTGCTTAAATTAAAATATGGCTTAGTCATGCATATGAACATTTTTTCCTATCATCTTTTCCATGGAGCTGTCAGTTTTGTGAACAGGTTTGATTTATACTGATATTTTATCCAGAAATAAATTGAATTAGCAATTTAAAATACAGAATACAAAAGGCCACCAGTGTGCTAATAATTCCATTTCCCTGATTAAGAAGGCTTTCTCCAAAATGGATAAAGGACAAAACTTTCTTCATTCCCAAACTCATTTTGACAATGGGCTCAAACAGTAGAGACTGGAACACCACCTTGTCTGACAAATGGTCATCTACCTATGGCCAGATTGTCTTTGAAACTATTGATTCCCATGCTTTGGTTATAAGCCTTTGAGGTTTTTCCTGCTCATAGAATAAAAATCCCAAGCTCCTTTGCCATTGAAAGCTACAAATTGTTACCCTATATCTTGATTTTTATCATTCTTTCTCTCATTTTCTACTTCATCCTTGTTTAGTGTTGAAAGTAATGATAAAATTTGTCCTCACCTCCTAGATCAGTCGTTCTCAACTTGTGAGTCACAACCCCTTTTGGAGGGGGTGGCCATATATCAGATAACCTGTATTTTAGACATTTACTTTATGATTCATAACAGTAGCAAGATTATAGTTATGAAGTAGCAACAAAATAATTTTATAGTTGTGAGTCACCACAACATGAAGAACTATATTAAAGGGTTGCAGCACTAAAAATGTTGAGAATCACTGTCCTAGATCAAGAGAGGTTCAAAGAGAGAGAAGATTCTATGAATGCCAAAGCAGAGAACATAAGCCACCTAATGTTATCTCTACTCCACCATAATCACCTAGTGGTCTCATACAAGAATGTACACACCTCTTGGCCAGGTTATTCCTCTTCTCTAGCAGGAGTCTTCCTAGTTGGTGTATACAGAATATTGTCTTTTTCAAAGAGAGCTCAGAATGATGTCCTAACAGAAACTGAGTTTCTCAGTCTTCTAGTCTTCCAGAATCTTTTTCTCTGCTTTTATTTGACTTGGCCTTGGCTGCCTTGCTGTCCTTTGTCAGTGACTTATCGACTAACTAGCTAGTGAGCCTTAGGAGAGCCCACTGTGGGCCTTTATGATGGACGTCTACAAATGGGTACAATGAAATTTTCCCCACAAATTTAGAGCCTGAGAAGTCAAAAATCAAGGTTCCAGTATCTGATGACAGCCTTGTTACTGAATGGTCAATGGGCAGAAACTGAAGAGGAAGGATGAACAAGGACACTCCCAGAAGACCCCCTTGTAACAAAATTAACACAACAGAGTCTGCATCCCCCAAAGCCTGGCCTCCAACACACATTTACTGCGAATTCTGTTTTCAACACATTCAAACCGTGAGAGGGAAAAACTGTATTTTATACCGGTCTGTATCCTTGCCCTAGTTTCTTTTCTCACTGTTACAAAATATCCAAAGAGAAACAACTGAAGCTAGAAAAGATTGGTTTGCCTTATCAGCTTTATTCCTAATAGCCAGATACTGAAAACAACATAGATGTCCCTCAAACAAAGAATGGAGAAAGGAGATGTGGTACATTTATACAGTGGAATATTAGAAAGCAGTTAAAATGGCATCATAAAATTTGCAGACAAAAAGATGAAACTAGAAAAATCATCCCGAGTGAGGTAACCCAGACCCAGAAAGACAAATGGTTTGTACTTACTTATAAAGGTATATTAGCTATAAAGTAAAGGGTAATCATGCTACAATCCACAGACGCAGAGAGGCTAGGTAATGAGGAAGAATCAAGTGGGGACAAATGGATCTCCCTGGGAAGGGGAAATAGAATATATTCCATGGGTGGACTGGAGGCACAGGTAAGGGTGGGAACAGGAGGGATCAAGTTTCAGGGAAATGAAGGGAGTACTGGGATAGTTGACTGGAATTGGAGGGCATTTTGGAGTGAGGTAGAAACCTAATGCAATGGAAACTCCCTGGAGTTTATGAAGTTGACCCTAGCAAAGACTCCTAGTAATGGGGATATGAAGCCTGGACTATCTGTCTTCTGTTACCAGGTAAGGTTCCCAGTATAGGGATAAGGACACCAACCCAGCCACAAATCCTTTGACTTACAATTTATCCTGCCTGCAATATGTGCCAGAGTAAAGGTGGTATAGAACTTGTGGGAGTGGCCAACCAATGACTGGTCCAACTTGAAACCCAAACCCACACCTGACACTGCCTAGAGGAACCAGAGACTGCATAGCTCAAACCCAGGACAGAACCAAACACCACCTGCAAAAAAAGAAAAAAAGAAGTCAATTAATCCCAAAGATCTTCTCCTATAATCATAGACCAGAGCCTAGCATAGTCATCATCAGAAAGGCTTCATCCAGCAATTGATGGGAGCAAATGCAGAGACCCACAGCCAAACAGTTCACAGAGACTGAACAGACAATCTGGGAGCATCTATGGGTCTGACCTAGGTCTTCTGTATATGTTATGGATGTGTAGTTTTGTGTTCTTGTGGGACTCCTAACAGTGAGAATGAGGCTATCTATGACTCTTTTGCCTGCTTTTGGGAGCCTTTTCCTCTTACTGGTTTGCCTCATCCAGTCTTGATATGAGGACCTATGCCTAGTCTTATTGTAACTTGTTATGCCACATTTGGTTGATATCCCTGGTAAATCTGCTCTTTTCTGAAGATAAACGGAGGAGGAGTAGATCTGGGGGAGATGGGAGGAGGGGCAGGGACTGGGAGGAGAGGAGGAAGGGGAAACTGAGGTAAGAGTGTAAAAAATGAAGGAGGAGGAAAAGAAGGAGGAGAAGGAGGAGAAGAAGGAGAAGGAGGAGAAGAATGAGGAGGAGGAGAAGAAGAAGAAAAGAAGAAGAAGAAGAAAAAGAAGAAGAAGAAGAAGAAGAAGAAGAAGAAGAAGAAGAAGAAGAAGAAGAAGAAGAAGAAGAAGAAGAAGAAGAAGAAGGTGCAGCCAGTCACAGCAAGACAGAGTGACTCCCTCCACAGAGGAAAAAGCTTGCAGAGGTAGCTTTTGTACATGGCAGGAACCTGAAGGCACAGAGCTAGGAGGAACAGGAGTGACCTGTCTTTCAAAGGCTCACACCTAGTGACTTATAGTCCCCATATCACTTAGCCTGCCGAAACAGTGCTACACTTATAGCAAAAAAAACCTGACCGAAACAGTGCTACCAGCTTATGAGCAAGTACCCAAAACATGAACCTCTGGAGGTCATTCCAGAGTCAAATCATGACAAATTAAAATACAGATTCAGCTACTATTTGTTGAATGTCTGCTAGGTACTGGCTCAGTCAAGAACAATCACAGGTCCTCTTGTTCCGTGTCCCACTTGCCACTCATAAGATAGGTATTATTGTTCACATCTTGCACACATAGAAACGGAAATGCAGAAATGTTAAATATTCCTTGTTCAATATCTCATGACTAGCAAGTGGCAAAGCTGAAAAAATGATTCCAGGACGGATTTCAAAGCCCATGTTCTTTCCACCAGCTTATGCCTTCCCCTTTATTAAATGCTGGTGGATGCCTATCCCTAATTGTATGGTGGTAAGTAACTGGGGCATTAAATGGGGTCTCTAGTAGCTCAGAGCACTAACCATCTGGGCCCGATTATAATTGACCATAAGGAGTCCCAACTGAGTATTCATCTTGTAACCATCTATTTCTCCGGTTTTTATTTTTTACTTTTGGTACACCACACAGGAAACAAGGAAAATAATAGAAAATAACATGTAAAATCCAAATCCTAAATAACCTTATTATCAATATAGTTTTAGTCACTCTAAGTTCTTTGTGACCCAGCATTATTAGGAAAATGAGAAGATGTTTACCAAATTCACAGGACAGCACAAGACTGAGAGGCATACACTATTACAGTGGAAATTCTAAGAACTTTGGGAAATTCACAGGAGTGGTAACTAGTAATAGTCATTTAATTCTAATTTAGTTATTGTGCCAAATATCAGGCATATTCTTTATATAATTTCTAAACTGGAATATTCTAGGCAATATAAGAGAATGTCAAAATGTATATAGATTAATATGAAAAGGCAAGCTTCAGGCAATTACTTTAAGGTAATTATTTGAAGTTTTAAAAATTACCCTGAAATTTTTGTTTCTAGAGGATTCCTACCATAGGAAGGCTATAAGGACTCCTTCACTAAGTTTGTGTCAGATTTGTGTAGTAACTATTGAATGTGAATTAACACTCCTAAATATTCGCCCTGTATATGCTGGCAGGAAGAGGTGGTAAGGGCAGCTGATATGTCACAGAGATGTTATCTTCTTGCTATCCAGGAAATGCATATTTCAATGATGTGTCCACTCATAAGGCAGCTATTACTATTGTTCACATTTTACACATATAGAAATTGAAATACAGATACATTAAATCTTCCTTGTTCAACATCATAAATCCATAACACATCACTCATCATATATAATCATTCATCATATATAATCATATATCAACAGCCACACCCCCAAAAGAGAGTAACTCTCCCTCGCTCAGCAGTCATCTATTGCCAATAGCTCTTTGATTAGGGGTAGAGACTTCTCATCCATGCTCCAATTTTTACCACATTGATCTCATGTAGGTCTTTGCAAATAACCAAAGCTGTTGTTTGTTAATTGTGCAGTCAGGTCAAGTTCTGAACTCAGAATTTCACAGCCCTGCTCCCTATGTCCCAAATCTTGCATTGTTTCAACCACTTCTTCAGTGAAGTTGTCTGAACCTTCGCTGGTGGAAGATTAATGTAAATGACCACCCACTACAGAGCACTTACTGTTATTATGTTTGGCGCTTTGACAAGCTGTGGGTCTCTACATCTCTGCATTAACGACTACTCACTGGAAAAAAAAAAAAAAAAAAAAAGCATCTCTGGCCAAAGTTGGGAGCAACACAAATAGATAGAAACATGAATATTTAGAATACAAATAGACAGTGTGACCATTCAGGAAAACAACAACACAACCACCTGTTTCCCCTAGGGCTTATGATCTCACAGTCATGGGCTTTGGGGCACGTTTACAGTCCCAGGCATGAAAGCATTCCAGTGGAGCAAGCCTTATATTCAATCAAAGAACGGTTGATTTCCCCCATAACTTCCATGCGACTATTGCACCAGTGAGTGCATATTATTAGCATGTCAATGTTACAGCATTCAGTGTCTGGTGCTAGGTAATACAAGTGATGTCTTTTCACCCCCAGCTACCTTCACAACACCTTCTGGAACTGTGGAAGTTAGCCAGAAGGAATATTCCTGGTAAGTTCACAGTTGATTTCTCTATGTCCTGCATCCAAAGTAAACGGAGTCTTCAGCAATAATGTCTTACAATCTAGTTATAGTGGTCAACCAAGAGCAATGGAAATACTGTGTATTGTTTTGGTTGTCTCTATGGCTGTGGCCTCCATGACCAAATAACATCTAAGGAAGTATCCTGTTAATAATTCTGAAAATTTCATTTAATAACCCATGTCTTGGAAGCTATGCCATCCACCCATGCATTGATTCCATTTAAACTTCCCCCCTTTAAAAAAAGCATATAATATATATTTAATTTTTATTTTATTTTATATGTATGAGTGATTTGCCTGCATATATGGCTATGTACCACTTGCATGCCTAGTGCCTATGGAGGCCAGAACTTGAGTCACAAATGATTGTGAATCACCAGGTGAGTGCTGAGAATCAAAGCTCGGTTCTCTGAAGGACCAGTCAGTGCTCTTAACCACTGAGCCGTCTCTCTTTTGATAGTTTTAAGATCTTAAAACTATATATGCACATTTAAATATGGAGTTATGTGTATCAAAGGTTTGGGGATTTGTGGGGGAAAGAGTTAATAGTACGTTCCTTGTGGCTTTTCAGACATCTTATTGTTATTTTACCCAACTCTTCCTTCTTGTGTATTTACCTCCCATCTTCTTCCCTAAGGAGCTCCCTTTTCCCATTTACACTGTTAGATATTTGTATCCTATTATTCTCATTTACCCTCCTCTCACCCTCTTCTGTATTTGTTTTCTACTTCCTAGAGAGCCCCTTTTTTCCATTTCCCTGCTCAGATCACTTTTACCTTCCACTTCCTTTTTTATTTCTCCCCAATCCCTCTATCCAGGCAATGGTCCCGTTTTACTTTTCTGGTTTCTGTAGTTACTGCAGGCTATGTACTCACATCTATAGCTGGAATGGTGTTTATTTTTCTCCTTTGATAGTGAGAAGGGTATCTTCCCATATCATTAACACTTGCCAATAGGTGGCAGGACTTTAAATAGACACCAATTCAACTCCTCCACATTTAATAACTTGTGTATGTTTTGTCTTCAGGAAAAAGGACCTTACCATCAGTTTGTGGGGTGGAACCAACAACAGTCTGCATTGTTTGGGGATTTCCATTGGGGCTCTTTTGGCCAACAACTTGTTTAGACATAACCCATTTCCAAACTAGAGGCTTCATTTGGTGACAAAAGATACTGAGTTGAAGCTTCATTTCTCTCATTATTTGGAGATTCCATTTAAGTCTTCATATATATTTTAGGAAGCTTGTACTATGTCCTGTTTTTATAGAAGCCCTCAAACGACCCTTAGTTACAACTTTCCTTTTCCATATTACCTGTCTTACTACCCTCTTCATTCCTTTGTTTGATCACTCTTCCAGCTTCCTCATCTATCCATAACTATCTTACTGTATTTCCCCTTCATAGGGTGCTTTACCTCCCAGTCTCTTATTCTAAACCTAACCTCTGTTGTCATATGGATAGTAGACTGCTTATCAGAGACTTAGATAACACTCATATATGGTATAGCAAATGTATACCATATTTGTCTTTTTGAGTCTGGGTTTCCTTACTCAGAATTTCTGATTTTTTCCCTAGCCCCATCAACTTATCTGTGAAATTCATGATTTTATACTTCTTAACTGCTGATTAATAATCTGTTATGTAAATATACTCACATTTTCTTTTTCCATTATTCTATTGGTGAGCATCTAGGCAGTTTCTAGTTTCTGGCTATTATGAACAGAGCAGCAATTAACATGATTGAGCAAGTGTCTCAGTAGGAGGATATAGAGTCCTTTGGGTAAATACTCAAGAATGATAAAGCTGAATGTTGAGGTTGGTCTATTCCAGATTACTAAAAAACTGCCCACTGATTTCCATAGTGCCTGTATAAGTTTCCAGTCCTATCAGCAATGGATAAGTGTTCTCCCCACATCCTCACAGCATGAGCTATCATTTGTTTTATTGATCTTGGCCATTCTGATTGATGTAAGATAAAATCTCAGAGTAATTTTGATTTGTGTTTCTTTTATGATTAAGGATATTGAAATATTGAACATTTCTTTAAGTGTTTCTCAGCCATTTGTGTTTCTACTTTTGAGAATTCTTTTTTTTTTTAATTTAAGAATTTTTTTATTCATTTCACATACCAACATCTGTAGCTCATTTTTAGTTGGGTTATTTGTTTTCTTGATACCCAGGTTTTTTAGTTCTTTATATAGTTTAGATATTGACCCTCAGATTTGCAGTTTATAAAAATTTTTCCCCTTTGGTATCCTGTCCCTTTGTCAAATGATAGTGTCATTTGTCATGCAGAAGTTTTGAAGTTTCATGACGTCACGATTTATTAATTGTTGTTCTTATGGCCTACTGTGGTTTGAACAAGAATGGCTCCCATAGGTTCATATATTTGAATGCTTAGTCACCAAGGAGTGAAACTGAAAGAAAAAGAAGGATTAGAAGGTGTGTCTTTGCAGGAGGAAATACATCACTGAGGATGGGCTTTGCAGTTTTATGAGGTCCCAATTTATTATTATTTTAATGCTCATGCTAATGGTATTCTGCTGAAAAAGTCCTTCCTATACCAATGAGTTCAATACTATTCCTCACTCTCTCTTCTATCAGATTCAGTGTTTCTTGACTTATGTTGGGATCTTTGATCCTGTTGGAGTTGAGTTTTGTGCAAGGCAGTAAATATGGAAATATTTGAATTCTTCTACACACATTCATCCAATTTGGATAGCATCATTTGTTGAAGACTTTGTCCTTCTTCAATGTGTGCTTCTGACATTTTTATCAAAAATCAGATGTCCATAGGTATGTAGATTTATGTCAGGTCTCCAACACAATTCTGTTGATCAATGTGTCTATTTTTGTGCCAATATTATATTTTTTTTTATTATCATAGCTTTATAGTACAACTTGAAATCAAGGATGGTGATACCTCCAGTAGTTCTTTTATCATTCAACATTGTTTAGCTATCCTTGTTTTTTCTCTCTCTCTCTCTCTCTCTCTCTCTCTCTCTCTCTCTCTCTCTCTCTCTGTGTGTGTGTGTGTGTGTGTGTGTGTGTGTGTGTGTGTGTGTGTTTCCATATAAAGAAATATTGCAGATTTGTAGATTGATTTTAGTAGGGTGGCCACTTTTACTATGTTAATCCTACTGATTCATGAGCATGGGGGATCATTATATTTTCTGACATTTTCTGTTTGTTCTTCAATGTCTTAAAGATTTTATTACACAAATCATTCGCTTTCCTGATTAGAATTAGCCAAAGATATTTTACATTATTTGAGGCTGTTATGAAAGTTGTTTATGAAAGTATTATTTCCACAACTTTCTGAGTTTTTTTTGTCATTTGTAGATAAGGCTACTATTTTTTGTGTATTAATTTTGAATTCTGCTACTTTGCTGAAAGTGTTTACCATTTGTAAAAATTTCCTGATATAGTGTTTAGTGTCACTAATGTATGCAATCATAGCATCTGGAAATAAAGATAATTTGACTTCTTCTCTTCAGATTTGTAAATCTTTCATCTCCTTCTAGCTTCAGTCTGCTTTAATTACAGTTTCAAGTACTATATTGAATAGGTATGGAGAGAATGAACAATTTTGTCTTGTTGCTCATTTTAGTGGAAATGCTTTGAGATTCTCTTCACTTAGGTTGATGTTGTCTGAGGACTAGTTGTAAATCACTTTTATTATATTGAAGTATGAACCTTGTATGCCTAGCCACTTAAGAATTTTTAACATGAAGGGGTGTTGGACTTTATTGAAGGCCTTTTCTCCCATCTAATGATTTTTTTAATTCAGTAGATTTATATTGTGGATTACATTTATCAGTTTATATAAACTGAACTATTCCTGCATCTAATTTCATAAAGGAAATTTGTCTGTAATTTTCTTTCTTTGCTGGGTCTTTATGTGGTTTAGGTATCAGAGTATGGGGACCGTCCCCACCGGGAACTTAGGTCACTTGTGAAGAGATGGCCTGGAACCAAGGAAAGGTAAGTGCACACTGCTCACCTGTTGCCCAGTCTCCCTCTTACCTGGAGACAATCAGATGCAGCAGGGAGTCAAGTCAAGCAAGAACTGGTTTATTGATAGGCAGTAAGCCTCTTTTATACCAGAAAACCTCAGAACCCTAGGAGGGGGTGAGGGAACCAACCAATCATTTTAAAGGTCACCCTATTTACAAGTTGTTTATGCCCTGACATCATCTCCTGTTTTTAGTATCTTATCTTAGCATAAATAACTTGAGCTAACTTCCTTCCTCACCATTTGTCTCTAATCTCCATACAAACCACCCAAGCTAACTTCCCCTTAGCCATCCTTTGTATCTATTCTCTGCATAAACAGTTTAGAATAATTTCCTCTGGTACCATTTATATCCACTCTCTGGCAAAAACAGCTTAAAGCTTAAGCTCTATTTGTCTAACTTCCTCTAGGCACCCTCTTTGCAGCCCATGTATGTCCCACATCAGTGTAACTGTGGTCATAGAAAAAGAACTTAGCAATATTCCTTCTATTTCTATTTTGTGGAATAGTTTGAGGAGTGTTAAACTCTTCTTTGAAAGTCTGGTAGAATTCTGTGCTGAATTCATCTAACTGAACTTTTTTTGATTGGCAGATTTTTAATGTCTGTTTCTATTTCATTAAAGTGTTATAGATCTGTTTAAATTGCTTATTTGATTTTGATTTAACTTTGGTAAGTGGTATAAATCAAGAAAATTATCTATTTCTTCTAGATTTTCTAATTCAGTGGCATAAAAGGTTTTTAAAGTATGTCTGTATGCTTCTTGGGATTCCCTTAGTGTCTGTTGTTATGTCCTTCTTTTTGTCTCTAATGTTTATTTGGATCTTTCCCCTCTACCTCTTAGTTAATTTGGCTAAAGTTTTGTCAAACATTGATTTTCTCAAAGAACCAACTCTTTGTTTCAAACTTTTTATTTGTTTGTTTGTTTCTATTTTATTGGTTCCAATACTGAGTTTGATTATTTCTTGCCATTTACACTACTTGGGTATCGTTTCCTCTTTTGGTTCTAGAACTTTCAGGTTTTCAGTTAAGTTACTGATACTAGATCTCTCCATTTTTTTTTTTTTAATGTAGGCATTTATTGCTATAAACTTCCTCTTAGAATTACCCTTATTTTGTTCCATAAATTTGGGTATGTTGTATTTTCATTCAATTATAGAACACTAAATTTCTTTGTTAATGTCTGTCTTGACCTAGTTTTCATTCAGTAGTGAGCGGTGTTAGTTTTCTGGCTGCGTTGTGTTCTTACCCTGTAAGGAAACGTCACGAAACACGACAGAATCTGCTTCTAAGAGTTTATTAGAAAATAAAGGGACAGAGAGTGCAGGCCTGTGGGAGAGACATGTGCGTGGAGAAGAGAGTGGGGAATATGGCGCTGGACTTTTAAAACTGGCTGGGGGCGTGGCCAGGTCACGTCACTACTCTACGCATGTGCGTAGATCACATGGTCACGTTGCGCGCTTACGTGACCATGCAATGCCACGGACCCTGATCACGCGAGACCCCTTGGCCCGGAACTTGCTAGGCGGAGATATCCGGGCCCACCGGGTATCCTAGCTACGAGAGACGCTTTTGATCCGGAAATGGCTAGGCGGAAGTGTCCGCCTGGTAAATGCAACCGTGTTGTAAACCCTTCAAGCGGCTCAGTTTTCAAGTTTGTAAGCTTCCTTTTGTTTCTGTTGTTGTTGATATCCATCTTTAATCCATGGTGGTTATATAGGATGCAGAATGTTATTTCAATTTTCCTTTATCTGTTCAGATTTGCTTTGTGTCTGAGTATGTGGTTAGCTTAGAAGAAAGTTCTTCCAGGTGCTGAGGAGGTATATTCCTTTGTGTTTGGGTGACATGCTCTGTAAATATCTGTTAGGTTGATTTGGTTTATGGGATTAGTTTGTTCCATCAATCCTCTGTTTTTGTCTGGATGACCTTTCTATAGGTGGGAGTGGAGTATTGAAGTCAACCACTGTCACTGTGTGAGGATCAATATGTGAGTTAAGCTGTAGTACAGTTTTTGTTTGCTTGTTGTTTGTTTTTGTTTTTGTTTTTAACTTGAGTGCATTTTGGTTTGGTGCATAGATGATAAGAATTGTAAAATCTTCTTTGTGGATTTTTCCTATCTTTTCTATCTCTTCTGATTAATTTTGGTTTGAAGTCTATTTTGTCATTAATATGGCCACACTGTCTTGATTCTTAGATACACTTGCCTGAAATACCTTTATCTATCCTTTTAATCTGAGGTAGTGTTTGTCCTTGGTGTTAACATGTGTTTCTTAGACGCTTTTGAAGGTTAGGTTATGTTTTCAAATTCTTTCTGTCACTCTGTGTCTTATTTCAGGGGAGTGAGTGGGGAAAGAGACCATTGACATTGAAAGTTATCAATGAGCAGTATTTGTTCATTCTTCTTATCTTGTTATTATAGTGTGGGTATTCTCCCCTTCTTTCAATTTTCTGATCTGATATTTTTTATTCCATGTGTTTTCTTGGGTGTGGGTAGCCTTGTCAAGTTGAGATTTTCCTTCTAACACCGTAGCCTGGATTTGTAGAACCTAACTATATTTGTAGATAGATACTGCTTAAGTTTGATTTTTATAATGGAATATCTTTTTTTTCTCCATTTATTTTAATTGAATGTTTTTGCAGAGTATAGTAGTCTCACTAATATCACTGCTATTTGTGGTCTCTTAGAGTTTGTAGCACATCTATCCAGGCCCTGCTCACTTAGTTTGCATTGAAAAGTCAGGGGTTATTCTAACCCTGTAAAGGTCTACCTTTACAAGTTTTTTTTTTTCCCTTTCAGGTTTTAATATTTTTTCTTTGGTCTATATATTTAGTGTTTTGATTATTATGTGCCATGGGGAATTTCTTTTCTGGTCCAGTCTACTTGGTATTCTGTATGCTTCTTAGGAACCTTCATAGGAACCTCCTATTAAGGTTATGGGAAATCTCTTCTATGATTTTGTCAAAAATATTTTCTGTGCCTTTGATCTAGGTTTCTTTTCCTTCCTCTATTCCTATTATTTGTATATTTGTTCTATTCATAGTGTCCCAGAATTCCTTAATGTTTTGTGCTTGTATTTAAATTTAACATTTTCTTTGACTGAGGTATCCATTTATTTTATCTTGCTTTCAATGCTTAAGATTCTGTCTTCCATCTCATAGTCTATTGGTGAGGCTTGTCTGTGATGTTTCTGTGCAAGCTCCTAGATTTTTCATACTAAGTTTGACCTCGGTTTGGGTTTTCTTTAGTGATTCTATTTCTACTTTTGTGTCTTGAAGTGTTTTCTTCATTTCATTCCACTGTATGTATTTTTATAGATATCATTATTGGATTTATTCATATCTTTTATAAGGCCCTTGAAAATATTCATAATGATTTTGAAGTCTTTGTCTTATACTTCAAGTTCTTATACTTTGTCTTAGACTTCAACTATATTGCATTTCTCAGAGCCTACTATAGTAGGGTTACTGAGCTCTCTTGGAGGTATATTTTCCTGTCTATTTTGATTATGTTTTCACACTGGACCCTAGGCAATTGAGTTTGGAATAATTGTAATTCTAAGTGTTGATATCTGGTCTTATCTTTATAGAGTCAGTTTTCTGATCCTTGGTTTCGGTTGCCCTCTTGGATCTTTGGAGCCTATGATGACTGTGGGTCAACTGGTAGGCAGTGCTTGTAGGGCCCTGTCAGGTGTGACCACTCAGGGTTGAAGGTAAAACTTGTTTATAGGTATTTCGAGCTGAGATGCAGGAATGGGGATAGTCTAGAAGATTGAGGGGCTTCTCCTCTTCACGAAGGAGAAGGCTTGGTATGGCAGGAGGATCAGTGCACTCCACAGGGAAAGGAGGAAGAGAAGGGATATAGGCCTCTGCAGGTGGTATGCTACAGGACTGGGAGCGGCACTAGTAAATTAGAATTGGAGAACAGGAATGAAAGTAAAAATCACTTACCTGATTACCTCTCTGATTGGCCAGAGGGTTTCCAGGGAGAGGCTGCCTTGGGTGTTGGCAAGTGAGGAAAGGCATAGGAAGAGGAAGGAAGGCTGTTTGCCTGTCTACCCAGTCCAGTGGGTTTCCAGGGAGAGACTGATTCCCTGACTGCGATGGACAGCAGTTGTCAAGGAAAAGACAGCCTAGTATGTTAGCTAATGAGACAAAGGGCTCTGTATACTTCTCGTACCTAAATAGACACATCTATTTGATGGGGTAATGCCTTTTTGTATGCTGTGAAAATATGTTGCTCTGATTGGTTGATAAATAAAGCTGTTTGGCCAATGGTGAGGCAAAATAGGGTTAGGCGGGACATTCTAACTAGAGAGGACGAAGTTGAAAAGCAGAACAGAGAGGACGCTGCCAGCTGCTGCCATGAGAAGTAAGATATAAAGATTCCAGTAAGCCACAAGCCACATGGCAAAGTATAGATTTATAGAAATGGTTAATTTAAGATGTCAGATCTAGCTAACAAGAAGCCTGAGTCAATAGGCTATACAGTTCAGAATTAATATAAGCCTCTGTGTGTTCATTTGGGTCTGAGCAGCTGCAGGACCTCAAGAACACAGGAGCTGGATGGGCACAGGAGAACTTTCAGTTACACCTATTTTTAGAGTGGGGAAGTTTTATTCTATGATTTTGTTAAAAATATTTTTTGGCCGGGCGGTGGTGGCGCACGCCTTTAATCCCAACACTCAGGAGGCAGAGGCAGGTGGATCTCTATGAGTTCAAGCCCAGCCTGGACTACAGAGTGAGTTCCAGGAAAGATGCAAAGCTACACATAGAAACCCTGTCTCAAAAAAATACTACTAATAATAACAATAATAATAATATTTTTGTGTCTTTGGGCTAGGCTTCTCCTTCCTTTATTTCTCGATACAACTAGAACCAATATTATTGTAATATGTTGTATGAGTATGGAAATTAAATGGAGTTTTTGAACTAATTTAGCTGCTATGCTGAATAAAATATTTTATTAAATCTCACATCTTATCTCTAAAGGGATTTTCCATATTAATGATCATATGATTTGTATATGTACATATGACACTGTCAAAATTCCCAACTTTGCATTTTTGGGTATTTTTATTTATCTAATGTATTTCCTAGAAATATTTAATATAAATCCATCTAGTAAAAATATATCATGAGTGCTACTAATTTTAAGTATTATTACCTCCACCAATTTTACTAAGATAGCAAATATAGTGGTGATCATTCTGTTCCAGGCACTATTATTTGCTTCACAACAAATGTTATTAATATCTCCATTTTACAAGTAAGATAATTGAGAAGGTTCAAAAAACTAGACAGCTTACCTAAGATTATAAATTATTACATTCATTAAAAAAGATAAATGCAGATTCATAAGGGTATTTTAGTGTCAGGAGGTATGTCTGTTACTGTATTATTGTTGTAAAAAAACAAAAAGCCACCATGACAACATATAAAGGTTTCATTGGGCTTATGGTTTCAGATGGGTGGAGTCCATGATGGGAATAGCTGAGAAATCAGATCTCTAACCACAGGCAAGAGGCAGAGAGCACATTGGGAAAGATAGTAAGCCTGTTGATACCTCTAAGCCCATTCACTGTGAATGCTTTCTCCAAGACCAAACCTCCTAATCCTTCACAAACACTTGCACCAACTGGGAATCAACTATTCAAACATATGAGCCTCAAACATAGGGGTCATTCTTGATTTCAGTCTCTTGCATATTTTTTCACTTTATTGTGAAAGTGTACCCAGAACATTTATTATTTGTGGAGATTCAGTGACATACCCAATCACTTATTATTTTCAGAGGTTAAGGAAGTCTAACCTACTACACTAAATATTACATCACAATCTTTCCTAGTCTCATATAAATTGAAGATGACTTTGAAGTTTGCCTCAAGTACAATGAAGACAGAGATAATTGCTTCATCGTGGTGTCTTAACTCAAAGAGATTTTAAGGGAGCTGATAGTTTATATTTATGTTATGTTTTCCATGCCCACATGGCAATTACACCACTTGATGAGACTTTACAGTTTTTAATTCTCCATCTATTTCAGAGATCCTTATATATGAGAAGAATCCAGGGTTGTTTTCTAGACTGAAGCCAACATTTCTTATGTGTATGAAAATGTTATATTTACAATATAATCTTTTATTGAATAAATGATAACATTCAGTTTTTATTGGGTTCACATACCTATTTTTGATATTCTGAGCAAATGAGTCATATCTAGCCTGGTCCGTCTTCAGCATTTAATGTGGGTCCTGGCATACAAACAGACATTCAATCGTTTTGTTGAATAATTAAAAGGCAGCAACTTGTGGCTCATTCATATTTATCCCTATTTGGCAGATGATAAAAAGAAATTTACAGGAATAGATGTGACCTTCAAGATTACAGAACTTGTTGGTGGCAGAACCAGAATTCAATCCTAGTTTCTTTAACCCAAAGTCACATTTCCAATTAGCCACACAACGCAGAAACAAAGGATTGACTGTATATTTCTGCAACTATGTGGTGACTAAATTCCACGTGGTTTCCTGTGTCAGCTATATAGGAAAACTCAAAGTTCAAAGGAACTGAAGAGAAATAGTAAACCTTATGTTGAATTTATAAACTGATCCCTAAAAACAGTTTATTTTGTAAATACAGTAACATATGTCAGAAAACCAGCCTAGACTTCCTTTTTACTAGGAAAACTATTTTTTTTCTCAAAAAAAGACATCTTTTGCCAACTTTGAATTTGAGATTGTGTTAATGAAAAGCTGTTCAAAAAATATGAAATTCCTACTAACACAAGAATATCATGGAGAATTGGAGGTATGCCAAATAGGCAGGCTAAGCCTGGTAGAAAGAGGAGAAATAGCATTTTTCAAAACAGGAGAAATAGCAATCCTCAAGAAATTTAGATGGGTAAGCATGGCTTGATCTCAGAAAGAGGTATGGTTGCAAACAGGTTTCCTACTATCATGTGGGGTGCGAGACTTGATCACAATAAAATACCATGGCTTCTCTTGGAACAGATTCCACCAAACAAACTTCGGGAAAATACTAGGAAGAAAGTTAATAAAGCAAAATCTTTCATGTATCAAAGCTTTATACCACATGACAACAGATCATGAATGTTAAAACTGGACATAATATTGAATAGCAGTACAGTAACTATGAACATTGATGTTAATTCTTCCTGCCATCATCAAAAAGTCAATTGACTATTTTCCTGGGAAGGACAATAAAGAAGACAGGGAAGACCAGAAAGAGTTTTCAATAAAATAGAAAATATAGACTGAAACTACCCATATCAAAGGCACAACCACCACAGACGCTTACCAATTTAATGCATGTTCAGATCAAACAGTCCAATGTCAGTGTGCAGGAAAGCATTCGCTTGGAAGCTTCTCAGGATGCAACTTCCAAAGCACAGAGTGTTGTTGGTAAAGGATCCCAATACTTTTCTGCCCTGGACTTCCACACAGAAACAAAGCATGAGTGGGGAGAAGCATCTACATATTCTTCCCAACTCCCACTTCCTGCCATAGAAAGCTACAGCTTGATGAAGCAGAAATCACAGCTCTGCATTGTAATGTTGGCACTCTCCTCCTCAAGGTCACTAGTGATCTTCATGTGCTATTTCTGTGCTGTTTTTATCTTTCTTGCTTATTAGAAACACCCCATGTGGACTACCAGTATTTTGTGCCATTCAGGACAGTGACATCTCTGTACAGCTTCATGTTCTTCTTTCTCCCTCAGTGAGTATAGAAGCAGCCCAGAGCTGGTTCATAGACATCTTACCCTCTTTATCTGAATCCACTGCCTTCGTGTATTTATCTGTTTTCATGGCTTTGAGTGTCATCTAGATTTTGACAACTAAAGCCCAGACCTCTCATTCAACCCCTAACTGATGTATCTAATCACTTACTCAGACATTTCCACTTAGATAACCAGTAGCTTTTAAAAATTAATATGACTCATATGGAATCTTTGTGAAGCCTCTGAAGTTCACCCCACCTGCAATCTTTCCCACCTCAACTTCTAACAACTTAAATTCTAGTTCTTAAGGCTACAAAACTTGAACTCATGGGTGGCATCCTTTAGCATGGATCATCTGTTTTGCTGGGAATTCTGCCTTCATTTCCTTTAAGACTGGCCTCTGATCACCACTTCTCACTGAGGCATTCTTGAGCAGTTTACTTTATACTTACTCTGTCCACAACCCTATGAGCATCTCATCTCCCTATTATCTTAATTTTCAATTGCCCACATTACTTATAAACACCCAAGACTTTATATTATTTAAAGAGTGCTTATCTGTCCTCATCTGCAAGAAAGGGCTTCATGTAGACACTGTTATTTTTCCATTTTATTTATTAGTATGCTTATATTTTTGTTATCTATGCTTTTTAATTATTTTTAAAATTATAAAATAATCACATTTTCTCCCTACATTTCTTAACCCCAACCCTTCAATATACCTCTCTCTGCTCTCCTTCAGATTCATTGCCTCTTTTTTCATTAATTAATATTGCATATATGTGTGTGTGCATATAAATTCCAAAATATTACCTTTTCAGTCTGTATAATGTTACTTGAGTGTTTGTTTTCATGGCTGGCTGTTTGGCACTGAAACATAAATTGGTATGCTTTTCCCTGGGGGATGCTGCTGCTTATGTTTCCAGCTTTCCTCAATTGCCTATAGTTCTTTGTGTAAGATTGACAGCTGTCTTGAACTTTTTCCTGTGCACTTTGGCATATCCATTGGTTCCATCCTGTTGAGCTCACAGTTGGGCAGTCATGTTTGTGTAATTGTGGATGCTACTAGGAGACATACTCTCACAGCAGACTCCCTGATCTTCTGGCTTTTGCAATCATTCTGTTTCCTCATCTACAATTGTCCTCATCCTTAGATGTTGGAGTGTTTTGTAGAGTTATCCATTGGGACTGGATTCCACAATTCTGCATGCTAATTGGATATGGTTAACTGTAGTGGTCTCAGTCTACAGCAAAGAGAAGTTTTCTCAACTAAGAGTGAAGATTACACTTATCTGTGGGATAAGAACACATGTTTACAGATTGTTGTTAGGGGTTGGGTTGGTTTAGTAAATTAGTGGTTATTGGTTTTCCTTCAATGAGAATGACATAACTAGAACAGGGCAGTTAGCTAAGTTTCCAGTATCAGGTATGGTCTCTCTCTTGTTGAGTAGATCTTAAGTGCAATCAGAGAGCTGTTGGCTACCACCAAGGTATGTGTGCCACTACTGCACCCTTGGGTAACCATGCCAGACTAGTATTTGATGTGGTTCATAGGCATAATAGATGGATAGGATTGTTGGTTGCCTCCCTTCTTTGGAAGCTTGCATGATGCTTTGTGCTATTGCAAATGCTAGTCCTCAAGGAGAGGACATTCATGTCATTTCCAGCCGGGGGTGGGGGGGGTCTCTGGGCCCTGTTTCTGAAGTGTGTAATTCTTCAGCAATAGTGACTTACCTTCTACCTTGCAACCAAAGAAAAACAATAGGCTGTATTTGGGGATTGTTGCAGGAATCCTAAATGGTCTTATAATAAAAATCTGGAGCCAGATACTGGGGGATAAATGCTGAACAATCAGCAGAAACAAGCCACAGCCACTTCTCACCTCGCCAACTCTTCAGCTGATTCTGTCTCCACAAATCCTCAGACTGAATGCCTCTGAGTCCTCAGCCAAAAAGACTTCTAGTTCCTGTCTTCTCATGCTTTATATGCCTTTCTCCTCCCAGCCATTTCACTTCCTATCTCAGCCTTCGCAGTGCTGGGATTAATGGCATGTGTGCTTCCCAAATACTGAGGTTAAAGGTGTGAGATCTCAAGTGCTAGAATTAAAGGTGTGTGCCACCACTGCCTGACCTCTATGATTAACTCTGTGACTGACTCTGTTCTCTGATATTCAGGCAAGCTTTATTTCTTAGATTACAAATATATCACCATAGGGAATCTCTTGGACAATGCTGTCCAATAACTATAAAGATATTTTGGGGATTAATTAATGAGTCAATTAATGTAGACACTTCCACTGAAGGCCTAAAATCAATTCTGCTATACTAGTATGAGCTATATTATTGAAAAAGAGAAAATTCGTGGGAAAGTACATTCATAAATTTCCTGGCTGGAACCAGTTTTATGAGAAAATTGGTCCATTGTTGCTGAGAGCACTCATAACTGTGTGTCAGTTTCTGAGCTTCACATTCTTCAATGGATATAAACAAATTTGAGATATCTAAAAAGAATGAGTGTAGCACTGAAAGGCAGTACTTTTCTGTATCTGTTTGCTTAGTAATCTTGAATACAAACTCTTAAATATAAACCTTGGGTCAGTCAATAGGATGCAGGATGTTCATGTATAGGGTGGCTGATAAATGTTAATGCATTACTATTATTATTAGCTAATATATGAATTTTATTGAATCAACTGTTTGTAATGATATTAATTACATTATATATTGCATAAAATAATTCATTAATCACTATACTAAATAAACATATATTGTGATTTAACAATACCAAATTGCTAGATGGTATATTTTTTATGACTTTATTAGGCAAAGTTCTGTAGAGGAGCAGAATTGATAGAATGAATATATATATTATAAATGACATCTTTAGATGATAGGGATTAGGTAGTCCAACAATGGCTGTGGAAAGGCAGAGAACTTGGTACCTGTTCAATTCATGAAGTCAGATGTCTCAGCAGTTTCTAAGTCCTAGAAGATTCCAGAGTCTCTGGTATGCAACCCAGCTGGAGCTGGAATCTGATGTCAGAGAAAGAGGGGAGTAGAAGTAGCATTAGCAATAGATAGATTCAGGAGAATCCCAGAGAGGCAAGTAATGCTGTTTTTTTCTGAATGTCTTTACAGTGGGGTCACCCATTGGATGGTATTGCTCCTTCTTAGGACCAGACTTCTCCTCTCAGTTAATTCTCTCTGACCCATCCAGAGGTATGTGTCCCCAGTCATTGCAGCTCTCCTTAAGTTGATAATTAAGATTCACCATCATAATGATGTTTGTTTCCCTCCATGTTAATAATCAATAGTAGAAATAGTATATTGATGTTTTATGTATAATAATCAGAATTGCAATGGAAACTAGGAAGTTTCCTGCTACAAGGGAATTAATATATTAGGAGATATTAGGAATGAACTCTACTTTGAGCCATTTTGAGAGACTGAGTTCCTAAGAAGACCAGGCTACATGGCTTACTGTCTAATCTTGAGTGGAGGTCTTTGAATTTGTCATTCAAACTGTGAATGGCTTACTAAGCCTTGATATCTATGGTGGTCCACATTCTTCCAATCTCATCCTTTCAGCTGCTTCTGTTTGAGTGTGCAGGTAGTCCTAGATGAAAGACTCCTCTGCCTGCTGGTCTTACTCATCAGTGTTTCCTTCTTCAAATCCCATCTTGTGATTTTCTTTATAATAGAGCATTGCTTTTTTAAAAAAATAAGTAGTTTTTTATTTTTATTGAAAATAGTTTCTTTTCTCATACAACATATCCTGGCCATTTTCCTTTTCCTCACTCCTCCCAGCTCTCCCCAACCTTTTCTCTTCCCCAGATCCACTCTCCTTCCATTATCTCTTCAGAAAAGAGCAAGTCTCCAAGAGATAACAGCCAAACAGGACAAAACAGGATACAATAAAACAAGTCAAAAATCCCTCATATAGAGGTTGGAAAGGCAACCCAGTAAGAGGACAAGAGTCTCAAGAGCAACCAAAGGAGTCAGAGAATCACCCACTCCCATTGT
This sequence comes from Peromyscus leucopus, assembly GCF_004664715.2. NCBI lineage: Eukaryota > Metazoa > Chordata > Mammalia > Rodentia > Cricetidae > Peromyscus > Peromyscus leucopus. The sequence goes on from NC_051064.1 coordinate 100,271,356, forward strand.
TAGTGTTTTAGCTAATAGAGTGTTTGTTCATTTATATTATTTGTACCTGTATCATTGAAACCATTATATGCTTACTTATCCATAGTAACGAGTGATGAATGCTAGTACTGTAGCTCAGTTGGTAGCATGTTAACTTAATACACAGAGCCCTTGGATTTGATCCCCAGCACTGCATAAATTGGTGTGGTGTTCCAAGCTTGTAATCCCAGAATTTTGTTGTGGTGGTGAGTGTTAGTGAGATCAGAAGTTCAAGGTCATCCTCAGCTAGATAGATAGTTCAAGGCCAGGATGGAATTACATGATAGTTGGTCTAAAAGAAGGAGGAAAATGAGGAAGCAGAGGAGGAGAAGAGGGAGAAGATGTGGAGAAACAGCATGAAAGGCAGACTTACTGATACACAGCTGACATCTCAGCATTCTGGAGAACTGAGATGGTAAGGTGAGCAATTCAAGGCAAATAAGGTGAGGGATCTAACCCAGTGGTAGAGAACTTGCCTAACAGGAGCAAGGCCCTGGCTTGATCCACAGTTCAAGAGAAGATGACAACGGGGAAGAAAAAGAATATACCAGCAAACTTCAGTCCAGAAATCCAAAGTGCTTTACCTTCCTCTATCACTTAGTTTCTAATGAAATAAAGACAAGATAGTTCTTCCTTGCATTCATAGATTTATGTACAATTCATTATAATTTTGAACAGAATATAATTTTAAACCTTGAGGTACTCATTAATGTGCAGTCCCATTACTATTGCTTCTAAATGTGGTATGTATGTTTTTCTTAACTTCCACATAAGAATGGGGAGTGGAAAAATTAGTTATGAGATTATGTGTGGGTTAAAATTTCCATCGTTAGTTTCAGTGTTTTCACTTCCTGCTGTATTGCATAAATATTTCTTTCATGCCTACTCTGTCTTGAGCCTTGCTGATATACTAATGACAGAGTAGCGATTGGAGTCAACAGACCTGTAAAGAGCTTCTGGAAGATCTACTGACTTCTATGAACACCTCTATGATGATGCAGCCTTGTGCCATCCTTAGAATCCTCTATCCTTTAACTTTGGGATACTCATAGTCATTTTACTTCTGTTTTATTCTGAATGTATTTACTTATAAAAGATTGTAGTACTGTGAGAGTCACCACCAGGCCCATTATATCATCTTTAAGATCTGGCTAGTGATAAGAAGGTAGGGGGTTGGATAACTAATCATATGGAGTTCGGAGTGCCTGGCAAAGTGTGGTAGGACATAAACCAGAATGATAAAGGAACCAGTTCATAAGGGAACTTGAATACCCTGCTAAATAATTGGGATTTTATGATTTGAATAGAGAAGAATAATAAGAACCTGAAATAATGCACAGACAAAAGCAGGAAGATGCAGATATTCAGTTCAAAGGAAACTTTGCTTCCAGTCACTCATTCACAGAGGAGCAAACAGAAACACCAAGTGAGCTTCATCCAAAAGAAACACACATGGAGCAGCAGCACCCAGTGTCTCCTTAGGACATGGCTGGCTCTGTCTGGAGAACTGTTTTGCAACCTTCTGACTCACAAGGGAAGCACAATAGCACTGATTGGGATCAAATCTCTGGATAAGCTCCATCTACTGAGCCAAATGTGGGAACCAGAGACACTGCCACAGTGAAATACATTGATTGCAAATCTCTTGAAACTGTCAAGGATGCAGGGATCATCAGTGTAAATGTGTGTATGTTGATTGTCATCCTCTTACATGAGTCCATGGGAGCAACTCAGGGGAAGCACTGAAGTGCTTGAGAAATCAATGTCTCCCCAGTTGGGCTTGCTTTTTCACTGCAGTATCCTAGGGGTTACCAAGGTGTTTGTTCATTCATCCAGAAAATATTTATTGAATACATACTTGGTACCAAGGTATTGCCCAGTTAGAATCCAGGAGTACCAAATTGATCTGAGGACAATGTAGCCTAGAAAGTTTTTTGTTTGTTTGTTTGTTTGTTTGTTTTTGAAGCACACACAACTTTAATGAAAATGGACAATTTCAAGTTTAGAAATGAGCATCCATCATTTTAAAGAAATATCAATTTACTTCAAATTAATCTATATATTCAAAGTAGTCTAGTCAACCTAAATGGATTTATTTGGGGCCTTGGATCATCTTGTGAAGCTTATGTAACTTACAAAGGAGCAAAAGCAGCTCTGACAGGACTCGAGAGGAAGGGCAACTTCATCAAGCCTATTTAATCATATATTAATTATGATCTTATGGTATAATAGTTGTATCAAGTTAAGCAAATACACAACTACAAAAGTTTTAAGGAACCAGATCATTTTTTGGTGTATTTTTTTCCATTTTTTCTTATTAAGAAATTTTCTACTCATTCCACATGCTATCCACAGATCCCCCCCTCCTCACTCCTCCTACTCCCAGCCCTCTTTCCCAAGCCACCCCACATCCCCATATCCCCCAAATCAAAGTCTCCCATGGGGAGTCAGCAGAGCCCAGCACACTGAGCCTAGGCAGGTCCAAGCCCCTTCCCACTGCACCAAGGCTACTTAAGGTGTCGCATCACAGGCACCAGATTCCAGAAGCCTTCCCATAGACCAGGGACAGATCCTGATCCCCCTGCCTGGGTGCCCCCCAAACAGTTCAAGCCAAACAACCATCTTCCATGTCCCGAGGGCCTAGTCCAGTCCCATGAGGGCTCCATAGCCACCAGTCCACAGTTCATGGGCTTCCACTAGTGTGGCTGGTCAGCCTAGAAAGTTTTTAATGTGTAGTTGAGGCATATGTGAAAACTGAAACAGTTGCATAAAGTTTAGCAGTGCTCTGCTACATAAAAAGATAAGATGAGAGTCCATGAGCTGGCTTGTGTTTTCCACTTGACACAAGCTAAAGACGTTTTAGAAGAAGGAAACTTAATTGAAGAATTTTCTCCATCATATTAGCTTGTGGGCATGTCTATGGGACATTTTTAATGTGGGAGACCACCCCTGGGCAGATGGTCCTAAGCTTATAAGAAAGTGAGCTGTGTGAGTCTTGGAGAGCAAGCTAGTGTACAGTGTTTCTCTATAGTCTCTTCTTCAATTCCTGCCTCCAGTTTCATGCCCTGACTTTGCTTGATCATTGACTACAATATAAAGTGTAAGTCAAATAAACCCTTTCCTCCTCAAGTCACTTTTGGTTAGAACATGTTATCGTAGTTACAGAAACAAAACTAAAACTGTCTATAATAGTGGTTTCTAATATGTCAGAAAATTCACATCCGTGTTCAAAGCAAAAGCATTTCTACTTACATGGTAAGGACAAGTCAAGGGGAGATGGTCACAACTTTTAAGTACTATTATTATTATTATTGCTATTGGTAATGATAATAGTAATGTAATGGAATATTTAATATTGTCCAAGCACTCAGTTTGTGCTAGGCTTTGGCTTCACAAGTGTATTTTTGTTTAATGTTACAAGCACTCACTGAGGTAAGTCTTATCATTATCTCTGTTTTACAGGTGGACGAACAAGAGTAAAGAGAAATCCAGTAGCTTGTCTAAAATTATACAACTAAGAACTTGAGGGAGGCACCATTTGGACTCAGGTTCTGATCTGGAAGTCACTGCTGTGGCCTTTAGCCTTTCATAAAATAAGAGAAAATGACTGTTCTGTTCCTCTTGTGCCACTGCTCTTTGATTGTCATGAGCTTCAATCAGAGGTCAAGTCTTAGATACTGGGTGTTAGATACAATGAGAAAGAAAGAAAGAGAGAAAGAAAGAAAGAGAAAGAAAGAAAGAAAGAAAGAAAGAAAGAAAGAAAGAAAGAAAGAAAGAAAGAAAGAAAGAAAGAAAGAAGAGAGAGGGAGGGAGGAAGAAGGAAGGAGGGAGGGAGGGAGGGAGGAAAGAGGGGAGAAAAAGAGAGAAAGACAGATGATAGATAGATAGATAGATAGATAGATAGATAGATAGATAGATAGACAGAGAGAGAGAGATAGATGGTAGATATAAATAGATTATAGACAGATGATTGATAGATGATAGAGATATATAATAGATGGTAGATAGATAGAGATAGATGATATAAATAGATGACAGATAGATGGAAGATAGATAGATAGACAGACAGACAGACAGATAGATAGGTAGATAGGTAGATAGATGATAGAATGATGGATGACAGAAAATGTGAATCTCCTAACAAGTAACAAAGTCTTGAATCTTGTTCCTATATTATCCCCCAAAGTGTGAGGTTCTCTTCACCTAGAAAGGGATCTCATTCACAGAAACAAAGGAGAAATGCAAAGTTCCAAGGCACAATGAGGCCATGGCAAAGACACAGGAGTCATGGAACAAATAGTTGAAGAAAGTGAAACTATACATGTGGCCCTGACAGCACACAGAGTAAAAGGCTAGGCAAGGATAAGAAGACACTGAAGCAGCTAGGTCAGACCATCAAAGTCTCATGCACCACCACAATGACATTCGATCTCTGCACCACCACAAAGACATCAGATCTATCTCTGGGCCAGTACACTAAGGAGTTTGAGGAGGTGAGAAACCACCACATTTCCATTACAAAGAGCCGACCAAACTGGCCACAGACTGCCACTGCCATTAGGGCATGATCCTACAACACACTGTATGGCTAGCTAGACCCACTTAGGAGTGAAAACGGGGCTCCTAAGCACACCAGGAAGCCAGCTGTATGGCCACCACCCTTCACAAAAACAAGGGCAGAAAGGGAAAAAACAGAAAGGGAAAACGACTTACTTCCTGAACAGCTTCAGCAGCCAGTTTTCAAACCCTTTCAGATGAACTGTCTTCTTGACTACTCACAAGGGAGAAGTTTCTGCTCTCCACATTTTTTTTTAAAGGAAAAACAGGTTTATGGAGATGAGTCAGATGTCAAGGATCTCAGAGATCAGACACCAAAGAATCAAAATCGAATTTAGTTCTGTATAGCATGAATTTTAAAAGGTCTTATTGATAAAACCAAACCCGGAGCCAGGTATTGGAGTGAATGCTGAAAGATCAGAGAAGCAGAACAAGCCACATCCAACCTCACCTTGCCAGTTCCTCATCCAAATAGATCTCAGCTGAACTGCTGCTCAAAAGCCTAAAAGCTTAAAGAGACCTCTAGTTCCTGTTCCTCACGCCTTATATACCTTTCTGCTTCCTGCCATCACTTCCTGGAATTAAAGGTGTGTGTCATCATGCCTGGTTGTTTCCAGTGTGGCTTTGAACTCACAGAGATCCAAATGGATCTCTGCCTCCAGAATACTAAGATTAAAGGTGTGTGTGTGCTACCATTTTCTGGCCTCTATGTCTATCTAGTGGCTGTTCTGTTCTCTGACCCCAGATAAGTTTATCAGGGTGCACAATATATTGGGGGACACAATATCACCACAGTTCTGTCAGACTAAAGTCATAATCTCTGTGTAATCATCTTGTCATATTCCCCATACCTATAAAGGTAATGTCCATCTGCTATGAACTGGCAAATGGATTAAAAGGGACTTTGAAAGCAGACAAGTCTGGCTTCGAAGACTGGTGATAACCATAGTTAGCCAAATGAGCTAAAACAATCCTCTCACCTCTCAAAGCTCAACTTCCATTTTGTGTGATGCAGGACTCTAACAAGTATCTATTTAAAGATTTATAGTGAGAGTTCAATGAGACAAAGGTTCCACATATGTCAACGAAGCCTAGTCCAGCAATCTTCCACAAAAGGCAGCTTTAACATTGATAAAAAGGATGAGAAGAGTGGACATAAAGCCTGGGATGATGTTAGTGCAGAGAAGAAGCTGATGAGAATGTACTCACCACATCAGCACTCTTCTATGAGAAATGACAGTCTGGACATCAAGCACTTTGCTTTCAAAGCAGACATAGTTTCTGCCGGGTTTTTTGTTTTTTTTTTTTTATTCCCTGTTTGTTCTGGGTTTATAGACATCTAATAAAAAATCATTGCATGATAGGGAGCAAGGTTAGCATTCTGGAGCACAAATGGACCAATCAGAAACAGACTCCCTTCAGGTAATAGATTCAACTGGTGATCAAAAGTAAACGACAAGTTTAATATGAATAGTACCACGTGTACTAAAAGAAAAAGTAGAACATCCAGAAATTTGAAGGAGAAGCAAGATCACCTTTACCAACAGGGAATGAGGAAAGACTTTTGGATACACTATCCAATGCAGTAGCAGACAAAGAGCCAACGAGAAGCCACAAGCCTTTAGTAGAAGCTGGGAGTATGTGCAGAAAAGTTGTTGCTAGGGTGGTTGTTGACGAAAAGCTGTAGCTACAAAAATTAGCAGCTGCTTTTCCTAACCAGGCTATCTGGTTGGCTATCATGGAGGTGTTTCAAAAAGGCTTATTGGTGGTGGTTTATGACTCTTCTTTCCCTCAACACTTTTAAAGGAAGTAGAAGACAGATAAAACCATTAGGAAACCACATACCTTCCCCAGCCTCTTTCTCATATTTCTCTATTCCAAGTGCCCTCGCAAGCCCACGTTCTGCACTAGAGAGGCTGACATAGCCTTTTCAGCAAACAGTCCACCCAAGTTTCTCCTGTTTCTTTCTGACCTGCCTAGCTTAGTCTATATTTTAAAGTTCTCACTGAAACCGTTCAAATTCAGATGCAGACTTATAGCAATGTGTTTTCATTTATGGTGACATAGATATTAGGTCTCTTAATTTCTTTATAGTTTTAAAATATATTCCATTGAACTGACTGGACAAATTTATGCCTAGGAAAACAGGATATTGCCTGACTCACTGTACTGTTGAAAGAAATAGAAATCTAGAGAGTTGAGTAACGTTTCAGGCCAAGCAAAGCTGATGTCACTTTCCAGATCACTAATTCTATGCTCCTCACACTGTCACAGATCTCTCTTGAAGACACATGCGACATGACCCCCAGCATTTTCACTAATACCTGCATCAGTTGTTCACTGTGCTAATGAAAAACATCAAATAAGAAAACCTGAGGTTTAGAGAGATTAAAAACAGGTGGAACACTGTGTGTTTCTCCTTTTCTGTTTTGCCCTCAGCAAAACTGATTCTAGTATTAGGTGTTCTAAGGGCATTCTCCTAACTGTGGATTATCAGTTATCCACCCTTTAATGTGGTTGGCCTCCTGGGCACTTTGAAAGATCTTGCACCATGCAGCCAGATGTCCTTAGTGTGAGGCTATTTCCAGTGAGCTCTAAGAGGCACACAGAGATTTTTGCATTAATAACTATGTCCTTTGTTATTGTTGCAGTGAAACAATATATAGCAACATAAAGAAGTTTCAGTTGCTGCAGATGCCAGTCTCTGGGAAGGTAGAAGTGGCTGAGGAGGAAGGAGGCACTGGCAACCTGTCCTGATTGCTACTGTCTCTCTAAAGGCCATTGCCATGACTCCACCCTCCTCCCATTTGCCACTGGAGATTTCCTTTCTGCTTACCTCCTTTCTTCTTTCTTGCTTACCTATGGTTTCATATTCAAGCCTCCTATTACCTCATTAATAAGGGCCGTGGCATCTGTCCCCACACCAAACACTGTCTTCCTGTGCTGTTCCCACTTTGATTCACCGAGGTTGAAACTAGCTGGATAGGTTGATGATTAACAGCTTTGTTGAACAATGTTATTCCAGGTACCTGATCACTCCGAGCCACCACTCACACTTGGCTCATCAGCTAGAAGCAAACTACTAGGGCTCATGGATAACTGTCTTGTGGGAAAATATACTTCAAAAACTCTACAAGAAGATTAGCTTAATAATAGTCTATCTATGTGTTGCCAAAAAGAAAACAGGCCAGGAGACTAAAGCCATGGAAAGAAAAATCTCAACACCTAGAGACGTCGTGACCATCTTCAGGCTGTTTTCATCTGAAATTCTGTGGAACTGGCAAGAAACTCATTTTCAAAGGAAGCATAACATAACTGAAAGAAATAAAATCTTAACCAAACAAAGCTAATATGCTCAGACTAGATAGAAAAGTGGGTTGTATATTTCTTGTACAAATGATGTGGGATGGTTAGAAAGACATGGATATTTGCATATTCTCACTTGAGCAGGTTCTTTGGGGGCAATAATACTGGGTTAAGAGTAATTCTTCCATCCTTGCACTAAGAATTGAATAGTTTTCATGTTACTTGTGAACATCCAAAAGAGAGAATTCAAGTACAGTGTCCAGAATATCAGAGAGCCTCATTTAGTATTTAGCATTTGGTAGTCTGTTTCCATCATAGGAGTAATTAGTAGGTATGGGTAGAACTTCATGATAGTTATACTCATTTGTATTAGAAATTGGTTTATTATTTTTTAAATTCTTCACAGTTTTTTTTTTTTTTTCCGAGTAGATGAATGTGTGAACACAGTGCAGTCTCTGAAGTCTTTGGGGATAATAAGAATACCATAAGCATGCTGAGATGTAATTTTAGTCACTTTTTGTTTGGTTTGGTTTTTGTTTTTGAGACAGGGTTTCTTTGTTCTGAGACAGGGTTTCTCAGTTCCTTGGAGCCTGTCCTGGAACTCACTCTGTAGACCAGGCTGGTCTCGAACTCACAGAGATCTGCCTGCCTCTGCCTCCCTGGTGCTGGGATTAAAGGTGTGTGCCACCACTGCCCGGCTCATTAGCCACTTTTATAAACAAAATAAATTATATTCTCCATTCAAATATCATATTTGCATGAAATGAGAATATAATAGAATGTAAAAAAATAAAAAATTTATTCAGTTTTTATTCTAAAAGTAAAATCTTCATTAAGCCTGAGAATGAGATTATTATAACTTTATTATATACTACCTATATATATCATGAATGGGCAATCAGCTTCTTTTACTTTTCCATGTTTTTCTCCTTATTTTGTTTGGGTTATTATAGATAATAGTGCAATATAGATATCACTTCAGTAATACTAGTGAGCTTTGAAATTAATATTTTAGTTTCCAAAACATGGACATGGAGAACACTAAATTAAGTAAAATAGCCACGCATAGAAATACAGAGACTAAGTTTTCTCCCATACCTGTGGGATCCTAAAAGGCTGAGATCTTACAAGTAAAGAACAGTGAGTGCAGAAGAAAGTGGGGGAAGCTGGAAGACGTTGGTTAGCAGGTTCAAATTTTAGTTAAATTGAAGTAATTATTTCATATTCAAAACATGGTGATTCTAAATAAGGTTCCTCCTTCTGTAGCTACTTCTCAATCTCTCCTCCCAGATTTCTCCCTCTATATATTCTCTCTTCCTGACAGCCCTGCCTATCCTTTCTCCTTCCTTGCTATTGGCCATTCAGTTCTTTATTAGACCATCAGGTGTTTTATACAGCACAGTAACACAGCTTCACAAAGTTCAACAAAAGCAACATAAACAAAAGTAACACACCTGAAAATATTCTGCTACAGGACTCCTCTGCTCCACAGCATCACTGGGAATGGAAACCAGAGCCCCAACCCATGGTGTCAAAACATAAGATGATAAGAGCCATCTCAGGACATCTGGCTTTGATCGGGAATTTTTCTCAGGGTTTAAGGACATTCTCAACCGCATCAACTTCACAAACGAATGATTGATACGAAAAATGATTTGCCCTTGTTTCTAAAATGAAAAAAGAAAAGAAACTAAAGAAAATCCACACTAATTAAACCTGGTAAGTTAGTCTAGATCCATTTTTTTCTTCATTCTGTAACCAAATACCAGCAATTTGGCACTTAAAACAATACAAATTTTGCTTCTTTAAGTTGTAAGGGTCAGAGTCCATTTGAAGCCTCTGGGCTGAATTTAACATGTCAACATAGCTGCATCCCCCATCTGAAGGACATAGGGAAGAATCTATCGAGTCTTTTCCACCTTGCAGAGGATGTATTCATTCGTCCAGGGCCCCCTGTCTCAATCATCAATGTCTTCATGCTGTAGATCTGTGATGATTCAGCTCATCTTCCTCACCTCTGCTCCACAATTCCTCCTCAATTAGTGGAGAAATATTCTGCATGTTTAAGGATTTGTAGGATTAGATATCATCTACTGGATTATCAGAGAAAACTGTCTATACACAAGTCACATCTACGAAGTCTCTCTTGCCATACAATTTAACAGATTCTAGGGTTCCTAGATTTAGCAGAGATATAATATCTTTGGTGTGCCATTATTCTTCTTACCACAACCCATTGTTTGTTCCTCTAAGGAAATCTCTTAAGCATCTTAGTTTGAAATGGTAGCATTATTTTCTGTTTCCTCACAGAGTTTCAAAGTGTCATCACAAGACCCCGTGGGGATAGATCTGCTTTCAAGGAATCACATGGTTGTTGGTTAAGATTCAGTTCCTCTGAGACTGCTGGCTGATAGCTTCAGTTCCTTCCTGAAGTTAGCCAGAGGGAGTCTTCTTGCTCTATCAATGTGAGTCTCTCCATATAGGCTGTTTTCTTTACAGTATTTGAGAAAGTTCCAACAAGATGTAGATTATTATCTTTTATCATATAATTTTAGAAGCAAAACCCCATCATAGTTGAAAATAAACTTCTAGCTTAGCAGGACCAGACCACAAACAAAGAGAAGAAAACACAAAAGAGAATGCCTGTCATCAGAAAAGGACCACTAGGAGCCCTGTGTGAGGCACACTTTAGTATTTGGATCAGTTAATGAGCTAGTGAGCTGGTTAGGCTTTTTGTTTGCTTGAATGATTGGTTGCTGGTTATTTGTTTTGTTTTATGTAAACTTGACTCAAGCTAGAGTCATCAGAGAAGAGAAAACCTCAATTCAGAAGATGCCTCCCGCAGATTGACATGTAGGCAAGACTCTGGGGCATTTTTCTTGATTGATGATTGGTGTGGGAGTGTCCATCCCCTTGTCTGGAAAGCCACTCCTGGGTCAGTGGTCCTAACTTTAAGAAGGCAAGCTGAGCAAGCCAAAGGTTGCAAGCCAATAAGCAGTGTTCCTCCATGGTCTCTGCTTCGTTTCCTGCCTCCTGGTTCCTGCCCTAATGGTCTATGATCAGAACATGTAAACCAAATAAACCCTTTATTCCCCAAGTTGCTTTTGGTCATGAAGTTTCCTTACAGCAAGAGAAAGCAAACTAAGATGCATGGGCACGTATTTGTTTCATGTAGACTTGGGCTGAGGAGGTGGAAAAATCCTAAGAAACTTCTCCCTGTGTAGCAGAAATGCAAGGGAGAGAGTTGGGTGATGACTTAAGATCAGGATCAAGCTTGTGCAGTCGCCACTCCCATACTCCCTCACATACTCTATTCCACTGGCTGTAAACAGTCACAGGCTCCTAGCAGTGAGATCAGGACCTGTCCCTGGCACTTAGCTGGCTACCTGTTTTCCATGCTGTATTAAACTCACCCAGCCTTTATGCAATAGGAGCTGGGTCCTACCTCAACTTGATGTGCCATGCTTTGTTCAACGCCATTGGAGGCCTGCCTGTGCCTTTCTGAATGGAGATGGAGGAGGAGTGGATGGGGAGGGGGGTAGAAAGGTATGGAGGGGAGGGAACAAGAGGAGAGGAAGGAGGGGAAACTGTGGTTGGTAGGTGAAATAAATGAAAAAAAAAAAGTTAATTTTTTTTTAAGAGTCACATACTTTAACCCAAGCAGAAAGTCCAAGAAGGTATGTTCTCTTCCAGTGCCGGGTCACAATGTCACATGTACAGGAAGAGGTAAAGATGAACCCACCTCCCAATGTTGTCATTCTCACAAGGAAGGGCAATGGTATTACGGGGGAAGCTAACATCCAAAAAGTCCTTCTGTAAAGTTGTCAGAAGCCGCAGTGTTCTGCCTTACTTCTACGTTATCGGCCTAAATTCCTAACATCGACAGAAGCATGGAGATGAAATCAGATCTGAAAAAGAGAAAATGGATTTTCTTGCCATGCCTTTACATTGCAAATGGGCCCAGTCCAGGGCAATCCCAGCTGCACCTGGGAGAGTGCACAGGCCCCATGAATAATCCATGTTCCTTTCTCGCGCAGTCAGGATATGCTGACTCAGCAACTGCTTTCCCCGCAGCAGAGAATCTAGGTCAGGGAAGCCCAGATAAGCAGTGAAACCCTGACTGTTCAGTTGGTCTTGAAAACAGAAAAGAGACTTAGAAATCTGATTAGAGATAGTTTCACTTCTCTTCTTCCTTGTATCTCTTTGATTTCCTTCTCTTGAACTGCTCAGCCTACTTCATTGAGCACAGTATTAAAAAGTGGAGTCAGTAGACAGCCCTATCTTGCTACTGATTTCACAAGTTTTTCTCCATTTAGGGTGATGTTGGCTATGGGTTTCTCATATATAGCTTTTATTGTGTTGCGATTCATTCCCTATTGTCCCACTCTCTAGAATTTTTATCATGAAGTCATATTTAATTTTGTCAAAGTATTTTGCTTGCATCCATTCAGACAATCATGTGATTTTTGTATATAAGTCCATTCATGTGGCCTGTAACAATTACTGACTTGTCTATAACAAACTACCCTTGTATCTCCCAAATAGAGTCAACTTAGTCACAATGATAATGTATTTGATGTATGTCTGTATTTGGTTTGCAAGTATTTTATTAAGGATTTTTAACTCTACATTCATCAAGAATGTTAGCCTGTAGTTTTCTTTTGTTGTTGTATTTTTACCTGGTTTGGTGTTAGAGTAATACTGGCTTCATAGAAGGAGTTTGGGAGTGCCTCTTCTGTTTCTATTTATTTTTAATAATTAAGAAAAATTGGCTGTAGATCTTCTTGTAAAGTCTGAAATAATTCTGCTGTGCCTCCATCTAGGCCAGGACATTTCTTAGCAAGAAGGGTTTTTATTAGTGTTTCAATCTCCTTGCTTGTTATGAGTTTGTTTAGGTTGTTGAATTCTTGGTTTAATTTTGGTAGTTTGAATGAATCTAGAAAATCATCCATTTCTTTGAGATTTTTCCAACATAAAAAGGTATATATGTTTTTATAATATTTCCTTGTGATATTCTGAATTTCTTTAGTATCTGATGTAACTGTTTCCTTGTTCATTTCTCATTCCTTATTCAGTGTGATTCTGTCAATTTTGAGTCTTCTCTTTTGTTTTTCTTTGGATCAGGTGAGCCAGGGCTCTTGTTTCTTCTCACAGAACCAGCTCTTAGATTCTTTGTATCATTTTCTTTGTGAGCCGCCCTGCAATCAGATACATACAAGAAACATTATACAGAAAGTTGTATTGATATATTTATGTGTCTGTGGTGTGGTGTGGTGTGGTGTGGTGTGGTGTGTGTGGTGTGTGTGTGTGTGTGTGTGTGTGTGTGTGTGTGTGTGTGTGTGTAAAATCAATTGAAGAAAAAGAGGCCACGAATTTTAAAGCAAACAAGAGATGGTAAATACCAGGGGTTGAAAAAAAGGAGTAAAATGATGTGATTATATTTTAACTTCATTTAAAAAATAAATTGCTGTAAAATAATAGTTAAAGATGTGATACATTTGTTTAACTCTGTGAAGCTGTGTTACTTTGCCTGTCTAGAACACCTGATGTTCTAATAAAGAGCTGAATGGCCAATGGTGAGGCAAAAGAAAGGATAGGCAGGGTTGGCAGGCAGAGGATAAATGGGAGAAGAAATCTGAGAGGATGAAGAGAAGAAAGAAAAGGAGTGAGGACACCAGGGATTAGCTACCTAGCTACACAGCCAGCCATTGAGTAAAAAGTAAAGAAAGATGTACAAAATAGAGAAAGATAAAAACCCAAAGGCAAAAGGTAGATGGGATAATTTAAGTTAAGAAACGCTGGCTAGCAACAAGCCAAGCTAAGACCTGGCATTCATCAATAATAGTAAGACTCTGTGATTTATTTGGGAGCTGGGTGGTGGGTCCCCAAAGAGCCCAAAGCATAATATCAACCAACAACAATAAATCTAATTGAAGTTTAACTGTCATGTGATGCAATACTTGTCCTTCACAACATTCCACTATCCCCAGAATTAAATCCTGGCCTCAGAACCTAGCCACTAACCTTCAACCTGCCCCTGTTTCCACCTCACTTGCCTGCACTGTCACCTATGCTAAACCATTTATACTTCTCCAAAAGAAAGCAAATGTACAATGATTTGCTTTTCTTCTCCTATTTGCCAATAATCTAAATTAAAGTCTATCATTCAACTCGTGGTCATATCTACAGAAACTCTTTCATAGCCCCAGGCAACCCCCACCATGTACTTTATTTGGGTTTAGAGATTTTTTTCTTAGGTAACACCTGAGGCATCATGATGGCCCTATCAATCTGTATTAGAATCACTGTTGTCAATCTCACAAACATCACACTCTTTAAAACTAATGATCCTTCAGCTCTGAATGCACACTGTTCTTGGCACAGTGCCCAGTAATCATTAAATGTTTGCAGAAGAAGGCCATGAGAAATAACATGGGAAAACAGTACAGGAAAAAAGAAAGGGAAACAGGATAAAAAGGAGGTAAAGAGAGACAGCCATAATAAAAAAAAAGAGATGGAAATGAAGAAGGATAGGAAAGAAGAGGGGAGGAAAGCAAACACATGCTCATAAATGAGAAAGTGTTTTACAAATTGCACACCGACTCATAGCTATGAGGATCCCATTCATCTTCACTGGATGTATGCTGATATGTTTGCCTTTCTGAGTTAAGGCAAGGCTGCTTTTCTTTAAAGCCTTCTTCAGCCATCCAGACTCACTAACATCTTCTGCAAAGGCAAACATGTGACCACTTCCAAGTGGAGTCTCATGGCCAGCTCTTCTCTGTTCTAGTAAGATCAATAACTTATCTGGGTGACATATTACTATTAAATACAATAAAAAATGGCAAACATTACATAGAAAGTTCTTGCAAAGTCTCTCTAGAATTGTAGTTTCCTGGAACATTCAAGAGCCCTGCAGCCATTCAGTGGGTAAGAAAAATGAGGACTCAGAAGATAGAGTATGGGTTGATTCTGAGACCACCGGTATCTGTGTGCTGGTAGAGGTGGAGGCATAGTGTACTTATTTATATGGTATAAATTGAACTTCCAAATCAACCTGAACAAGAGTTTGTAGGTAACAGTATCAAATGCCAAGTGCTACTGTTTCCACTTCAATACTATGGCTGCTTCTGATTGCTTGATGGTTCTGAAGCTGCCTTACACTGTAATAATTGCATGTTCGAAATTTGCACCTGAGACACTATCATACCTGATAAGGCCTTTAATTGGTGTTTTAGAATAATCACTTGGAAAATACTTCCTCATAAAGATCGGTTTCAATAGAAGAGAGATCATGTACACTCCAGAGTTAACTTTTAGAAACTCTATGGACTGCATCTCTTCATCCCTAACCACCAAGAAACCCAACCACTTCATAGATGTAAATTCCAAAGACTCCCTAATATTCTGGAAGTTTTAGTTTCCCTTTTCAAAAATCCCTTTATGTCTCTCTATATCTCTGTGTGTATGACTCTCTTTCTCTGTCTCTCTCCATCCCTATCTCTCTTCCTTGCTAACTCTCTCTCTCTTTCCCTCTTTCCCCCTGTCTCTATTTCTGTCCCTCTTCTCCCTGTCTCTATCTCTCTCCCTGTCTTTCTCCCTGTCTCTCTCTGACTCTTTCTATATCTCTCTCACTCCCTATCTCTCTCCCTTGCTGTCTCCCTCTCCCTGTCTTTCTCCATGTGTCTCTCAGTCTCTGTCTCACTCTCCCTGTCTCTATCTCTCTCCTACCCTGTCTCTATCTGTCTCTCTCCCCATCTTTCTTTGTCTCTATCTCTCTCCCTGTCTCCCACCTCTCTTCCTATCTCTGAATCTGTCTTCCTCTCTCTGTCTCCCCCTCCCTGTCTCTATCTCTGTCTCTCTCTCCCCTGTCTCTATCTCTGTCCCTCCCTGTCTCTCCCTGTCTCCCCCCTTTCCCTATCTCTATATCTCTGTCTCTCTCTGTCTCCCCCACTCCCTCTCTCTCTGTCTTTCTATCTCTGTCTCTCTCTCTCCCCTGTCTCTATCTCTGTCCCTCCCTGTCTCTCTCCCTGTCTCCCCCCTCTTTCCCTATCTCTATATCTCTGTCTCTCTCTGTTTCCCCCACCCCCTCTCTCTGTCTTTCTATCTCTGTCTCTCTCTCCCTGTCTCTATCTCTCTCCCTCCCTGCCTCTCTCCCTGTCTCCCCTCTCTCTCCCTGTCTCTACATCTCTGTCTCCTCTCTCTGTCTCCCCCTCCCTGTCTCACTCTCTCTCATCTCTCCACACAAGCATGTAGCAGAGCAGATGATTTAGGATCACAGTACTCCTGACCTTGCCCAGTCCTTAAAGCAGTATTTGAATTTGAATAGACTCAGGAATGAATATGATGAATAGGAAGGAGGGAGGATGAAATTTAGAAGTAGCAATGAGCCTGAAACCTCTTCTTAGAGACAACTGTTTGAACGTCAGTAAGTAGTTTTCATTTTCATTCCAGTTTTTCATTATGAGAGTCTAATGGAATTTAATGCATAAAAAGAAAGGCAAAAACTAAGCTAATCTGTATCACCAAGGGATTTATTAATATTATCACTATGGGTTAAAACTGATAAAATGGGAGAAAAAATACAATCCACATGTTGAAATAATCTACTTGGGGAATCATAATAAAATACTAACAATGGAGTCACATAACAGAAATCTATTTCCTCTCATGCTGAAGGAGGAAATCCTCATTGTCACAGCCCACAGGTTTCATGTTCTGGGGAAACTTCTCTTCCTGGCTTCCAGACGACCTCTTGTCTGGTTTTTGTCAGAGCACCAGCCACAGCTGCACTCTGGATTTGAACTTCACATGTAAATCTTGGGCACAGAGAGACAATCCTACATGAATAGCCAAAGGATCGCTCAGCAGAAGTTTCTTCTTTAAGTAATATATGACTGGTTTTCAATTACACTTGGAGCTGGTTCAGAATGTTATCTTTTCACAGATCTCATCTGCTGCCCCTTAAAGACCAACCCCACCTCCTCCTTGCACCTTTTATATCTGTTCTTAATGTTTCTTAGCATTGGTCTGTCTCTAGAGTATAGAGATCCCTCTGGTTGAGAAGATATCCTTTCAACTTTATGTAGTCATATCATGGAGAATTCTCCATATGAATTCTTTACCACCAGCAACCAACCTCTATGCTTAATTTCTAGTCCTTTTCATTCTTGCATGTGCAGTATAAGACTTTAATATCAGAAAAATAATAAAACTCTTTTCCTTTCTCTCAGAGCTTCAGAGAGGAAGCTGTGCAGACTTGGCTACAAGATTTTATGTTTGAAACCATACACACTCATGAAAGGTATGCAGTGATTACCCATAGGGTTTAGGGAAGTTGTACCACATGAGCCACTCTATATACAATAGTCTGGTAAGTGATGAACACAATCATATAACCCCAAACAGTCTTTTATTTCTGATTCTAGATAGAATTATTCCAGACTAGACAAGGATCCAAAGAAGAGTAGGAAAATAAGAGTGATCTTATATGATTCGATATATTGTAAGACAAGGGAAGCCATTTATTTTTACTTTGCCTTATGTTATACATTTGATGTTGGTGTGTTGCCCCCCCCTTTTCAATTTTGCATATTTAAAATTTCAAACATGATAGCACTAGCATTGGGATTTGGAGAGGGCATTACCCCCATGAATGAGTTAATGTCCTCATTCAACTCTCCAGCTTCTGGTACCATATTGATGATAGAATAAGAACATAGCTGTCTGTGAATCAGGAAGCAAGTCCTCACCAGATAACACATCTACCAGTGCCCTTGACCAAGGACTTCTCAGCACCCGGAGCTGAGAGGACTGTGTTTCTATGTTTATAAACTGTGCACTCTGTTCCTTTATTCGAGCAGCCTAAACCAAGCAAGGCAGGCTGATTGTGTCTATTGTCTCTTGAGGATTCTTACAAATAATCACAGCAATTATACAAATTATACCATAATTGAAATAATATACTATGTAATGCTCCCTAAGTATTAATTATTGTATTTAATATTTTAAAATTCTAATATGCACTGTTTCAGATTCCAGTGTTGCTGAGAGTTTCCTCTCTCTTAGCAGGAATAAAATGACTTTGAGACCAGTAAATAGTGAAACTTGGACTTGATTACTATGCAATATGTGGTGTCCATTACAATGTTTATCCTATTTAACTGATGGACAACTGTTATAAGGAGTCTAGTTAGCTAACATAATCATGTATAGTAAGTAGAAAATATAGTGATCATTATGTCAAGGGATTATATGCCTTTATGAGAGTGGGGTTTAACTGTTTCTCAACCTTTCACAACCCATAAGACTCCAATGGAATGGCAGCAACATGTCTCTGTTAGCCATGCTACTGGTGCATTTCTCAATTGTCCTTTCTAAGTAGACATTTGCATGCTTGTTAACTCCTGTACAGACTCTCAACTCCTGCTATTCCCTGCCTGGGCTAAGCATGCAGCTCTCTGAGTTGCTGAGGTCTTCATTGCCATTAACTGTAGGGTAACTACAAGATGTGGAGAGTGGGATTTCACATATTGAATAAGAGCTTACAAAGATAAAGTGGCTTTAGCCTTACTTGGTATTGTATTGGAAATCTGATAGGTTGTGGGAAAGCTTGATACATAAATCTCAAAGGTCAGAGGTGTACTTGGTCAGAAAATGGCATCTTTTCTCTTATAAGCTTCCCTGATTGTCCAATTTTTGCTTTAGAAAAAAATGAGATTTGAAGCTACATGACATCGAGACTCACTAACTTGGAGTCTTGGTGTTTTCTTTTGTAAGGTGAGGACTACAGTAACAGTAAGGACTACTGCCCTGAAGGTACTGCCTGTGAGATCACTAGCAAATGCTGAGATGTATGGCACTCCTTTCCCTATGAGCACTTGTTGGTTGGCTCTGGAAACAATGTCCTCCTTCTCAAGATCTGTGGGCTCCCCTTCCCCTTTTGTACTTTCTTCCACTTGATTTCAGCCCAGTTCAAGTCACTGACCTCAGATTAAAATCTTTGAGTCAATCCTTCCCCTTACTGACTGCTTTCAATCAATTACATACCACATCCTGGGAGCATTCTTCCTCCTGGGTGCTTCTATATTCTCACTAACTAGCTTCATTCAGACCATCATCACCTCCTGGGTTAATCTCAGATGAGAACATAACTGGTCTCTATGCTTCTAGTACTAAAGTCCTCAAGTCCATTCTCTAGCCCAGGTTATAAATGTGACCCTGCCACTCTACCACCATAAAAGTTTTATGACTGCCCGTTGCCTAATGGTGGCTAACATTTGCTAAATGCTTGATATCTGTATAGCATTTAAAAAGTGCTTAAGGTGCATATTATTGCCATTCCTCTTACAGAGCGAGGGATTTAAAGCACAGGAGAGTATTGATACATAAGTTAGAAGAATCTGAATTGATTTTAATTTTTTCAATAAACATCATACCTGATACAGTATGCCTTTGTTCCCAATTAACTTGAAAACCTTACCTTACTCTCCCAGCACTAAACTTTTCTTCTGCATTCTTCATACATATATTGCCTTAGAGAATTTGTGCTGTTTCTATGTCTGTAATTCACTTCCTAGGATAATCATCTTCCCTTTTCCTCTGATTCTTGACGCAATGGAATCTTCTCAGTATTCCAACATAGGTATTAAAAATATTCATCATTGTATTTCCTGTAATATATAGAGATGTGGGTATGAAAGTAGATAGATGATAGCTAGATGAATGGAGAGATAGATGATACATTGATTGACTAATAGTAGACAGACAGGCAAATAAATAAATGGTTAGCTAGATAGCGAGATAGATGATAGATAGATAGATAGATAGATAGATAGATAGATAGATAGATAGATATGACAGATACAGAGATAGATGATAGATACAGAGATAGATGAAAGATTAATGAATATATAGATAATAGAAAGAAAATAGATATAAATATATATGTATATTCTTTTCTCTTTGAAAATATATAGACTAAAAATGGGGATAATTATGATAATGGCAATCACAGCACCATCAACATAAAGTCACAACTTCAACTCAAAGAGAATATGACATAGTTGCTCTTTTATTCTGGGGCCAAATGTAGGTGACCATGATCTAGAAACACAGATTTAGTCTGCCCCAAATGCCATATTACAACTGAGTCATCATTTTAAGAAGTTTTTATAGTAAAAAAACAAAGAAATCCACAAATCAAAGTACTTTAAAAATGCATTGGTATAAACACATCAGCTAAATAGGATATTACAAAGTGGGACAATCTCTTATGCCTCAGATGCTACCTGAAGACATTCTCAGCCTTTAGATTGATAGAAACTAAGAGTCTGTACACTCAAAAAGGGTTTATTTATTAGCCACAAGGACTGATGTTAGCTCAGACACAGAGGTGGGCAATGAATGGCTATTAAAGATAGCCCAAGACAATTTGGTTCAACACCTGCCACATTATAGATCTCTACCACACATAATTTCTAATCAATTAATTAGTTTTCTAGCATTTTTAACATAGATGTGATTTTTTTCTAATAATTTTAGTTCATAACACCATATAGCTAAAATAATAATAATAATAATAATAATAATAATAGATAAGTCAAAGAACTAAAAGATGTAGCTTAAATTTCAAATGAGGTAACTCTCAGTGGGATGACCTTTAACTAGAGAACCAAACAAATAAAAATATCTCTCTTTTTCTCATCTCTTTTTTTTCAACTTAGGAAGGCCTCTAGCATGCTGTGATAGCTCAAAATTATTTTAGCTAATCAATATTTTTTCTAGTTCCACAGGACTGTAGAATTTTTTCTCACTTCTGTAGTGAATATTGTTGGTTATTTGCCTAGGACTACACTTAATCTGTAGGTTGCTTGAGTTAGTGTGGAAATTATCACACTATTGATTCTCCCAAACTATGAGCACAGATTATCTTTCTACTTATTTCTATCTTCTTCCATTTCATTCACCATTATGTTATTGTTTCCAGTATATAGGTCTGTAAATTTCTTGATTAAATATATTCCTAAGTGTGTATGTGTACTCATGCCCATGAATGCCGAATCCACACACTCAGTATTGTTATGGGATTATTATTTGTTGTTTGGTCATGTTAATTACATAGAAATACTAGAAATCTGATTGTTGCTGTACCCTAAAACTTCACGGAGCCCCAACAGCTGTTAGTGGAGTCCCCAGGTTTTGTTTTTGTTTTTCATTTGCTATTTGGATAAATTGTCTTTCTTTTCTTGTCTAATTGTTTTTGACCAAGAAGGAAGATAACTCTTAAACACAAAATGTGGCAGGTACCAATTTCCCTGTAGTCCAGCTTGAGATGTCTCACAGATGGATGCCCTTAATAGAGGGTTGAGGCCTAAAAGTACTATGTAACCTATGTGTGTTTCACTGGCCCAGTGTGGCTATATACCTTGAGTTCTGTGATAGTTTGAATGAGAAATGTCCCCTATAATTGTGGGCATTTGAATATTTTTTTCCCAGTCAATAGCACTATTTGGGCATGTTTACGAAGTGTGGCCATGCTGGAAGAGGTTTGTCACTGGGGACAGGTTTGGAAACCTCAGAGCCTAGCATCATTTCCAGTTCATTCTCTACTTGTGTGTGAGGTTGAAGGTGTAAGTCCTCAGTTTCTCTCCAGCTAATATGCCTACCATCTGCTGCCTCTACTATTCCATTATGGATTATAACCCTTTGGAAACTTAAGCCCACATGAACTCCTTCTTCTATAAGTTGTGTGGGCCAGGTATTTTATCACAGCAAAAAATAAAGTAACTAATACAAATTTTAAGAGCCAACGTTACAAGCAAAACCATACCATATTGAATCTACATTGCTTTGAGTAAACTCTCAAAGTGAAGGTCCATGTTCTGTGGGCATTTGAGAATACTTAGTAAGCTTTTTGGAAATAAGTAAGATTCTTGGCAAGTGGAATAGAGTGATCTGAAAAACACTTCAGGAAAATCAAGCTTGCCTCCATGTGTAGGAAGAATTAGAGTGAAAGATGCAAATAAGTTGATCAAGTGGTTAGATGATAATTTTTGCAATTTTTTTTTAAAAAGAGGAAGAAATGAGATTTCTAAGGGATTTGTTAACTGTATTTTAAGTTTTCAAGTCTGTTACAAAAATTTGGATTTTCCAGAGAAGAGACTTCCAAATAAAAACTAGTTTTCCTTTGGAAAAGAAGAAGAAGTTTTTGGATGATAATATTCTTCCTGGGGAGAGTGAGTAGGATTCTGGATCTTTGTAGGAAAGATTGCTGGTACCTCATAATCATTACCCAATTCTCTCACTAGAAAAGAATCACAGTATGACTTAGAGATGATACAGATAAGTCAAAATAAAAGACATATTTTTCATCTTTTCTTACATCTGAGTGTAATAAATGTAAAAAGATCACAGCAATGAAAACAGTAGAAATATCTAGAAAGCTGATAAAGAAAGCTGCCTTTGCTACAAACCAAGATCTTTTGTCCTTTATGGCTTTGTCCTTTGGGCTAGCATGGAATGTTGGTGTGATATTGTTCTAGCAGCTATCTTGAGAAATTATTTAACCTTGTAGATGGAAGCCATATGCTGATGGTAGTGAAGCATAAAATGCGCCCTGAGCATTTCTTTAACATGAGAAACAAACTCTTTTCTTGCTTTAAAGCGTTTCCTACTACATCAAGCTGAACTCAATCTTAACAAGTAGGGCTGCTTTGCAAAGCAACCCAGAGAGATTGGAATTTTACTCCCTTAATATACTTTCTAGGGAACCATCCATGTTAAATAATCTGAACAACAGACTCCAGTGTAACACTGTACTCCCCATAGGTTCCAGCTGTGAAATATACACTGCATAGTCCCCATGAAGATGACAATGTTTTCTCAATCCCACGTCCAAAGATCCCCTTACATCCTCCCTCTTGCCAACTTTGTCATCATTACCTTAGTCCCATTCCAAGACTCAGAAGACCAGAGAATTTGCTGGGAGATTGAGTCTCCTAATAATATTAGTTGCTATTACCTTAAGGTATCACACCAAAATGACTGCTTAAACATGATCAGAAAAAGGATGACACCAACAGACCTGTTAAGTTGGACTTGGATAGGAGAAATTCTAAGAGGCCTCAACCTTACACAATGAGCTACAGGCAACTGAAGAATTCTGAGAATAGGAGAAACAGTCTTCTCCAGGGGAGAAGCCACCAAATGGTTATCCAACAGAATGGTCATTTCTGAAAACATGTACATACAAGTAACATTATACATAAGGAGCAGGTTGTATTTATGTATTTACAAAAAATATTTTAAAAAGAAAAATGCCTATTTTAGTTGTACATTCAAGATGTTAAAGAACACATTGAGTAACCTTCAGTGTGTTGCCATTATTTGCTTACAAGCTAACTCAATGTCGGTGTTTTCCTCGGAACATCCCCACATACTCCCTGAATGAGAACATGTTTCCAGGAGCTCATGGGCTATGCTGTGAGAATCACTCCTCTGAGAAAGAATTTGCCTATTTCTTCCCTCTCAGAAGAATCCCCACTTTTTAACTCCTAAGATCTCTGGTAGATGATGCCAGATTCTAAGTATTCCTTCCATACAGATCCCAGAGTTGAGCCTGGGAGTAAAACAAATGGTTTCCTGTCATAGTTTCCTTTCCTCTTGCTTTGGTAAAAGTACTCAGACAACGAGAACTTAAGGGAGAAAGGCTTTTTTTGGCACACACATTCAGATTACAGTATCATTGCTGAGAAGTCAAGGCAGCAGGGACTGGAAGCAGCTAGTCACATTAAATTCACCACAAAGGACAGTGATGCCTACATCCTAGTGTTCATCTCATTTTCTCCACTCTTACACAATCTAGGATCCTGTGACCAGGGAATGATGACACCACAAAGTAGGAGAGTCTTCCTACCCCAGTTAACCTAAACAAGATAATCCCTCACACACTAACCTAATCTAAACAATCCTTCAGTGAATCTTCCTTCCCAGGTTACTTTAGGTTATGCCAATCTGACAATTGAGACTATCCTTCACATTATCAGTCCATGACTTCATAACCTTAGAATGTGGATGGTTCACTGAAATAGCCTTTTCTTGGTGTTTGAAGACAAAAGATATGAAACATTGCTAGTGTTAGTGGCAATAATTTCTGAAAATAACCAAGAGACAGAAGTGACCAGTCTTCAGTAAGAATAATCAAGAGATTAAGGGTGAGTAGAAACTTAATGTAAATGTTCAAATAAACATATTCAGGTTTTCCACATGTTTAGCTATAGTGATGTGATGTCCTTGAATACCAGAAAATATTCATTGTCTCCACTGCAGACACCCCTCTCACATGAAGTCTTATTGGTATTTATTTCTTGTTTTGTGAAACAATGTTTGATATAAATCAGGCTAGCTTCCAACTCACTAGCTGAGGATGACCTTGAACTCCTGATATTTCTGCTTCCATCTCTCAAGTACAGGGACTACAGACATGCCACCACACCCAGTTTTAAGTCTTTTATTTAAAGAGAGGTGAGAACTTCCATCTCAGTATAAACTTAAAGCCATATATTAGCACCATCTGCAGTTTCTCAGTGTTGGGATGGTTTCTCCCGATGGCCTTCCCACAAGCCATTGCAAGTTCCTGGAAAGTAGTGTAAATATGGGAGTTTTAACTCTAATTCCAGGATTAGAAAAATAAATACACAGATGGTAAAACAAAAGGAAAGAGTCAGAGTATTTTTACAACCATCAAGTTTTACTCTGTTTCATCCTAGATAAGTCATTTCACCTCTTTGAACCTATGCTAACCCATTTGCAAATTATCTAGGCCTCGGGGTCAAACAAATCACATGAGGCATGTGAAATGCCTTCACGGAACACGGTTTTGAAAATTGGAAATGTAGCTGGAGTTTTCCTGATCCTGCCTGGCCTACGGTCAGGACAAATCTCTCTAACCCGCCAGTCCAACAGCTGTTCAGACCCAACCAAGTAAACACACAGAGACTTTTATTACTTATAAACTGTATGGCCATGGCAGGCTTCTTGCTATCTGTTCTTATATCTTAAATTAGCCCATTTCTATTAATATGTATCTTGCCTCGTGGCTTGTGGCTTACTGGTATCTTACATCATGCCTCTCTCTGCCTCAGCCTTCCACTTCCCAGAATTCTCCTCTCTCCTTGTACCACCTATACTTCCTGACTGGCTACTGGCCAATCAGTGTTTTATTTATTAACCAATTAGAGCATCACATTTAACATACAGAACATCCCACAGCATGGAAACAAGAGATTCTGAAGAGATGGTTTATCAGTTAAGAGCACACAGTAACTCTTCTTACCGAAGGTCCACCTTGCTACCCAGCATCCACATCAGTTGGCCCACAACTACTTGTCAACCTGGTCCCAGGGTATCTGATGTCTCTGGCTTCTATAGACATTGCATATACCTGCACATATTCACACAGAGACACCACAACATTTCATAAATAAAACTAATAAAAAAATCTTTTAAATTATGAAACATACCCTTGCTGGCTCAGTTAGAAACAATGATGTTTAACAATATAATTACCCAGACTGATAGAAATCCATGGTTATGCAAAGTGGTAGTGTCACATGCCTTTAACCTCAGCACTCAGGAGGCAGAAGCAGGCAGATCTCTGTGAGTTCAAGGCCAGCCTGGTCTACAGAGTGAGTTCAAAGACAGTCATGGCTACACAAAGAAACCTTGTCTTGAAAAATGAAACAAAATAAATAATTCAATGAATTCATAATTATTGTAAAGCTTATAAAACACTGTGATTTATAAACCAGAGATGCTGAAGTAGAGTCCGTACACCTTTGCTGTTTATATTATCTCCTTACTCAGGAAACTTGAAAATTAAGCACCCAAGTCATTAAGTAAAACTCACCCAAATTTCAATCTTATACCTCTTTAGTTAGTCTCTGAATGTCCATTTCCTCCTCTATAAACAGTGCATTCTCCTTCTCAGGGTTCTGACATGATTCACTGAGCTGGTGTCCGTTGAGCAGTACACTGACCATACTGACCATGGGAGAAACTCTGTCTCTACCATCTTTTCCTCTCTCCCTGAAGCAGTATGTACTTCAGGTTTCTTCTCAGGAAGTTCAGACTGAAATAACATTTACAGATGGGCTAACTGACAGAGATGGGCTTCAATTACACAGTTTAAGATTGTTGCCGCCTCAGAGGCCCCACACAGGCTTCCAGACTCCACTTCTGGCTCTTTCCGCTGTACATGCAGAGTCTACCACTCAGGCTAAAAGCATTAAAACTTCAGCTCAAATAAAACACAAGTATTTCACCCCATCTTCCCACCTTTGGGAATTGAACAAATGGATTCTGCAATAAATCGAAATGGCACCACATGTGATGGCAAACATCTGAAGCTACCCCTGAGTGAAAACAACAGCAAGCAGAATTCTCGTCGGAAGACAAGACTCTGTCATCGTCGTCGTCATCCTCACACTCACTCAGCAAGTCCAACAAGTTATTACAAAATTGTACAGCAATTTTGTCACACCCAAACACAGGAGAAGTGTGCTTATTGTACTGGAAAAGAGAATGAACTCACTCTGAGCACTTGATTCTGAGCAGTTTACAAAACATTGTGTTACTTCTTAAAACAACTCTGGTCAAAATTACTTCCCACTGCTTTTTATTACGTGGAATTTAGGTCTCATAAGTTCATTCAATCTGTGTGAGGTCAGAGAATGATTGCGTGCTATCCCTACCATCCTTCACAGACCACTCTACTGACCTTAAAAGATTGCCGTGGGATACAGTGGGATAAGGGACGGGGCCAAACATGCTGTGCTGTACCGTAGGCAAAGACAGTAGTCTGGTCCCTGCACATCACCTGAAAACCTGAGTTGAAGTTCCTCCCTCATCACTTACTAAGTGTACAGCCCTGGCAGCACTATCACTTCTCTAAACCTTAGTTTTCTTGTTAGCCCAATGGGTGCATAGACTTATAGACCCAGATACCTACCTTGAAGGGTTGTAAAACACTTTGTGCACTCTAGCATTCTTACACAAAGTACGCTATTATTATTACTGCTATTACTATTATTATTACACCATGTTCTTTGGGCAAGACATTTATGTTAAACTGACACAGCATATAATTGGAGTGCTCAAGTTAAATAAATGAAGTCAGCTGTCTGACTCCTTTAAGATAAATGAGGTTATTACAACATAATTGTATAACCCCATATAGCTTACAGCAGCAAAAGGATGTGTATTTCACATGCCCTCCTATAATTACATCCCCATTATAATTTTGCAGTTAGTTGCGATGAGCTCTGGTCATGAAAACATGCCAATTTTGTATGGGATTGAAGTCTGCCTAATTTTAGCAAATTGAGAGTCACACAAAAGAAAAGAGATAAATACTATGTTGTTATTTTTCATTAGAGAATTGCTATATTAAGAGGCTGTGATCCAGCTGTGTTTGTTTAAATAAAAGTGTGATTTGAATACCTCCTACAGCTAATGTTCCTGCCAATGAATAAAAGATAAAAATGCAGCGCTCGTTGGATGGGAGTCTCTGCCTTCTCGCTGACTCGGAGATTTATTGTTCCACAGAAGGAAGTTGAAAGCGTGGATAGTAGACCACACGCAGCGGCCTTTTGTGTATTGTTTCAAGCCATATCACTAATAGATTTCTTCCACCAAGGCTCCCAGCAATTCAGCTGTGCTCAAATGCTCCACTTAACTGTGGAAAAAAAATAAGAATAAAATAGTAATTATGTCTAAATGGCAAGTGCAACCCAGCTCAGTGCCATAAGGAGGAAAGTAAACAGGAAGAAATATCATTCAGTAAGGCATGCTGTACTTCAGTGTCCTCATGATAATGGGTTGGGGCCTCCTTTATTTCTTCCAAATAGACCCTTCCCCTTTCAAAACTAGTGCCTCTTTCACTCTCTCCTGTGTGTCTCTCAAAACCTGGAATACTCTTTGGGAGTTCATTGTCCTGTAAACTGCCTACCCATCATAAAGGATCAGAGGGGCTGGCCAAGTTGTAGCTCCAATGCAGTATAATCCTAAATCATCTAGAGTGATATGCAAGAAAGGGCACAAAGAGATAGGTAGAGTTTAAACTGCCTGATCACAGTCTGATGGTCAGTAGATGTGAGGTCCTAATTCCCTAAAGTAATAATGTGCCTTAAACAATACCATCATTTCACTGCCTACTTCTGACTATTCATTCTTGCTACCACCCATACTTTGTCCTTTAATAGTACTATATGTCCACATGACTTCCTGTTCTTACAGACATACAGCGAGTGGCCACACAGACAGAATAGTCCCTTCTCCTCAGCTTATCCCCTCATATGTGTGATTTCCCATTCTTTCCTCACTAATGTGATTTCCCACTTAGGGAATCCTGTTCGTTTGCATGATTTCATTTGAGGACCACTTCTCAGACACATTCTCTGTCCTTTCCATGGGTGCAAGTATGAGTGCGAATAACTTTTCTGCAGGAGTAACTTGCCCTGGTCGCCCTTACCATTGACTCAGGAAGCTAGCTTGGCCTAAAGTCATGTCCTTGAGATCTTGTCCTAACTCTAATGCAGATGAAGGATATCTTTTCATTTCTTTCTCCCCTATTATTTCTGTCAGTCTTCACCATTTACTGGGCTAATAGCCATGAAGAGTAACTACTGCTGATACAGGAATGCATTTTTCAGATGTCGTGAGCTGAAATCAAGAGATCTATAATCATGTGTACATATTCTCTTTACTTACATGCCTCCTCTAATAAGACATTGAAGGTTGGAACTGTGTATCCTGAAGGGCCCTGACCTTAGCTCGAACTTTGTAGAGCAAATGACTGGTATACGACTGGATGGAGGTATGCATGGATGGGTGGATGGACAAATGAATCTAACTTCGGACTGGTAACATAAGAAAAAGCAAAAACAAATGGCAATGGTAGACAAAATTATGGCCAATTTACATACAGCTCCTAAAAAAGGGGTGGTCCTTATGGAGTAAGTGGGTTAGATGGGACTTTAGGAGAACTTGTGCTTGGGCATGGAGCCTCCCAGCCAGAGAGCACAGTAAAAGTGACACCTTAGTGGCCATGCCAGAGCTCACTATCCAAGGGGTGGACTTTCTTTAAAAAGCAGAAGTTTCAAAAGCTATGCTTTGTTGCACTAACAACCAACCTCTGAATAATTTAGAAATGATATTCAAGATGAGTGAGGAACAAAATCTATTTGACATGTCCTTTCTTTGTTGCTTTTTTCAAAAATTCGGGTCTGTGCTAGCTAGCACGATATCTCTTACTTTGAAAACATGTGGCTCTTATATAAGCAATGAAACAAGTGAACTAACAAACTCAGAATTGCCACCACTTGGCACAACAAAGGTTTCACAATGCTTCATCACAGCTGTACCTTCATGGTGATGAAGGATTGTCTTGTTGGGGGCGGGACATACTTATTTTCTGTATAACTGTGCATAATATTTAACCTTGATAGACTCAGTTTCTTCTTTTACAGTTTGTATTAACAGAGACTGAGTCAATAGCTCAGTCAGTGAAATGCTTTCTATGCAAACATAAGGGACTGAGTTCAGGTAGCCAACACTTACACAAAAAGCTAAGTGTGGTAGCACACATCTTTAACTACAGCACCAGAGCAAAGAAGTGGAGATGGGTGGATCTTTGTAGCTCCTTGGCCACCCAGTAAGCCAATCAATAAACTCTAGGTTCAATGATCAACTTTGGCTTAAAAAATAAGGTAGAGAGCAATTGAGAAAGATACCTGATGTTAAGCACTGTCTTCTACAAACACTTAAGCACATGTACATGGTACAGACCCATGCACATACATTCAAGCATGTAAACACATATCTAACTCAAAGTTCTTAAAAGCAGAGAGATGGATGACAGCTATAAAAGAACTAGATCTCAAAGTAAATAAAACAAAAAGGAAAAAGAAAACAAGACTGTTTCAGAAAAGAATGAGTGTTGGACAATTTATTTAAAAATAAGTTATGACCACAGATATTCTGGCTGCATGTTAAAACAGGTTTTATTGGACTTATACAGCATGCACCCAATTTGAAAGAGCTGATGTGTTAGAGCTGACTTAATTTAGGCCAAGTGGAGGTCTGGATGGCTGACTGCCAGAAGCCATTGACTCTTGGAGGCTCTGGAATGTCAGAGAGTGTCTGGCTTACACTGTCTTAAGTCAATTTAAATAACTCAAAAATGCCTGAAGCCCAAAAGAAATCTGTTCAAACAGTAACCTTTGTGATCAAATTAGAAGTACATGGGTTTTTCCAAGGTTACAGCATAAGAATCAAAACTAGATGCACAGGCCTGAAAGAGGGCTGATTAACAGCAGAAATTTCTGGTCTAAGAAGACATGAAGACTGTGTTTCAGAAATGATTATTGCTAGCACCTCAGTAATAAAATCTTGATATATGACAATTTGTTAAGGTACTAGGAATATGTGGTTTTCATAAGCTGAATAATACTTACATCCAATGTGATCATTTTGGTCACACCTTAGAGCCTCTGAAAAGCAGGCTATAGACACTAGTGAATCTGTAGAGAAATGTTGGCAGGGAAGGACTGTAGCAATGTCAGGAGTATACACACGGGGAATTAAGTCACAGACAAAGTTTAGAGAACATATCTTAGTATGGTATGGAACATAGTTATCAACTCACCCTCGGAAGGCTAAAGGATGCTGAGCAGTGTACAAGGGGACTTTCTTTCAGATAGTCCTGCTTAGAAATAAGAAAAGGGCAAGTATTTGTCCCTGTGCTTTATCCAACCTTGGTTTCAACAATTCTCGCTCATATAAACCCTCCTCTTTCTCGCTAATTAGACTCCCAGCGCTCCACCTGGGGCCTAGTCGTGGATGTCTGCATCCAGATTCCTCAGTCCTTGGATGGGGTTTCTGGCACAACTATTAGGGTGTTTGGCCATCCCATCACCAGAGTAGGTCAGTCCTGGCTGTCTCTCGGCCATTGCCAGCAGTCTTTTGTGGGGGTATCTTTGTGGATTTCTGTGGGCCTCTTTAGCACTTTGTTTCTTCCTTTTCTCATGTGGTCTTCATTTACCATGGTCTCCTATTCCTTGTTCTCCCTCTCTGTTCTTGATCCAGGTGGGATCTCCCGCTCTCTTTCCCTCGACCCTCGCCGTTCATTGCTCCCACTCATGTCCAGGCTGTTCATGTAGATCTCATCCATTTCTCCATCATTGGGTGATCCCCGTGTCTTTCTTGGGGTCCTGTTTTCCAGGTAGCCTCACTGGTGATGTGAGTAGCAGTCTAGTCATCCTTGTTCTACATCTAGTATCCTCCAAATAGCCAAACGAATGGAAACACATGAACTATGAACCAAAGGCTGAGGGGCCCCCAACTGGATCAGACCCTCTGAATAGGTGAGAGAGTTGATTGGCTTGATCTGTTTGGGAGGCATCTAGGCAGTGGTACCAGGTCCTGGGCTCGCTGCATGAGATAGCTGTTTGAAACCCGGACTTGTACAGGGATGCTTGGCTCAATCTGAGAGGAGGGGACTGGACCTGCCTGGACTGAGCCTATCAGGTCGATCTCAGTCCTCAAGGGTGGCCTTGATCTGGAGGTGGTGGGAATGGGGGTTGGGCTAGGGGGAAGGGGAGGGGGGCAGGAAGGGGAAGAACAAGGGAATCTGTGGCTGTTATGTAGAACTGAATAGTATTGTAAAATAAATAAATAAATAAATAAATAAATAAATAAATAAATAAATAAATAAATAAGAAAAGGGAGAGTAAAAGAAGTTTGTTGAACTGTGAGGTCTTTGCACTGAAAAGATCAATCAATCTCTCTCTCTCTCTCTCTCTCTCTCTCTCTCTCTCTCTCTCGTTCATACACACACACACACACACACACACACACACACACACACACCCTAGATGATATAAGCTAGCCATGAATGTCTGCACCTGAGACAGAAAAAAGTAAAATAAAATGATAAAAAGCACAGGCTTGGGGTAATCTTCACCTGGGTCTGAGAACTGAGCAAATCATATATTCTCTCTACTGTATTGTTGTTCTACTGTGGAAGCCAATCATCTCTGCCTGCTAAGAAGTTAATGGCACAACGCTTCAGGATCCTTAGTTAATGCCTGGAAGGAAATGCAGGTTTCATGTTTTCTCAGCAACTCAGAGAAGGTCAGGTAGGTGATCTTCACTTTCTATCCCACCCTCCAATCCCAGTTCCCCAGTCTCATCCTCCAGCCTGTACAGCACACCTGCAGAGGCCCATCTTCCCTCTCTTCCTCCATTCCTGTGGACTCCAAGGATTTTCCTGGAAGACTCAGCTTTCCTCCCTCCTGTGGACCCTCTTAGCCCCCTTCCAGTCCACCCTCTTCCTACTAGCTCCTAATATCTAGAAACAAGTTCTACTTGAGGTCCTCAGTAGTCACAACTGAAGCACTACATACAAGCAACCCACAGCAACCATAGTCCTAAGACACATAGAAGGGGACTGAAACCAATGAACAGAAAACACACCCCTCAAAGACAAGGCCACAAATCAACATCTAGAATTCCAGTCATCCCAAACATAGATACCTAGACACAAGGGTAAAAACAAAATAAATAACAGCCAGGATAAAATGTTGCCACTAGAGACCAGAAATCCTACTGCTTTAGGTTCTGAGATATGCAAAATAGATGAAGCACAATACAAGGACTTCAAAACAGCCATTATGAAAATTGTCAAGGATCTTAAAGAAGATACAAATAGCCTGGTGTGGTGGCGCACGCCTTTAATCCCAGCACTCGGGAGGCAGAACCACTCGGGAGGCAGAAACAGGCGGATCTCTGTGAGTTCGAGGCCAGCCTGGGCTACCAAGTGAGCTCCAGGAAAAGCACAAAGCTACACAGAGAAACCCTGTCTCGAAAAAAACCAAAAAAAAAAAAAAAAAAAAAAGAAGATACAAATAAATCCATTTATAAAAATACAAACAGTGGAATAAATGAAGAAAACAGTTCAAGACATGAAAGTGAAAACAGGATCAATAAAGAAAACCCAACCCAAGAGAGATCTGGAAACAAAAAATTTAGGAACTCAAACAAGAACCACAGAGCCAAGCCTCACCAATAGACTATATGAGATGTAAGAGAGAATCTCAGGCATTGAAGACAAGAAAGAAGAAATGGATACCTCAGTCAAAGAAAATGTTAATTCTAAAAATTTTCAGGCTTAAAGCATCCAGGAATTCTGGGACACTATGGAAAGACCAAATTTACAAACAGGAATTACAGAAACAGGAAGAAGAAATCCAGACCCAAAACACAGAAAAATATTTTCAACAAAGTCATAGAAGGAAATATGCCCAACCCAAAAATGTAGGTGCTTATCAAGGTACAAAATACATAGAGAATAACAAAAAGATAGGACCAGAAAAGAAATTTCCCATGACACAAAATAATCAAAACACTAAACCTACTGAACAAAGAAAAAATAAAAGCTGCAAGGGAAAAAGTAACATATACAGGCAGATTATTAGAATAAAATCTGACTTTTCAATGAAGAGCCTGAAAACCAGAATGGACTAGATGGATGTCTTCAAACTCTAAGAGAATACAGATGCCAGCTCAGACTACTATACCCAGAAAAACTTTCTATCATAATGAATGGAGAAAGAAAGACATTCCATGATAAAAAAAAAAAAATTAAGCAGTATCTTTCTACAAATAAAGCTCTACCGGAGGCTATAGAAGGACAACTTCAACCTAAAGAGGTTTACCAACCAAGAAAACACAAATCAAAAATATCAAACTGGGGGAAAATCTGCAACAACATCAAAATAATAGGAATCAACAAACACAACTCACTGATAACTCTCAACATCAGTGGTACCAATCCACCAATAAAACAACATAGACTAACAGATTGGATTTGAAAATAGGATTTATTCTTTGGCTGCATCCAAGGAAAACACCTTAACATCAAATATAGACATTACCAACCTAGCTATAAACCTTTTATCTACAATGGTGACCTGCCTAAAGGATGAACTAGTATAATTAGCAGCACAAAGCCTGAGGGAATAACTAACTAATGCTCCCAGAGGACCAGCCTCCAGACAGCACCCAGGGTATGCAGAAAAAAAAAAAAAAAAAACACCACAAATGCGGCGAGGACTAGACTTTTTCTATCTGAGAAGTAATAAGGAAACACACACACTTTGATGGTAATTTTCTCTTTTACTTCATCTTGAAAAAAATCTCTCTGAAAATCTCTCTGTCTCTACATAGCACATATCTTTCTTCTATACTCTTTTCACAGTTCTCTTCCACACAACTACACATCTTTCCACATAGCTACATCTCTCTCCTCAACAGCTAAATCTCTTCTCCACTGATCTCTCTCTTCTATACATATTTCTTCTTTCTACTCTGCTGCATTTCTTCACACACTACTACATCACCCATTCATTCACCTCTTTACTCACTCACTACTTACTCCTACTTACAGAACAAACTCTGGATAATAAATGAGTTACATATTTAGGGTCACATAGCATTGATTAAGTAAACAATAAAAGACAGAGCCATTCTTATACACATAAAGAATCACACAGTATCTCTCAGGCTTGGAATATCACACTGACCGGCCAGTGAGTAAGTAAGCATGTACCTCTAAAGGGTCAGCATTCTCCAACAGAGAGTGACATTGAAATTCAGAACTTAAACAATAAACAGTTAGTTGGCTGAACCTTGAATCTTGCATCATAAAACTGAGGTTTAGGAGTACATGCATAAAGTCAATTGCTATAGGGAGTTGTATCTACTAAAGTTGTTTTATGCCTGATCTTGGATAAACATACACTCGAGAATCTGTTCTTATATAATTATTTGTAGTGGCAAGTACTTTATTTTGAATTTTCTCTGAAGTCTAAAATTAGCTAAATTAGTAAAAAAAAAAAAAAAAAAAGCAGTCTGTGTAGCTGAGAATACTGTTACTTTCCTATGTCAGTGTGAGTTATGAAAAATATCCTAGTATTATTTCTATTCATCAAAATTATACAGTTTAAGAAGAAATCATCTTCCTGGCCATCCAGTAGATGAAATATATTCACAAGATAAAAACACAAGCGGTGGGGAAAATATCTACATCTGTGTTTAAGGAAGAAATGTAGTGGCACATGAAAAAAATTACAGACAGAAGCAACTGGTTTTCAGAGTCTGTGGTCCCATAAGCCTTGCTTGATGAGATTCCTCCATCAAAGAGTTATTCATCTGGTGGGTTGATACCTGAATTATTAATTGCCATCTGTTGTATATATTCTTAATGGCCGCCAGCAACTAACAAATAATATTTGATTGTATTTAAGGCCCACTCCTGCGATGGAAACCCCCCTCAACACTGCTCAGGTAGCCCAAAACCTGAGAGTAGATAGGCCATGGATCTAGGAGAAAAATTAATACTATTATTCTGCCAAAGGAGCACAGCAATAAAATGATTCCTAATGACATTCTGCTGTACTCATAGATCAGTGCCTTGCTTGGCCATCAACAGAGAAGCTTCCTTCTGCAGTAGATGAGAATAAATACAGAGACTCAGAGCTGGAAATGTGTAGAGTGAGAGACCTTGGACCACTCAGTCCTAAATGAGATGTCTCCATCAAATCCCTCCCCTCAGGACCCAGAGAACTGGGAAAATAAAGTCTCAAAGATGGTAAGAGCCAGCGGGCATGGAGGACACCAAGGAGACAAAGTCTAAACACAGTAGGACTACTGTACATATGAACTCACTACACTATGGCAACATGCACAGGGGTTCCCAGCACTGAAAGGGCAAGTGGACACAAGCCCCCATCCCTAACCCAGAAGCTATCTCCAATAGACAACCACTTGCAAGTGAAAAATTAATTTTCTCCAAGGGAGTCTTACTGGGTATACAAAACCATTCCAAAGGGCAGGCAGTAGATAATCAACACAAAATGAACTCAATGGGGTTTTTCTGGGTTTTTTATACTCACACCAGGCTTTTTATTTCTTTGCACATCATTTGTGTATTTATTATGGTTTCAATTTCGTGTTTTTATGGGATTTTGTGTGCAAATAAGTGTCTGCATCTCTATACATGTTTCTTGTCCTTTTTCTTTGGCTCTTTTACTTCTGTTTGTTTGTTTTGTCTTATTCTGTTCTGCTGGTTTTTAATGTTATCTTCCTTCATTATTATTTTTAAGATTTCTGTTTGTAGTCTAGTGAGACAGAGAAAAGGGGGTTGGAATTGGGTGTGGGGGGGAGTGAAGGAAGGGGGATCTGGAAGGCGTTAGGGGAGGGTAAACGATAATCAAATATATTTTATGAAAAAAATCAATTTTCAGATGGACCCAGCAGCAGTGACAAGCAGAGGTAGGTAGGCCTGCGGCGGTGGCCAGCAGAGACATACAGGCCCGGCTGCGGCCCACAGAGGTAGACAAGCCCGGTGACTGGAAACAAGCAGACACAGCTTGGAACAGGGACACCTCTAACCCCAACACCCGGGGAAGAAGCTATCTCCGTGGGATGGAACCAGAACGAATCTGAACACTCTGTCTGAGGACAACCCAGGGCCCAGCTGCTGATCCTGCGAAACCCAACAACTTGGAGGTGTTGGTGAGACTACCCCGCTCGGCTGAAATCCATCTGGGAGAGGATTCAGATGCCTACAGTTTGAAGTCTGAAGAAACAAGATCAGCTGAGGAGTTTACAAATTAACAAAATGTGACCTGGGAACACAGAAGAAGGCACTGCCCAGCCACCAAACCAGATCACCAGAATCATAAGTATATACTTCACCGACTGAGATCAGCTTCCCCTGAAGAAACAGCCCAATAGCACCAATTTAACCAAGAACTCCTACTAAATAAACACTAAAAATTAGATCAAAAGAGACACTCTCAGACACAGACACCACCTGCACCGAGCAGAGGAAGAAATGAGTAGATGCCAGTGCAAAAATACAGGCAACAACATAAAGACCTATATGACAACATCAGAATGTAGTGATTCTACACCTGCAAGACCTGAACATACCAAAACAGAAAAAACAGAAGGAATCAACCCTAAAAATGACTTTAAGAAGAGGCCCTTAAAGAAGAAATAAAACATTCCCTCAAAGAGGAAATAAAAACTTCCCTTAAAGAAGGAATGAAAAACTCCATTCAAGAGGAAATGAAAACTTCCCTTAAAGAGGAAATGAAAAACTCCATTAAAGAGGAAATAAAAAACTCCCTTAAAGAAATGGAAGAAAAAAACGAACAAAAAATGGGAAGAAATCAAAGAATGCCAAGAAAAAGCAATTAAACAGATGAAAGAAACATTCCAAGATCTGAAAAATGAATTTGAGACAATAAAGAAAGCACATGTTGAGGGAATGCTGGAAATAGAAATCCTGACTAAATGAACAGGAACTACAGAAACAAGCATAACCAACCAATTGCAAGAGATGGAACAGAGAATCTCTGACACTGAAGACACAATAAAGAAAATAGATTCATCAGTCAAAGAAAACACTAAAGACAAAAAAGTCGTAACACAAAATGTCTAGGAAATTTGGGACACCATGAAAAGACCAAATGTAACAATAATAGGGATAGAAGAAGGAGAAGAATACAAACTCAAAGGCACAGAAAATATATTCAACAAAATCATAGAAGAAAACTTTCCTAACCTAAAGAAAGAAATACCTATGAAGATACAAGAAGCTTACAGAACACCAAATAGACTGGATCCAAAAAAAAAAAAAAAAAAAAATCCCTCGCCACATAATAATCAAAACACAGAACAAAGAAAAAATATTAAGAGCCGCAAAGGAAAAAGACCAAGTAACATATAAAGGCAAACCCATCAGAATAACACCAGACTACTCAATAGAGACTATGAAGCTAGAAGATCATGGACAAATCTTATGCAGACACTAAGAGACCACGAATGCCAACCCAGACTATTATACCCACCAAAACTCTCAATCACCATAGGCAGAGTAAACAAAATATTCCAGGATAAAACCAGATTTAATCAATACCTGTCCGCAAACCCAGCCCTACAGAAAGTACTAGAAGGGAAAATCCAACCCTAAGAAGCTAAACACATCCATGAAAAGCCAAGCAATAGATAATCCCACAGCAACATACACCAAAGAAGGACAACACAACACAACCACAAAAAATAACAGGAATTAACAATCACTGGTCATTAATATCCATCAATATCAATGGTCTCAACTCACCTATACAAAGACACAGGCTAACAGAATGGATAAGAAAACAGGACCCATCCATCTGCTGCATACAAGAAACACACTTTAACTTCAAAGACAGACACTACCTCCAAGTAAAGGGCTAGGAAAAGGCTTTCCAAGCAAATGGACCTAAGAAACAAGCTGGTGTAGCTATCCTAATATCTAATAAAATAGACTTCAAACTAAAATCAATCAAAAGAGATCAGGATGGACATTACATATTTATCACGGGAAAAATCCACCAAGATGAAGTCTCGATTCTAAACATTTATGCTCCAAATACAAAAGCACCCACATTCATAAAAGAAACACTACTAAAGTTTAAAACGCACATCAAACCCCACACATTAGTAGTGGGAGATTTTAACACACCACTCTCACCAAAAGACAGATCTACCAGACTGAAACTTAACAAAGAAATAAAGGACCTAACAGATGTTATGACTCAAATGGGCTTAATAGATATCCACAGAACATTCTATCCTAACACAAAAGAATATACCTTCTTCTCAGCACCCCATGGAACCTTCTCAAAAATTGACCACATGCTTGGCCACAAAACAAATCTCAACAGATAAAAAAAAATGGAATAACCTCCTGTATCTTATCAGATCACCATGCCTTAAAGTTAGACCTCAACAACAACAAAAATTATAGAAAACCCACAAACTCATGGAAACTGAATAATGCCCACCTGAAACATCAATGGGTCAAGGAAGAAATAAAGAAAGAAATTAAAGATTTCCTAGAATTCAATGAAAATGAAAGTACAACATACCCAAACTTATGGGACACTATGAAAGCAGTGCTAAGAGGAAAATTCATAGCTCTAAATGCACACATAATGAAGATGGAGCAATCCCATACCATTGAATTAACAGCACAACTGAAAGCTCTAGAACAAAAAGAAACAAACTCACCCCAGGAGAAATAGACGCCAGAAAATAATCAAATTGAGGGCTGAAATCAACGAAATAGAAACCAAGAGAACAATGCAAAAAAAAAACAATGAAACAAAGAGTTGGTTCTTTGAAAAAATCAACAAGATAGACAAACCCCTAGCCAAATTAACCAAAAGGCAAAGAAAGAACACCCAAATTCACAAAATCAGAAATGAAAAGGGAGACATAACAACAGACAACGAGGAAATCCAGAGAATCATCAGATCATACTTCAAAAACCTGTACTCCATAAAAATGGAAAACCAGGAAGAAACGGACAATTTTCTGGATAAATACCACATACCAAAATTAAATCAAGACCAGATAAACCATTTAAATAGACCAATAACCCCTAAAGAAGTAGAAACAGTCATCAAAAGTCTCCCAACCAAAAAAAAGCCCAGGACCAGATGGTTTCAGGGCAGAATTCTACCAGACTTTCAAAGAAGAACTAATACCAATACTCTTCAAAGTGTTCCACACAATAGAAACAGAAGGAACACTACCAAACTCTTTTTATGAGGCTACAATTACCCTGATACCCAAACCACACAAAGATGAGACAAAGAAAGAGAACTACAGACCAATCTCCCTCATGAACATTGATGCAAAAATACTCAACAAAATATTGGCAAACCGAATCCAAGAATACATCAAAACAATTATCCATCACGACCAAGTAGGATTCATCCCAGGGATGCAAGGATGGTTCAACAGACGAAAATCAGTCAATGTAATACACTATATAAACAAACTAAAAGAAAAAAACCACATGATCATCTCCTTAGATGCTGAAAAAGCCTTTGACAAAATCCAACACCCCTTCATGATAAAGGTCTTAGAAAGATCAGGAATACAAGGAACATTTCTAAACATAATAAAAGCAATTTATAGCAAGCCAACAGCAAACATCAAATTAAACAAGAAAAACACAAAGCGATACCACTAAATTCAGGAACAAGACAAGGCTGTCCACTCTCCCCATATTTATTCAATATAGTACTAGAAGTTCTAGCTAGAGCAATAAGACAACAAAAGGAGATCAAAGGGATACAAATTGGCAAGGAAGAAGTCAAACTTTCACTATTTGCAGATGATATGATAGTATACATAAGTGACCCCAAAAACTCTACCAGGGAACTCCTACAGCTGATAAACTCCTTCAGTAAAGTGGCAGGATACAAGATCAACTCAAAAAAATCAGTAGCCCTCCTATACACAAATGATAAAAGGGCTGAGAAAGAAGTCAGAGAAACACCACCCTTTACAATAGCCACAAATAATATAAAATACCTTGGGATAACACTAACTAAACAAGTGAAGGACCTTTTTCATAAGAACTTTAAATCTCTAAAGAAAGAAATTGAAGAAGATATCAGAAAATGGAAGGATCTCCCATGCTCATGGATAGGTAGGATTAACATAGTAAAAATGGCAATCTTACCAAAAGCAATCTACAGATTCAATGCAATCCCCATCAAAATCCCAACACAATTCTTCACAGACTTGGGAAGAAAAATACTCAACTTCATATGGAAAAACAAAAGACCCAGGATAGCTAAAAGAATCCTATACAATAATGCAACCTTTGGAGGCATCACCATCCCTGACCTCAAACTCTACTATAGAGCTATAGTAATAAAAACAGCTTGGTACTGGTATAAAAACTGACATACAGACCAATGGAATCAGATTGAAGACCTTGACATTAATCCATGCACATATGAACACCTGGTTTTTGACAAAGGAGCCAAAACTATACAATGGAAAAAAGAAAGTATCTTCAACAAATGGTGCTGGCATAACTGGATGTCAATATGTAAAAGATTACAAATAGATCCATATCTGTCACCATGCACAAAACTCAAGTCCAAGTGGATCAAAGACCTGAACATAAATCCAGTTACACTAAACTTAATAGAAAAGACAGTAGGAAGCACTCTTGAATACAATGGCACCGGAGACCATTTCCTAAATAAAACACCAACAGCACAGACCCTGAGCACAATTAATAAATGGGACCTCTCAAAATTGAGAAGCTTTTGCAGGGCAAAAGACACAGTCAATAAGACAAAAAGACAGCCAACAGAATGGGAAAAGATCTTCACCAACCCCACATCTGACAGAGGATTGATGTCCACAGTATGTAAAGAACTCAAGAAACTAGACATCAAAATACTGAACAGTCCAACTAAAAAATGGACTAAAGAGCTAAACAGAATTTACAAAACAAGAATCACAAATGGCTGAAAGATATTTAAAGAAATGCTCAACATCCTTAATCATCAGAGAAATGCAAATCAAAACGACTCTGAGATAACCACCTTACACCTGTCAGAATGGCTACGATCAAAAACACCAATGACAGTCAATGTTGGAGAGGATGTGGAGCAAAGGGAACACTCCTCCACTGTTGGTGGGAATGTAAACTTATACAACCACTGTGGAAAGCAGTATGGCAGTTTCTCAGAAAATAGGGATCGAACTACCTCAAGACCCAGCCATCCCACTCTTGGGCATATACCCAAGGAATGCTGATTCATACCATAAAGACACATGCTCAGCTATGTTCATAGCAGCACTATTTGTAATAGCCAGAACCTGGAAACAACCTAGATGCCCATCAACGGAAGAATGGATGAAAAAAATGTGGTACATATACACAATGGAGTACTACTCAGCAGAGAAAAACAATGAAAGCATGAAATTTGCAGGCAAATGGATGGAACTAGAAAAAATCATCCTGAGTGAGGTAACCCAAACCCAGAAAGACAGTCATGGTATGTACTCACTCATAAGTGGATTCTAGATATAAAATAAAGAACAATCAGACCACAACCCATAGAACCATGGAGGCTATATATATAGCATGGAGGTCCCTAGGATGACTGTGGCTTATAATAAATTTCGGTTTTACTCAATTATTGAAAAAAAAATAGCCAAATGAATGGAAACACATGAACTATGAACCAAAGGCTGAGGGGCCCCCAGCTGGATCAGGCCCTCTGAATAGGTGTGACAGTTGATTGGCTTGATCAGTTTGGGAGGCAACTAGGCAGTGGGAACAAGTCCTGTGCTCATTGCATGAGTTGGCTGTTTGAAACCTGGAGCTTATGCAGGGATACTTGGCTCAGTCTAGGAGGAAGGGATTGGACCTGCCTGGACTGAGTCTACCAGGTTGATCGTAGTCCTCAGGGGAGGATTTGCCCTGGAGGAGGTGGGAATGGGGGGTATGCTGGGGATAAGGGGAGGGGGTGGGAGGGGGGAGAATAGGGGAACCCAAGGCTGATATGTAGAACTGAATGGTATTATAAAATAAAATAAAATAAAAATTGATTTTCAATTTTAAAAAATTAAAAATTGTTTATGCTAGAAGAATGCCATAGTCATTTGTCAATAGTCAGGTCCTCTGATTCTCTTTCCAAAGAAGCTCTAAGGCACAGAAAAGAACGCAGGTTTTTTGGGTAGATTGTGAGATTCAGGTTTCAGAAAGAGGCAGATCCCATAGTAAACAAAACTCTGTCTAAAGATTCAGGACTTATAGAAGTACACAGGATCTGCCCTGGTACTGGCTTGGCCATGAAACTAGACTGCTAATGAGATCCTGTTGGGGTGTGATTGCCACAGTACTTAGGGAAATGATTAGCTTCCTCTATGCGAAGGAAGTCTTAACACAATACAGTGTGCAGTTTGGGTCATTTGAGAAACAGTATGTGTAAGAACCAGGAGAACTTGCATGTGAAGATATCCTTTCAATATCCTTGACAGATGCCAACAGAAAAAATGAGGAAACTAATAGGTTTCAGTGTTTCCTATACAATATTTGGGGAAATAGATGAGGTATTTCTAAGTCCTTTATAGAAAATTTATAAAATAAGAAACACAACTTTTCTGTGAACAAGTTCATCTAGAGACTGTTGTACAGCATATTTATATCATGCTTGAATGATAACATACTAAAAACTCAAAAGGTCTGA
The DNA here is from genome assembly GCF_004664715.2 of Peromyscus leucopus. Classification (NCBI taxonomy): domain Eukaryota; kingdom Metazoa; phylum Chordata; class Mammalia; order Rodentia; family Cricetidae; genus Peromyscus; species Peromyscus leucopus. The sequence goes on from NC_051064.1 coordinate 100,314,417, forward strand.
AAAAACTATAAAAAAATTAATTTTGCCCAGCTTAAGGTTTAACCCCAGTGTTTGGGTGCTGCTCTGTTTTCTTACTTTTAAAATACAATAGTTAAAAAAGACCCCCAAAATTTCACTGCCCTTATGAATTCAAGTGAGAAGCTGAACAATGTGAGAGACAAATACGATGATAGTCTTCCAGGGTCCTGACTCCTTCCTAACTACATGCAGGTGACTCTTTTTGTCAAAAACAAAAGGGTCCTTTTGTCCTGCCTCAAGCACACTCCAGCTCAGTTCTCAGGCAAGACATCTTCAAAGCCTGCTTTAATGTTAATCATCCTCACCATTGACAGTCAAGAGAATTCCTATGCTCCACAGCCCCTGCACTGAGAGTTTCTTGAAATGCTCTTTGACTAAGATCTACTGTTCCTACTAAACTAACATTTCTTGGAACTAAGACTCTTTGTCTTCTACAAACTGCTTGTAGTGCATCCTTCACCAGGTTGTAAAACTTCGCTAAGCTAAATGTACACGATACACAAAAACTTATCAGTCTGAAAATCAATGTAATTCTGAGGCTTTCTCTATAAATTAAATTTTTTAAGTTCTATTATAAGGGCTAGAGAGATGGATTCCTAGTTAAGAATACTTGCTGCTCCTACAAAGGACCTAGAATCATTTCCCAGCACCCACATGTGGCTTACAAATTGTCCATAACTCTAGTTTCAGAGATTCTGGTGCCCTCCTCTGCCCTCCACAGGAACCAGTGCACATGCATATATGTAGCAAAACATTCACACACATAAAAAATAAACCTAAAGTTCTATTATGTTTTAAATTTTTGTTGACAGTTTCATACAATCATATACTGAGTTTTGGGTATTTCCATTCCCCATTCCCCTCTCTAATCTATCTTCATCTCTCCTACTCAAAAACTTCTTCCAGAAATTTATTTCCTCCTTTGATGCAACCTTTTGGACTTATAGATCTTCACTGGGTGACTGGGCCTCATATGTCTTTCATTTATACATAATGAAATAGTGATGGGGTCAGTTTTATGGTCTTGTCCAGGTAGCCACAGCTGCAGTGAGTTCATGATTGTGATGGCTGTGCCACATCCAGAAATCATTATGGCCCTTTCTTCCACCATGTTCCCTGAGCCCTTGGGAGAGCAGACGATATAGGGCAGAGCAGTCCATAGTCAACTTACTCTCCACTAGTGACTGGTGAGTTTCTGTATTAACTACTGCCCACTGCAAAAAGAAACATTGCCAATGAAGGCTAAAAGCATCACTAACCTACGAGTATAAAGATAAGTATTCAGAAAGCAATTTCACACTATGTGCATTTAGCAAAACAACAGCAGTAGATACTCCCCAAGAGCCTACTACCTCCCCAGCCACAGGTACTTGACCAGTTTTACAGTACCAGATATGAGTTTCCTCCTGTGGAACAGGTCACAGATCTAGTCAAAAAGTGGTAATTTTCATCTCTAGAAGTTTGACAGGGACTTTTACAATATTTTTCATGTCTCCATCCTCATATTTTAAAGCACATAGGACTGAGTTTGTTGATCTAATAACTTTGCATCTTTATTTTCTCTGAGTCAATATCAGCAGATCAACTTTTGCTCATTTGTTGCATACATAGTTTTCCCTATTTGTTGAATACCTGTTTATTTTTTAATTTTACATTAAATTTTGTGCCTCATGGTCTTTGTGATGGATGTTTCACAAAATATTTATGAGTTATTTGCTTGAATGAAATAAGTTAAAAACAATTCATTCCTTTCAAGTTTTGCTTTTAGATTTGTTAGATGGGATCAGATTTGCTCAATGTGTATCTGTTTATTCCCACAACTGAAGTAAATTCTCTAGGTGCTCTATCAAAATTCCAATGAATCATGAAACTTTCCCAGTGTGACTGGTTTGGAAGTCCTCTTCGACCCTGTGTGGATGCCAGGCAATGTCCCTCTGTCCTTCTGAGCAGCTCTTTCCCTGCAAGCACAAGCTGATTCCTGTTCAATGCTTAGGGGAAATTTCCTACAAATCTTTGACATTCAGTCTTATTTCAGCTCTCTCCTAATATTTTCTGAACTATAAAGTATATACCATGATATACATACACCTATAGCCCCATCTCCTCAACAGAAGAAATTCTCAGTACCCATGTAATGGCCTGAAAATTCTCCCAGGATCCTAGTTTAGGACAACTGAGATCTCACTTCATTTGTTTCTTCCCTTTCTTGAAAATTTTATGTTGGTGTGTTTTTGTTGTTGTTGCTCCTTTCAGTTGTTAGCTTTTCTTAGTTTCTTGGTTATTTCAAGTGAGTAAATAACTTGATCTCTGTGATTTTACCTTGACAGACAGCTGAAGTCTATCTTCTTCTTTGGCTTATATTTTAGACACGTTTTTCATCTTTAGAAATTAAACTTTATATTCTCTATATAGCATCATTTCTCATTGCACTTACATTTTTCTTTAAACCTTTGAATAGGTTATTTAATCACTCATAATTTTACTATAATAGCTGTGGCTCTTCCCTGATACTTCAGGTTCTGTTTCTCTTCATTAATATTTTTGGAAAGTCAAAACTCATTGTTTCTTCACATACCTAGAATATTTTAATTGGCTTATGTGTTATTGAATGACTTTTTCTTGTTATAATTTTGTTATAATTTTATAAGTTTTGTCAACATTGAAATTATTGAAGGTTACTTTGAAGCTTTCAAATTTAACTTGTAAATATTGGAAAGGATATATTTCCCATTGTTACCATTACTCTCTTAATCCTTTAAAGGGATTGCCTCAACCAACTTTTCAGTGTGTTCATCAAGGCCTTTCCACTCTAGCTAAACATTATGCAAGCATAGCTGTGTTCTCTATGGAAATCCAAGAATTTCCCCAATAATAATCATAGAACTCATTTTTCCCTTTTCTAACAGATCACTGTTCAGCAGTACCTATTGCCATATATATATATAAACATATACATATATAAACATTATCTAATATCCATATTCTTCTCAACTGAGGATGGAGTTACTTCCCAATCAAATCACTGTAAATTGAAAATATCATAAATCAATGATTTATTAAGTACACTTAACATGCTAAACACCATAGCTTAACCTAGCCTGCCTTAAATGTTCTCAGGAAACTTATACTAGCCTAGACTGAGGCAGAATCATCCTACAAAGCTAATTTTCTGATAAAGGTTTAAGTCTCATATAATGTGTTAACACTCCTTAAAGGGCCTGCCAACTCTCAGTAACATCACATTGGGACCAAGTCTTCAACGCATGGGCCTTTGTGCAGTATTTATATGAAGCAACAAGATTTCTATAGAATCTGCTGTAATTCCTTTCTATCTCACTCACATGTATAATAGGACTACTTTCCTTGACTAACCTCGAGATTGTCTCATGCTCCTTAATTTTTAATGGTCCTAATATGGTAGGCCAAGGCGGGTTTTGGGGGGATAGAGAAAGATTTCCCTGTTTGCTTTAGAGTGAGTTGGTCTTGTAGAGCCTTGTCTTTCAGTATCTACTGTAATTTTACATTTTGATTTTCCCCTTATACTGCACCTCACAGGGGTCTGTAGTTCACACCCATATGCTTTCAAGCCCAGTAATATGAGGTAACCATCACTCTCCACTGTTCTAGTTAAGCCCCATTTCTGGGCAAGTATTGCTTTCCTAGAGTGACTATCTCAATACTTTCTGCTTGTCAAGCCCCTGCACATTAATCTACATGATATGGAAACCTGAGAACTAGCACTGCTGGTTTTGGCAGTATGGTGTTAGAAACAGACAGCATTTCTCTCATGTTTTTCTTATGTAGGCAGAAAATAGAAAAACAAAATATCTTAAATGCTGTTAAAATACACATCTATGACAGTATTTGATACCTTTTTTCAAATTAGCTTAGTAATTAATAACAATCTAAGAATGACTAAAACTAATCTGAACACAATTTGCACTTAAATTTCTGAGTCAGAAAAGCTATTAGTCACCATACAAAGTGAAGGATGAATGGATTCAAATGCAAGATTCCGTCAGAATGTAAGGGATCAAGACAGCAAAATTCAGGCAGTAGCTAAAGAGTCAAGAATAGCCCTCTGTGAAATGACCCCTTCACTTGGAAACAGAATCCAGTGAAATAGAGAAACCAGAAGATAGCATGAGAGCATGCTCAGAGGTCAGAGTAGTTTGGTTTAAATCCAAGGTCTTTTGTGCAGATGTTGTACTAATTTAGGGAAAATGGTTTAATTTCCCTAAACCTTAGTGTCTTTATCTGAAACATGACTCTTACAGATACATCAAATAAAATAATATATTTAGAAGCCTGAGAAGAGAAAATAAGATGAGAGACTATGTCTGTTTAAAAAAAAAAAAAAGTTAACAAAAGAGAACATCATCTACTAGGAAACAGTAACATGGGCCAAAACAACACAAAGCCAAAAACCAGAAATCTAAGAAAGATGCCAAACCAGAAACTCAGATCCCAAGATTAGGAAGTGAACGAATGTAAAAGTCGGGAGCACCTACACCAATCCACAGGAACAAAATGAGCCCAGTTTGCGATCAGCAAAGACAGTCCATCTGATGAAGTTGATGAATTAAGGACTCTATAAGGAATTCCAGCCAAAGTCACTTCTGATCAGCCATTTAACACTTTGAATTTTAAGATTCCATACCTGCTGCTTAAATATTTCTCTCCCCTAGCTTCTACTTCTAGCCTAGAAGAGAGCATGGTACCTCCATTAAATCTTGGGTCTTGCCACAGCCTCCCTGGACTGCTCTCAGCATTGGGACTTTGGCCAAAGCACTTGTAATGAACATTTAACATTCTAACTGCTTATAATCTAACGCTTCCCCAATCTTGGAGTATTTTCTATCCTATGAATGTTGCTGAGGACCCTGAGTCTAAGGATAGAAGCTGAAGGAGCTGATGTTGCTCTTGTGACCTCTGTAGTAGATGGAACTTGGTCCCATGGACCTACAAACCAGTGACATCTCTGTGAGCCTTGAGCAGAAACATCAGGACAGGAGCAAAGCTCTCTTCTCTACCCCAGTTTTCTGGGGTTTATTTGGGTTTATTAGTATTATTCAGTACTATCTAAACCTGTCTCTTTAATAAATCCAATAATCATCTTTTGATATCTTTTTTTCTCTCTAAATCAGATGTTTTTACCTCCTTTCCAGTTGGTTAACATTACCTTCAGTCACCTCATCCATAAAATGAGAATCAGTAATTCTCCCAGTAGGAGGTATGATTATTCATTAAAAGAAGACATAGAATGCTTGAGGGAGCCCCTGAGTTAAACTTTCTTAGCAAAATTATCATTATTGTTGAGGGAAGTTTCACAAAAGCTGTAAAAGCTCACAACAGCACTGAGGAGGATACTAATCTTATGCTATGGGAACGTAGGTCCACTAACATCAATTATCCACAATGGATGTAAGTTGTGAGAAGAGCATTAAACACGCACAGGTACAATTCAGGGGACTTATGAAATAATAAGAGCTGAGGTCAGTGAAAGAAGATTGTGATAAAAGGTACAAAGGTGAAAATTGATTCTGATGTTTAAGGGTGCAGTAGATGGCATACTTATAATGTCCTCCCTCAGGAGGTGGAGGAAGGAACAAGTTGAAGAGCAGCATGAACTATGCACCAATGCCCTATCACCTAAATGCTCCAAAACAAAATAAAAGTACAGGAGAAGTGAGATGTTGACAAAGAACATTGAAAACAAAAAAAAAAAAAACAAAAACAAAAAAAAAAAAAAAAAACTAGTGGTTTAGAAAAACAACTAGACAAAAAACTTAAGAAAATAATATTTCTAGAAAGAACTAAAAGAAATTAAAACAAAAATCCAAAAACTAGGTACAGGTGCAGGAGCAAGGTATTTAGGAATGATTGATGAAAGCCAGGATTCAATCAGCTCTCACTGGTGAGAGCCACTGCCAGCCACACCATGAAGGGGACTGTGAAAATGGATGTTCAAGGAGAGCAAGGTGCCCGATGTGGTCAGAGAAGTTTTAGGATCTTATACATGCAAAGGAGACACTTTAGCAACTTCAACTAAGAAGAGTTGAAGGCAAGTTAGAAGGGAGGGAAATGAAAGAACAAAAGAAGAAATGAGAAAATAGGTGAGATGAAAGAAAGCATAGACATTCAGCAAACCTAAGAAAATTCGAGCCAAATAAAAGAAATGGGAATTGGAGAAAGGAAAAAGGGCATGTAAGGGAGAGAGTGAGGAAGGGAAGTTGAGTCACACATCACAGCAGCAAGAGCATCCTGGAATCATGGGGGTGACTAACAGAAAGGGTGTTTAAAATGTATGTAAAACACAGCTCTAATTCAGATCTCCAAAACACTGGGGGGAAATCACATCAGGTTTTAATTGCCATCAGTATCAGCTAGTTACATTTACTGCATTTATAAACAGATATCTTTTGGCAAGTAAATAAAAAAGGCCTCCACCAGACATGAGATTCTGGGCTTCAATCCATTCACTCTGTGAATTAATTGACTTTATTTGAACTCTACTGTTTGCAGTTAGAGAATTCACTGTGAACATGTTGTACATATCTCAGATATCAAATAGCAAATGCACTGCAGCCAGATCCTGAAATTGAGCCAGAAATCTCTCATTAATCAAACAGGGGTTTCTCTATGATTAGGAAAGACAACCAAGAGTAAATAAATGAAATAAACAGCTACATTCTTACAAACAGTTTCCACATTTCTCCTGTTCCTTTGGAAGCCAGGACTTCACTGGAAACCAAGCGAGTGTACTCACTCACAAAGGGGAGGCACAATATCCAGAACCTGCCTTCAAAGTACCATTTGCTCCTAAAGCCCCCTTTCCAATATGTTTTTCATATTTTATTAAAGCCGTCATTTGGCAGCAAGAAATCCAATAAATTGGCTGTTTTCTTCTCTTATAACAAAAACTACATTTACTCTTTTGCTATGTGTGAGAAGTTCCTTTTAAGCTGACAAGACCACGGAATTTTATTATCATGTTTAACTTTTATGTTTATGTTTGATTAATATTATGTTTAATATCTAAAACTAATACATAGTAAAAGGTTTAAATACCTAGTATTCTAGCCAAGTTTGTAGGGACTTGAAAAAAAAAGTACTTTGGGCCTTCCTTTATCAAATTAAATGGATAATATATAGATAGGTAGATATATGCATACAGATATTGTGTGACTTTTTCTGCGGAAACTTGAAAAAAAATCTGTTTACTCCACATAGGGCATCACTCACAGACCACAGAAATTATTCCACCCAAGGGTAGCTTAGTAAGCTAATGAGCTTATTGGAATTATTTACAGGAGTATAAATGAGAGGTCACTTATAGTAGACTGGGCAACTCAAAGCTAGCTCTGTCACTGGAAAGCACACCTCTGCATGGGTGACTACTCACCACATCTCTAGAGATCCCTGCACAACTAGCAAGAAGCTTCATAAGTCAATGTTCCCTTTGACTGTGCAGTCCTTATTGTTTATGTAACCTAGGGGAAAGACCTTGTGAGCCGACAAAGTTCCTGAGACTAGTGAGTTACTGTCTTCCTGAGCCTTAAAAGTTTCACTGGCTTCCCAAGTCTTACGTTGCTTTTTCTCCAGGATGTTCAATTCAGAGAGGACTGGTACACATCAACAAAGATAAATAGATATGGCTAGATGCAATGAGATTGGTAAATTGCTACAATAAGAAATAGAGAAGGCTAGCTACATGGTAGATTAGTAAGTAGTAGAAGAGGAGGAAGAGAAGGAGAAAGGGGGAGGGAAAAAAGAAGGAAGGAAAAAGGAAGGGATCAACTAAGGAAAGAAGGAAGTCTCAGATCCCTGTGAGAGACTGGAAAACCAGTCTTAGAGCAGTAACCACAGCTAACGGCAGGATGCCATTAGGAGACATTTTATTGCTATATTCCTTTAGCAGAACAGTAGTAGTGTGTTTTTCCCTGGGGCTAGTAATTTATCAGGCTCTTGACAACTTAGCAGTCAAGTATGGGTTCCAGGTTAAAGAGTAGGCCGTGATCCAATCAAAAAATGTTTACTCTCATAACACAAGGAATGTAAAATGATGAAACATGAAGATTTGAAGTTTTGATTGGTCTTTTAAAAATATTAAATGGCAACCAAAATTTTTAGCCTTAAATTATAAGCACAAATACTTTCCAAATGAATTCTGTTAAAATTTTAAGGAATAAAAGTTTATTCTTGGGCAAGCATTTTAAGTGTAGAAAATATAAAGTTATCCTTATCATCTTGTGAAATTAACAAACATTTTGTACAAAACATGATAGAGTGAGAAAATGAAAATATAAGTCAATTTCAATTTTAAAAGTAGACACAACGCCCACACAATCTATACAGAAATATTTACTCCTACTTCATGCCTAAATACTCAATTTTTAACTGAATTAATATAAAATACTTTTACAAGTCTTACAATGAAATACTAGTGAATGACAGAAACAGATTTTTAAACCATAAAGCAACAATGATTCTCACATGAATACTGCAAGTTAAAGAAACCAACCTACTGGTTTTATGCTGAATCACTTAACTCATAACATATTTCAGAAAGGCAAAGGATAGAAAAAGGAAAAGGATCACTGGGCATCAGGGTTTGTGGAGGGCAAGAGTTGACCAGGTGAAACACAGGAATCTTTCTGTATCTTATTACAGTTATGTATTCATGCCACTATGCAATTGTCAAAAACAATATCTATATCTTAGTATCCTAGAGAACATATCACTTCATATCACTTTAATATCCATATACATATGAATATTAAGCACAAGATATATATATATCTTGGGCTCCAAAAGATATATATATATATCTTTTGGACAGAATACAAACTACCCCCAAAGTATCTATCTATATACAGATGTACAACACTCACTGAAAATGAACTGGCATAAAGGTGCTGACCAAATAACTAAACATGTTAGGAAATGACTAGGGTCCTTAAGACTGAGAACATAAGCACCATTTTCTCATTGGGCAAGAGTTAAGAGTTCACAACTCTAAAGCTACTGCACATAAATACTGTGATTAAACAAATTTGGAAATGAACACTAGATTATAGAGACCCATTAATCACTGCTAACAGTGAAGTGACAGAGTAGCATGGGGAAAAACCTATAATCAACCATGAATTCTAAGTTGGTTGATTATTATATTTTCATATATATAATAAATTCACATTTAATATAATAAATGTAGAAATATCTGAAATAGATACATACAATTCTATATACACATGCAGACCAAGATTAATATACAGAGATATACTCATTAACTATGCCTGTATAAATGATCTGGAAGTACTGCTATGAAAATAGAAGTGAGAAGATCCCAAATCAGAACTGTGTTCTCTAATATTGCAGGAGATATCCTCAAATAGTGGCCAACTCTATGACTGGTATAGGACATACAAAGGAAGCCTGCAGTACCAAGTAAAATGGTGTAAAATGAGGACAAGAAGGTGAATATATAGTTCTGTGAATGCACAAGTACACAGTGATGGAAATACGTTGAAGGAACACAGGAGCCAACTGATCCTAATATTCAAATGTGGAGTGATTTGAAGAACAAAAGAAATAAGTAGCTTGAGATTATAATACAAAGAATAAAGTAAAAATCCACAAATGCATGACAATATAGATAAGTATTAACTACATGAATGAATGAAGTGAATAAACAAACAATCAAGATCCAAACCTACCATTCAGAGAAGTTTCAACTAATTTGGGTGGATACTGTTCCTCCAAGGACTGATGATTAAGACTACAATCCATAGCTCCAGAGAAGCTAGCTAACAAGAAGGACTCTAAGATGGACACATGGGTCACCCTGGGAAAGGGAAATAGGTGAGATCTCCTGAGTAAACTGGGAGTAAGAAGTGGCAATAGAGGGTAGGGAATGGGGGATGAGAACATAGGGGAAGGGCATGGTTTAGCTGGAACAGAGATGGAGTGGGAGGGCAATGAAAGAGATACCATGATAGAGAGATATCATGGGAATAAGGAGAAACCTGGTACTAGAGAAGCCCCCAGGAATCCACAAGGATGACCACAGATTAGACTACTAGCAATAGTGGAGAGGGTGCCTGAACTGGCTTACCCCAGTAATCAGATTGGTGAATACCCTAACTGTCATCATAGAGCCTTCATCCAGTAACTGATGGAAGCAGATGCAGAGATACATGGCCAAGCACCAGGCTGAGTTCCAGTAATCCATTTGAAGAGAGAAGAGGGATTCTATGAGCAAGGGATCATGATGGGGAAACCTACAAGGCAATCAAACCAAGCTAGTGGAAACTCACGAACTTCAGACCAATAGCTCTGGAGCCTCCATGGGACTGGACTAGGCCCTCTGCATAAGCAAGACAGTTGTGTAGCTTGATCTGCTTAACACCTCCCCCCCCCCCCGGCAGTAGGACCAGGATCCGTCCCTGGTGCATGAGCTGGCTTTTTGGAGCCCATTATCTATGGTGGCACACCTTGCACAGCCTTGATGCAGGGGGAGGACTTGGACCTGCCTCAACTGAATGTACCAGGCTTTGCAGACTCCCCATGGGAGGTCTTACATTTTTGGAGGAGGGAATGGGGCATGGGTTGGAGGGGGAAGGCTGAGGGGTGTGGAAGGAGGAAAGAGAGGGGGATCTGTGGTTGGTATGTAAAATGAATTAAAAATTATTTAATAAAAAAATAACTGATGATTATATCCCAACCTCTTAGGTGTGGACTGTACTTCATGACTTGATTCTATGTCAGTGTAGGAAGGAGAAGGAGGAAGTGATTTGGGGTCCCAAAGCCTAGCAAATACTACCACAACAGATGGGTGAGCTCACTTACGATCTTCAGGAAAGTCATGCTGATAGCAAGAACACTAGCTAGGAGGCAATGATAACAACACTAAATCATCACAGTCTTGTTCCTGCTGATTAAAAAGTGCAATACTGGGAACATGAGAAAACTTTAAAATGTTAATGACCTGAAAAACACTTGACCATACTCTTCAAAACTATCAAGTTTATCTAAGCAAGCAAATTTGTATCATAGTTGAGAGGAGATTAACAAATATGAAAACTAAATATAATTGGGTATTATGGAATAGTGAAAGGATACTACAGAAAAAATAATGATATGTAAAAAGAAATTGGAGTGAAATTAGCAGCCTGAAATCCACACAGCTCATCATTTGTAACAAATATACCATCCTAATGTCAAATACTGGCCATAGGATGCAGTATATATAGACACTCTGTACTATATTTGCAAATTTTCTGTAAATATTAAACAAGTATTATCAAAGTTTCCAGAAAGAAGAAAATTATAAAATTCAAAGTAGAAATAAATAAAATAGAAACTAAAACACAATGAGAAGAGCAACAGAATGAAATGCGGCTTTTGTTGCTTTCTTCTGGGTTTTATTTACATGGAACATCCAGTTCCATCACTTTACTTTCAGGCCTCAGAAAGAAAAAGTTGGCAAACCATTAGCTGGATCCACCAAGAATAAAAGAAAGAAAACCCAAGTAAACAAAATAATGTATGAAAACTGAAAGGGAGACATTACAACTGGTTATAGAAACACAAGAGTAAAAATTTTAAATCTAGAATAAATGGAAGAATTTTTAGAACATACTACTTAAATCAAATCACACAGGAATTGAAGACCTTTAAGTAAAGCAACAGTGAGTAGGATTATATTGAATTGTTGATTAAAAGAGTTCCATTGGGGAAAAAGGGGACCCAGAAACTCATGGCTTCACTGTTGGGCTCTGCTATGTATTTAAAGAAGACATAAATGCCATTTCTTCTTAAGGAATGTATGGGGTTTTTGTTGTTGTTGTTGTTTTTAATGGCACTGGACAGGCAAACTGTTCTGAGCAGGCATGTTTTGGAGTTGGCACACCCCAACATTTACCCCATCTATGATCTGCTGGAGTATTTGAAGGGACTAATCCCAAAGAACCATAGCCTCAGGATCTATATGAGTGGGGTCAACAGCAGGATATTGGATAGGAATGTCAGTGGGGGTCCAGTGTTGATGATGTATCAAAGCCAGAGGCCTTGAACCTGACCAACAACTCATTACACAATGAGCATTTGCAGGTAATGCTGTTTGGAAGAGTCTACTGGATGATACACTGCAGCTCCCAATTGCCACTAGATGAATGAAGAGGCAATGGAGAGGCAGGAAAGATAGAAGAACAAAGTGTTTTCCTCTTTTTTTAATTATGATATATTTTATCTTATTTTTATTCTATTTTAGCTTTCCTTTGGAGGGACACTATAAGAGTGAGGGGCAGATACAGAAGAACTGGGAGATGAGCAAGACTGAGGTGTATGATTTGAAATTCCCAAAGAATCAATTTAAAAAGGAAGAAATGGATTTAAAAAAATAGAAAAGCAAAGAATTCATTGAATGTAGTTCATTCATATATATTCAGTCTACATAGTCAGCATTAACCTGATATGTATAAAACCAATGACAAACACATACACACACAAAATCTAAAAGTCAATGTCCTTGATGAACATAGACACGAAAAGTCTTCAACAAAATGATATCCCAGCACTCGGGAGGCAGAGCCAGGCAGATCTCTGTGAGTTCCAGGCGAGCCTGGGCTATCAAGTGAGTCCCAGGAAAGGCGCAAAGCTACACAGAGAAACCCTGTCTCAAAAACCAAAAAAAAAAAAAAAAAATGCTATCAAACAAATTCAACAGTATATTAATAATGTGTTGCACAAATTTCTAAAGGTCTTGTAGTTTAAAAAAAAAAAAACCCAGAGCCAGATATTGGGGTAAATGCTGAAAGAACAGAAACAAAGGAACAAGCCACAGCTATTTCTCACCTTGCCAACTCCACAAATCCTCTGACTGAATGTCTCTGAGTCCTCAACTAAAAGGGGTCCAGCTGAAAAGGGCTTTAGTTCCTGTCTCCTCATGCCTTATATACCTTTCTCCACCCAGTCATATCACTTCCTTCCTAGTGCTGGGATTAAAGGTGTTTGTGCTTCCCAAATACTGGTAGCAAAGGTGTGAAATCTCAAGTGCTGGGATTAAAGGTGTGTGACTCTCAAGTATTGGGATTAAAGGTGTGTGCCATCACTGCCTGGCTCTGTTTCTCTCCTAGATTGAATCAATCTCATGTAGTCCAGAGTGGCTCTAAATTCACAAAAATCCAGATGGATCTTTGCCTCCTAAGTGCTAGGATTAAAGGTGTGTGCCACTACTGCCTGGTATCTATGTTAATCTAGTGACTTGTTCTGTTCTCTGATCTTCAGGCACATTTTATTAGGGTACACAATATATCATCACAATAATGATCCACAATGAAACAGTAGCATTAATTTCAGGCATACAGAGAAGGCTATATACATATAAATCAATAAATATGATATACCACACCAGTGGAGTGAAAAACAAAAAAATATCATCTCAGTATATGCACAGTGATATATTTGAAGAGATTGTGCTGGATAGTTTTACGTCAACTTGACATACAAACTAGAGTTATCAGAAAGGAAGGAACTTCAATTGAAAAGACACCTCCATAAGATCCAGCTGTAAAGCATTTTCTTAATTAGTGATTTATGTGGGAAGGTCCAGCCTATTGGGGGTGGTTCTATCCCTGGGCTGGTGGTCCTGGGTTCTAAGGAAGCAGGCTGAGCAAGTCCAGGGAAGAAAGTTAGTAATAAACACTTCTCCATGACCTCTACATCAGTTCCTGTGTCCTGGATCCTGCCCTGTTTGAGTTCCTATCCTGACTTCTTTCAATGACAGTGCTGTGGAAGTATAAGCCAAATAAACCCTTTCCTCATCGACTTGTTTCTTGGTCATGGTGTTTCATTGCAGCAATAGTAACCCTAACTAAGACAGAAATAAATAAGTTTAACCTGATTTAAACACTATACAATTTGTACATATTGTAAAACATAACATCTAATTCAATAAATAAGTAAAATTTTACATTTTTGTCTCATTTTAAAAAGTATTTTAGGGGGCTGGAGAGATGGCTCAGAGGTTAAGAGCACCGACTGCTCTTCCAAAGGTCCTGAGTTCAATTCCCAGCAACCACATGGTGGCTCACAACCATCTGTAATGAGATCTGGCGCCCTCTTCTGTATACATAATAAATAAATAAATCTTTTTTAAAAAAAGTATTTTATTGCAAAGTTTTATTTTTAATTCATAGACTAATTGTATTTCAATTTAAAATTCAAGATAAAAAAGTGGAGACCATTCTGTCTCATACATTTTTATATAACATTTACGATTTTGATTTCATGATCATTCTTTCCATAGGTTTATTTAATTATGTATGTGTTTAAGTATTTGTTTGTTTGTTTAGTCTTCTCTCATTTGATATATCCTGACCACAGTTTCCCCTCCCTCTACTCCTTCAAGTTCCCCTTCTTGTAGGACTCCTAACAGTCGGAGTTGGGGTATCTCTGACTCTTTCACCTGCTCTGGGGACACTTTTCCTCCTTCTGGGTTGCCTTGCTCAGCCCTGAGATGAGGTTTTATGCCTAGTCTTATTGTATATTGTTATGCTATATTCAATTCATATTCCTGGGAGGTCTGTTGTCTTCTAAAAAGTTAACATTTTTACATGTCCATTTATATATATATATATATAAATGATCTAAATGAAATTGCCAAATATTGGGGGATATTAATTTTTAATCTTTTCATTTTGGATGAATCTGTCTATTTACTAGTAAAATGAGTTTCTGGCAGGCAGCATTTGGTTGGCTTTTTTCTGACATTCAACCAGTTTATATCTTTTAGTTTGAGTATTTAATTGATTGATATTCCATAGGTCTTTTTTTATAAATAATAAGATATTCAGGAATTTTTGCTCATTTTTGTGACATTTTTGGTTCATCTTCTGTTCTATTATTCCTTGCTGTTCATCTTTGTAATTTAAGAGTTTCCTATATTGTTTATCTTTTACTGTTTTTCTTTCTTTTTACCCCAATGGTGAATTCTTTTTAATATCTGTGTGTATTTTTATGGTATTAATTATTGTCCTTTCACTTCTAATATAAAACTTGCTCAAGCATTTCTCAGAAGACCAGAATGCTGGAGGTAAATTTCCACTTTTGTGCTAACTTTCAAAGGAAATGAAATCAGCATTTCAAATATCTACAGTCAAATGCTATTTATTTTTATTTATTACAGAAATATTCTTCAATAGCCAAGATGTGGGATTAAAGAGCTACTCATTATTAAATGAACTAGTATATAAAATATAATGTATTTATGAAAGTTATACTATTTAACTATAAAAAGAACAAAGCCTGGACCTTCATAGTATAATGAATGTATCTAAAGGACATTATACTAAGTGTGTTTTCTAAATTGTATGCAGAAACTAAAAAAGTTGATCTTATAGAAGGAAAGAGCAGAATAAAGATCACTGAAAACTAGAGAGAGTAGAGTAGCAAAGTGAAAGAGACAACTTTGTTGCTAATGGACACTATAATACATTTGAGTAGGAGATATGAGTTGCAGATGTCTACAGAAAAATAGCATAAGTAATTTAGCACAAATTATTGTGATTTTTTGAGAGCTAAAAGAGCTAAGTCTATAGTTTCTTAATGGATATGTTAATTGCTTCATTTTACCATTACATGTTTTATGAATGTATAAAACTATCATATATGCTTCATTAATATATAATTGTTTACCAATAAAGTTGAAGTTAAAAAATAAGTACCTTGTTCTTATAGGTCTATTCCAGGAACACAAAGAGAGCTATAAAAAAAATGATTAATATTTTTACTATACTAATTGACAATAGAGAAAAATTAGAGATGGAATTTTTTGTTGTAGCACCACTGCTTGTCATAGCAAAATAAATATAACATTATAAATTAAATTAAATAACCTAAGGATCTACATCAATATTATGAATGGATATAAACTAGTCTCACCTACACAGAATGGAATACTATGCAGCAATTTGAAATAAGTCTATATTTATGTATAGGCAAAGAAACATAATTAAAACTTTTGTTGATCAATCATAAAATCAAATGATAACACTAACTAATTTATAAAACTTTCCATTTGTCTTAGTTAGGGTTTCTATTGCTGTGAGAAGACACCATGACCATGGCAACTCTTATAAAGTAAAACATTTAATTGGAACTGGCTTACAGTTTCAGAGGTTTAGTCTGTTATTGTCATGGAAAGAAGCATGGTGGCATGCAGGCAAACATGGTGCTGGAGAGGTCGTTGGGAGTTCTATATTTAGAACCACAGGCAGTAGAAGACTGTGACCCACACAGGGTATAGCTTGATTATATAAGACCCTAAAGCCTACTTCCACAGTTACATACTTCCTCCAAGGCCACATCTCCTAATAGTGCCATCCACTATGGGCCAAGAACTCAAACACATGAGTCTATGGGGGCCATTCCTATTCAAACAACCACACCATTCAAAAACACAAATAATACCTACATTTTTTAAGATAATATTATCACTCTTTGTTGGGTACTAATAAATTTTTACTTCATACATATTAATCTGTTTAACTCATCAAATAGTCATGTACAGTCAAATGTGTCCCTGAATTAATTTATACTCTAATGTCTAAATTTACTGCTTCCTTTGAGTCTGATGGTTAGAAGAACACATCGACTATATCATAGTAGTGTAATTGAAGCAATAGGAGATACTGAATGTTTGATAAAAAATGAGGAATTACCCACTAAAACAACAAAACCTAAAACCTATCAAGATTGATGATGAATGGGAACCCCACTGCGGATAATGATTACTTTAAAGCTATGTATATGATGTCTGTTTGTTTTTAAGAGAAACATTGAAAAAGAAATCTGATTGCCGCTCAATCCTACATACTTATGTATTTTGAGACATGGTTTTTGGTTTTAGTAATCAGAGATTTTGTTGGCTAGAGTCTTTGTTGGCTAGAGATCCATGAGCCTCTTCTGAACACACCTGAAAAATACTGCTAGACTCTTATCTCTGGAGACTCACTTAATATTCACTCAGACAACTGCCTCAAAGTACACAGTCCTGAACTGTGCTTGAATTTGTTGACTGGATGTTCCCCAGAGCCTGAAGGTCAGTTTAACACCTAACATTCTCTCTATACCTACTAAACAACTCCATTTCCAAAGCTCCACTTCTCTTGTGTTTGGTTCTCTCAGTTATGACATTTGTGTATCTCATGCCTGGATTTCTATCCTCACACCTGTACATCCATGTACAACTCCAAAAAACACTGAGACTTTGCTACATACCATGCACTACCACTGGTACTGAACACACAGGGATAAACAAAATACTAATTAATCCTGAAAACAAACTTCTACAGTTCAAGAAGTAATATTTTAAAAGTGTTAGGAATATGTAAATGACTACAATAGCTACATGTATTTGTACAGAGCTTCTCATATTAAGGTAGCAACATAACTACAGGGCATTAATCCACTCCATAGTTGACTACTATGAAATGTGCTTGCAAAGAGTCAGATAAATGAATACTGAGAGGGAACTCCTTTCCCCCAGAGTATTAAAAGTTGGAGAAGCTGCTGTGCTATCAGAAATCATAATCGTCATCTTCTCTCACTTATAGAGAAAGATATAAATATTTGTCAGAATGACCTGAGTCACTGCAACCAGTACTCCAACATGTCTATAACTTAACATGGTAAAAGTTTATACACCTCCTGCTTTAGAGTAAAGGCAGTCAAAAGGAGCAGATTGGAAAACATTCCATACAGTCTTCCTTTGTATCTGTATTCTGCTCTGCTTTGGGGTTGTCTCACTGTAAAGGAAATAAAAGGGTGAGAAAGCGAGCACTTTCAGCACCATGGCAAGGCTTGATGTACACAAATCACTTTCATCCATTATTTTTTCCCTAGTGAGAAGTAGTCGCATGATTCTAGGTTCTGGCAAGACAGCACTCCGTAGTATCTGCTGGGTGGATATGTTCCTGTAGTAGGAATCTTAAAATGTCTTATTAATAAAAAACAGTACCAGTTTTGGGGGTGAATGCTGGAAGATCAGAGAAACAGAACAAGCCACAGCCACCTCGCCTCACCAATTCCTCAGCTGATCCTGTTTCCTCAGACCGGAAGCCTCTGTTTCCTCATCCAAATGGATCTCAGCTGAACTGCTGCTCAAAAGCCTAAAAGCTTAACCAGGCTCCAGTTCTTGGTCCTCATGCCTTATATACCTTTCTGCTTTCTGCCATCACTTCTTGAGATTAAAGTCATTTGGCACCGTGCCTTGCTGTTTCCAATGTGGCTTTGAACTCACAGAGATCCAGGTGGATCTCTGCCTTCGGAATGCTAGGATTAAAGATGTGTGTTCCACCATTTTCTGGCCTCTATATCTAGTGGCTGTTCTGTTCTCTGACCTCAGGTAAGTTTATTAAAGTCTATAATATATTGGGGAACACAATATCACCACATGTTCCAGTTACACAGCTGAATAAAAGGCATGCCTTTTGAATGAGATTGTACAACTGTTTCAAACCAATGAAATATCATAAGTATGGAAAGCTCCATATATGGCCCACAGTAGTTAAGCAAGCATGTGTGCATCTTCTCTTTCCCCTTCTCTTAAGTAGAAGGTACTTGAAGAAGACTAAGCAAAAAGAAGTTACACTGGTTGCTGGTCATTACATTGAAAACATTCTGTCAATCAGGAATGCTTGAGCTGGACTACATTATAAACAAGAAATAAAATGTTCCCACATTCACCCACTAATACTTTGGATTTGTTTATTACAACTGCAAATTCCCTAAATGAATGCACTGGTTAGTTTTTGTCAACTTGACACAAGCTAGAGTCACCTGGGAAAAAGAAACTGCAATCATCTGTGAGGCAATCATCTGTCATTGATTGCCAATTGACACACAAGGAGCCAGGCCACTGTGGGTTGTGCCACACTGAAACAGTTGAGCCTGGGCTTTATGAGAAGGGAAGGTGAACAAGGCTGGGAAACAAGTCAGTAAGCAGCTTTCCACCACAGTCTCTGCTTTAGTTCCTGTGTCCAGGGTCCTGCCTTGACTTCTGAATTTGGCTTCTCCCGATGATGGGAACATGTAAGCCAAATAAACTCTTTCCTCCCCAAAGCTGCTTTTGGTCAATGTTTTATCACAGCAACTCTAGAATGACTAATACTTTGTGACTTTTGTTACTAAAACCTCAGTAAAAGAATCAGTATTTTGTAAGTACAGAGACTCAGACAACAAATACTACATACATATCTATTTATAATTTCTTTGGCTTTTTGGCATTGTGGAAAGTTGCTGACTTAATTACTCCTCACGTGATTTCTTCCTCTGAAGATCCTTGGCAGTCTGTGTCACTATTTCTGCTCTTGTTCATATGAAAAATGACAACCACGTTAAGCCAGCATTTAGTATAAGGGAAATTAAAACCAAAAAAAAAAAAATTAAATTAAATTAAAAAAAAAATAAAATAATGTCGGATTTTTCTATAGCATGTTCTCCCACTTAGTTGGGTGGTTTTGTTTTGTTTTGTTTTGTTTTTTTCAGATCTTTTCTTCCCCAGCTCTCCCTGTAGTCAAGGCTGCCTTGTTATAGAACCCCAGTAAATTAATTTAAATATAACTTACTCAACTGTTCTCTTTACAAGAAATATCGCCAGGCGGTGGTGGCACACGCCTTTAATCCCAGCACTCGGGAGGCAGAGCCAGGCGGATCTCTGTGAGTTCGAGACCAGCCTGGGCTACCAAGTGAGTTCTAGGAAAAGGCGCAAAGCTACACAGAGAAACCCTGTCTCGAAAAACCAAAAAAAAAAAAAAGAAAGAAAGAAAAAAAAAAAAAGAAAGAAAGAAAGAAAGAAAGAAAGAAAGAAATATGAATATGTACCATAGTGAAAAGCATGGATCATTGAAAGTCTGAAAACAAATATACATAATTTTGAGCTACATTAGGATTAGAGGTAAGACAATCTGTTCTAGTCAATAGAGCCTCCCTTAGCAAAATACCACACCGTGAACAACAGAAATTTCTTCCAGTTCTGGAATCTGACATCATGGTATTGGCAGGTTGGGGTCCTCCTAAGGCTGTTGTGGATGCGCCCCACCTTCATCCTCACTCCTCGTATCTCCTACTACTTGTCTAAGGACATCACTCATTTCAGACAAGAGCCTCACACTTAGGACCTTACTTAACCTTACTTTTCTTTCTAACAGTCCTTTCTTTAAATACAGTTACAGTAGAAGTTAAAACTGTCACATAAATTTATAAGAGACATAAGTTATTCCCTCAAATCCTTAGGAATCACTCTAGAAGACATACAACTTAAGGTAAAACCTGCCATCTCTATAACATCAACAAA
Source organism: Peromyscus leucopus (assembly GCF_004664715.2). Lineage (NCBI taxonomy): Eukaryota > Metazoa > Chordata > Mammalia > Rodentia > Cricetidae > Peromyscus > Peromyscus leucopus. The sequence continues at coordinate 100,334,794 of NC_051064.1, forward strand.
CAGCTGATATTATTGGTGAAGCTACATTTGTGCCTCCCTTCTCCTGATGACTGATGAAAGATCTAGAATGATCCAAGTTTATTTGTGAATTTATCCACTGTCATAAAAGCTAAAACAGTCCTTGAGTATCTAGTGTATTGATATTAAAATATAATCTGAGTATGAATGCTGATTGGGACACTATCAGCTGTAGGAGTTTGTTCCAATTATTGAGTATCTTAGAAAATCAGGTCATTCATCTTTAAAGTCAGAAAAATAATGCCTATTTTATAGAGTTGGGTCAAAAGAAATGAATGTGAGTCATATAAAGCATCACTTTCTTATTGTTACTGCTACCTGTTTACCACAGTCTAAGTATCTTGAGGCATCATTCATTCGTTCTTTTGTAGATCTAGAAATCAGAAACGTGAGATGATTCTTCTGGAGCAAAAATAAAGTGATTGATAAGACTTTCCCTGTGTATCTCTGAAAAATAATTCATTTCTGGCCTTTAGCTCCCTGAAATGCTAACAGTCCTTGGCTCACAGTCAATGTTTCTATCTCAAGGCCTCTCCTTTCTGACATCTCACCTCTGTCTTACAAAGATCCTTGTTATTATATTCTGCCCACCTGGATGGTCCAGGTTCTCCTTGTATCTTCATGGGGTCTGGAAAATATGACATAGTTATATGTTTGGGCCATTGTTCAACCTACTATTTGTGGCTTATTATGGATTGGAATGAATATTAGTTGAGTCTGCCTGCAAAATGTTCCCTTTAATTCATGAATGGAAATGTGGCTGTTTACGTTATAGCTCCTACTCCTCCTTTTCTCCTTTAATAGAAGCATGTAGCCAGGCTTTTGACATATCCAGAATAGAAGGAAGATTCTCTTTAGTTCACTGATGCTTGACTTGGTCATGTGATTCTCTTGAAACAAGTTTTTAAATGAGTATCATTATATTTTCTCTTGAGAAAAGGATGCACTAGATATCTTGTATATCTAACCCATATTCTGAGCTTGAACTGCCCTGGACGGTGATTAGCAAATATAAAGTGTTTATTATGCTAAGCATCTGAAATATGTCTCTTATTTGTGACTATTGTAGGAATAGTTCACTAATTAAAGTATCCAATTTTTCCTTTGGGTAATCCTCAGGTTGAGTTCCTCAGAAGCAGACCTTCTCCTAAGGACTCATGCAAACATGATTTATGAAAACATACTTCCCAGGCCAGTCAACAAGTGTGTGGCTAAATATAAGCAGGAATGATGCAATGCCATAGTCCCAAGTAGATTAATTTAGTGCACCTCTACAAATGGGTGTTCTGGGGATACTTTAGATTACACTTCAGAGAACTGTCTCCATCAAGAGAAGGAAGCAGGACTATTTATATCTTGCTCCTACCATCCCTCATAATGGTTGTCTTTAGGAAATGTAAGTCTTCTGGCTCTGCATAAATACATGTCAAGCATGCTCTGGTATCCTGAATCAGCACAAACAGAACAGTCAAATGTTGTTTGTAATCCTGAGAAATAGGAGCAGAATATTAATGACATCTACTAGCCTACACCTCTCCATCCATGAATTCTGGTCAAGTGGATTCTACTCCCACATTCAGGGTGGATGTACTGTCTTAATCTGGGCCAATCAGGTTATTCCATGCCCCAGTTTAACCAATCAGCATATTCCATCCCTCTAACTTCCTTTGTAGATCAAGGGTGTGTTCATCTTTTAATTAACTCTTTAAAAAACACCATTGGAAATTTCATGGGTTGGCTAGAAGAAAGTAACTGTCCCAGTACAAGGTAGCCACGGTAGTAGTTGTATGACTCTCTGCCTAGAAATAGAGACAACCAGAAATTGTTAGCAGAGAAGGCCCAGGAGCAAAGCCTGCTGGGAGCCTCTGGGGTCGGCAATAGAGGAATCATGTATTAGTCACTGTAAGTGTATGACAAATCATCCACTATTTGTCCAATTTATAGGGTATTTCCTAGAGACCTTGGAAATCTTGATAAAGGCAGATTCTTTCAGCCATTAAAGTTTGGTAATCTAAAACCCAGACTATTCAGTCTCTTTACAAACTGAATTTTCTGAGACAAATAAATATTGGGTATTAATAACTACTATTTAATAAAAAGAATGTAAAGTAATCCCACTTTATAGTTGATAAATCTGGGACTCAGAGTCCAGACTGCCTAATCTGGGAGTCTGTTGGGCTGAGTTTTAAATCCATATCTGCCTGGTTCAACATCCATTCACTTTCTACAGATAGCATTTTGTTTGTTTTATCTAAAATAACTAGGAAGGTCAAATATGACCAAATATTACTCGCTGTAGGACCCTATGAACATCTTAAATACTACTTTTAGAAATTGTACTCATCTTTGAAGACACTGCTCAAATTATGTTACCTTAAAAGTAGTTTTGAAAAATTAAATAACATAAGAGAATGTTTCTACCACAATTTCTGAAGTATACTATGTGAATAATAAATATTTACATCTACTTGTAGATTATTAAAAGTAAATAAGTAGCCCAGTGGTGGCAGCACACTCCTTTAATTCTGGTACTCAGAAGGCAGAGGCAGGCATATCTCTGTGAGTTCATGGCCAGGATGGTCTACAGATTGAGTTCCAGAATAGACAGGGCTGTTACACAGAAAAACCCCATCTCAAAAAACAAAACAAAACAAAAGTAAAATAATTGTGAATTTGTCTTACAAGCTCATTTCCAGATTATTCCAGTGAACTATATATTTCAATATCAGCACTCTCGGCTTATCTTCCTTACCTGTGTAAGCAAGGGTGAAGAAAATCAGCAGTATTGCTTCACTCCTTTCTAGCTCAACAGTTAATCCAGAGACTCAAAAGCACTTAGTGGCCGGGGCGGTGGTGGCACACGCCTTTAATCCCAGCACTCGGGAGGCAGAGCCAGGTGGATCTCTGTGAGTTCGAGGCCAGCCTGGGCTACCAAGTGAGTCCCAGAAAAGGCGCAAAGCTACACAGGGAAACCCTGTCTCGAAAAACCAAAAAAAAAAAAAAAAAAAAGCACTTAGTGGCAAGTGTGGATGGAAGGAGAACATCTACGGTGTGCCTACTATGTGTTAAGCACAAGATTCAGGATTATGTAAATATTAACTCATTTAACCATCACAATTGTCCTTTTTGAGAATACTATTAACTTTGCCCATCAGATGAGAAAAATTAAGACTCAGAAACAATAAATAAATTGCCCAAAATAACTCAAAAGAACTTTTAGATGGTAGGTGAAAGGAACAAAAAATCCTTTCGGTTGTTGATTATCTGGATTTGGGCAATTAATTTTAGATCTTCATGAAAAGTGGCTAAAATGTCTATGGAAACTCCATTTGTAGTAGCTATTACCACAAATTATCAGGCTGGCCTCAAACTCATGTAGATCTGCCTGCTTCTGCCTCTTGAGTGATGGGATTACAGGTGTTCACCACTACCACCTGGCTACTTGTTTGGTTTTAAAAATCTACAAGTAGATGTAAATATTATTACACAGATAGTATATTGCAGAACTTTTGGTAGTGTATTAGTGACGTGCCTTCTCCTGTACAGGAATGCCACTGACTTGATCCCACCTCTGTCTGATTTAAAAAGCTGTACTCTTTGCCCCTTTAGTCTCCTTGCAACTAGAAGAAGCTGACTTGTCCAGGTTTGAGCATGCATTTGTTCACAGTGCAGGGCTAAAATTAGAATATTTATTGATTGGCTAGTTAGTATTTAAATGACTTCCTAAATACATCTCATCTACTAAAGATTCAATTGAAATTATTATCCTGTAAGTATTTATAAATATATGACATATGCAGCACTAATAGAAACAAATTAACCCTGCCTCTGTTTGACACTGCACAGGGCACTGAGAGCCACGTCTCATGTAATGCTTCTCTTCTGTGGTTGCAACCATAACAACTGTACCAAATGACTCCTTTTGTGCCTGTGATAACATCATAATGGAAAACTAAATCGATAGCATGTTTTCCAACCTAATTATATGCCTTGCATTTCTAAACCAATCCTAATGAAATACAGTAAGTGGTGGTGTGGGAATTAGAAATAGCTGAAAAACAATAGCAGCTTTAAATTGTACTGTTAGTGACAGGGTTAGAAGTCTGAACTCTGCCTCTGTCTGTGAACAATGGCTCCCACTGTGACTATGCCATCCAAAGCCAAGGGGAGGGGCCTTATCCAAACATACCACCATTCTCTGAAACAAGAATTTTTACAGAACAAGCCATGATTACATGAATTCAGAACCTTATGAGGAGCAAAAGCCAACTGTGCACAAACTTTTCATTTCTCAAGTCACAGGCCACCACCTCACAAACGTGGTGAGACTTTTACACAACGTCTACATTGCTCCTTTCCCTGTTTTTAGAATGATTCATGTTTGTTAGAGCAACCTTGGGATGTGTCAAATGATAAAAAGGAAAAAAAAAACTACAATAACTCCAAACCTCACACCCAGACATGACAAACATTTTCATTCATTTCCTTAAAATCAACACCCATGTTACAAACTTGAAGCAATGGAATAATTTGGTTGGATGCATAGTCAAATGGTTCGGAATAATAAATATCCCACAAATAGTAACATAAAAATTGTTATTTTTAGAAATGTTGAGTTCTTTTTCTGTTTTTCCCATAGCAAGGTGCCACAAATGGTGTGGCCCTAACACAGGAATCTATCTTTCTGGAGACTGTAACTTTAAGACCAAAGAAACCAGCAGACTTGCTTTCTCCTGAGTCCCTTTCCTTGGACATGTAGAAGGCTGTCTTCTCCCTCGACCTTCAAGTCATCTTCCATTTGCATGTATCTTTGGCTAAATAGCCTTTTCTTTTTTCATTCTTTAGAAACGTATGTGTGTGTTTGCCTACAAGTTTAGATGTATACCATGTACATGCCTGGTGCCTGCAAAGGATAGCAGGGGATCCCCTGGAACTGGAGTTACAGACGATTGCGAGCCTCCATGTGAGTTCTGGAGCCAAACAGGGCCTCTGCAAGCACATCAAGTGCTCTTAATAACTGAGCCATGTTTCCAGGCTCACATTTTCTCTTTTTATATGGAAACCTGCTATATTGGCTCAGCACCCAGAATAACAACATGATTTCTAATTCAGCATCTATTTGAATACCATGCTTATAAATAGAGTCATAATTTGAATTTAGAATTTCAAAATAACAATCAGGGGAGGACAAAATTCAAGCCTTATCTCTCTCCAGCTATGTGTAGCAACACAAATCTGCTATACATGTATGTGTGTGTGTCTAGTAACATAAATATATCACATATCATCCATCATAAAGCCCAAAGTATTTATACTTTCAGCAGGGTCATTCTTTATATACATCTTGATCATAAGGTCTTTCATTTATCCATAGTAAAATAGTGTGCAAAAGAAGTATCATTTAGTAAGTAATTAATTTATTATTTTGGGGAAATTCATCAATGTTCACTTTATACCACACAGCAAAATAAATTCAAATTCAAAAATAATAAATGTGAGGAGGACTAGGGGGAGTAAAAAGGAGGGGTAAGGGACATTCAAGAAGAAAAAATTAGGAAATGAACATGAGTCTTATCTGTCTGACCTGTGAATGGGGTGGGTAGTTTGCCTTTAATTTAGTCATTCTTTTAATAAACATTCCTTGACCAGCTATCACATGCTAAGTGTTGTACTAAATACAGCATAGAACATTTTTGTTAGTGCTTATGCACCACAGGACTTCCTCAGATTGCTAAAATGTAAATATAAATTCCCAACACTAGTGTCCTGTTCTATATTGTCCCCATCTATGTGCATCAGCATCACAAGCTGAGCTGTGTGCAGTAAATAGGTCCCCGCATAAGTTATTTTCAAAGCACTCTTGTACATCAGATCCTATTAGAAATGCACAAAGAGGCTGGCTGTTAAGAAGCCCTGGGGGAACCCTGTGTAAGAAACATCCCTAAACAAAGGGAAGGCTGCTGCCTTGATTGCAGCGCTGTACCTGTGTCCTGGCTTGCAGGTTATGCCTGAGCGCTCATCTGTGCTCAGACTGTCTGTCCTGCTGCCTGGGACTGCAAACCCCTGGAGGTTGGTGCACCACATCTGTTCCCTTCATTGTGACCAGTGCGGCAATGAAACACTCATAAAGAGATTCAAGCAAGTGCTTTTAGGAGATAATGATGCAGAAAAGGAGCTCAGCAGGCAGGATCTGTGGGGCCATTGAGAAGATGCCCTGTGTGTGCATCCTGCCTCTGATCAGTCGGGTCCTGTGTCATACATGCAGCACGGCACGTGCAGGCAACAGGACCCACTATCCTTTGGAACAATTTGTGTTCCAAATAGAGAAGAGAAATCCTTTGATGAATTAAAAAAAAAAAAAAAATGATGAGAGAGTTTGAGACTTCGAGGGACACTTCAGGTAGCTGGGACTGGACAGTATTTGGGTTTTCCCCAATGGCTTCCTGAAGAAAGGTGACTTTTCTGGGTGCTTTCAAGACAGAGTTCACTCCAACAGGCACCCACTGGTGTCAATAGCCCATTGCATCACAGCACACTCTTAGAATCCAGCTATCTTCCCAAAAGAAGTAGAAAATCTTGCTCTTATCTTGAGACTTAAATGCCTTAGCCAAAACTTGTTTTTCTAATAAGAAAATTTGTCACTATTGACAGTAAATGAGTAGTATAATTCCCAGATCAACTATTGCTGATTTAAATCAAAATATCTTGACCCCCAAATTCTATTAACTTAATTTTCATAAATATTAACATTGCCTCAGAATTATACTAATACTATGTACTATCCCCCAAAGAAAATATATATATCTTTAATGCAAGTAAGTCATTTGATTCATGTGACTAATTTCTATTTAGCAGCATTTTTTATTTTTATACTTCTAACTTACTAAAATTATTTTCATGATTATCTCACTGTTTCCCTAGAATACCATACATGAAATCTTTCATTAATTGACTTTTATTTAACTCCAGGTCAGATAAGAATTACTTTTCACATTATAATCTTTCTTTGGAGGCCATTATCAACACGAAGTCTGGTTGTCTGATTTTATTTTGAATATATAAGTTTTTATCAAAAATCACTTTAGTCAATCAATATTTATAAATACTTTTTAACATGTTGAATTTTCATTTTTAATTTTTTTTTGTATTGTTCTCTTGTTTTCTATTTTGTTGATTTCAGCCCTCAATTTGATTATTTCCTGGCGTCTATTTCTCCTGGGTGAGTTTGTTTCTTTTTGTTCTAGAGCTTTCAGTTGTGCTGTTAATTCAATGGTATGGGATTGCCCCATCTTCTTTATGTGTGCATTTAGAGCTATGAATTTTCCTCTTAGCACTGCTTTCATAGTGTCCCATAAGTTTGGGTATGTTGTACTTTCATTTTCATTGAATTCTAGGAACTCTTTAATTTCTGTCTTTATTTCTTCCTTGACCCATTGATGTTTCAGGTGGGCATTATTCAGTTTCCATGAGTTTGTGGGTTTTCTATAATTTTTGTTGTTATTGAGTTCTAACTTTAAGGCATGGTGGTCTGATAAGATACAGGAGGTTATTCCAATTTTTTTGTATCTGTTGAGATTTGTTTTGTGTCCAAGCATGTGGTCAATTTTTGAGAAGGTTCCATGGGGTGCTGAGAAGAAGGTATATTCTTTTGTGTTAGGATGGAATATCCTGTAGATATCTATTAGGTCCATTTGAGTCATAACATCTGTTAGGTCCTTTATTTCTTTGTTAAGTTTCAGTCTGGTAGATCTATCTTTTGGTGAGAGTGGTGTGTTAAAATCTCCCACTACTAATGTGTGGGGTTTGATGTGCGTTTTAAACTTTAGTAGTGTTTCTTTTATGAATGTGGGTGCTTTTGTATTTGGAGCATAAATGTTTAGAATCGAGACTTCATCTTGGTGGATTTTTCCCGTGATGAATATGTAATGTCCATCCTGGTCTCTTTTGATTGATTTTAGTTTGAAGTCTATTTTATTAGATATTAGGATAGCTACACCAGCTTGTTTCTTAGGTCCATTTGCTTGGAAAACCTTTTCCAGCCCTTTACTCGGAGGTAGTGTCTGTCTTTGGAGTTAAGGTGTGTTTCTTGTATGCAGCATATGGATGGGTCCTGTTTTCTTATCCATTCTGTTAGCCTGTGTCTTTTTATAGGTGAGTTGAGACCATTGATATTGATGGATATTAATGACCAGTGATTGTTAATTCCTGTTATTTTTTTGGTTGTGTTGTGTTGTCCTTCTGTGGTGTATGTTGGTGTAGGATTATCTATTGCTTGATTTTTCATGGATGTGTTTAGCTTCTTTGGGTTGAATTTTCCCTTCTAGTGCTTTCTGTAGGGCTGGGTTTGTGGACAGGTATTGATTAAATCTGGTTTTATCCTGGATTATTTTGTTTACTCCGCCTATGGTGATTGAGAGTTTTGTTGGGTATAATAGTCTGGGTTGGCATCCGTGGTCTCTTAGTGTCTGCATGAGGTTTGTCCATGATCTTCTAGCTTTCATAGTCTCTATTGAGTAGTCTGGTGTTATTCTGATGGGTTTGCCTTTATATGTTACTTGGTCCTTTTCCTTTGCAGCTCTTAATATTTTTTCTTTATTCTGTGTGTTTAGTGTTTTGATTATTATGTGGCGAGGGGACTTTTTTTTTGGATCCAGCCTATTCGGTGTTCTGTAAGCTTCTTGTATCTTCATAGGTATTTCTTTCTTTAGGTTAGGAAAGTTTTCTTCTATGATTTTGTTGAATATATTTTCTGTGCCTTTGAGTTGGTATTCTTCTCCTTCTTCTATCCCTATTATTCTTATTATTGGTCTTTTCATGGTTAGGACTTTTTTGTCTTTATTGTTTTCTTTGACTGACGAATCTATTTTCTCTATCATGTCTTCAGTGTCAGAGATTCTCTGTTCCATCTCTTGCAATCGGTTGGTTATGCTTGTTTCTGTAGTTCCTGTTCGTTTTTTCAGGATTTCTATTTCCAGCATTCCCTCAGCATGTGTTTTCTTTATTGTCTCAAATTCATTTCTCAGATCTTGGAATGTTTCTTTCATCTGTTTAATTGCTTTTTCTTGGCTTGATTTGATTTCTTCCCATTTTTTGTTCATTTTTTCTTCCATGTCTTTAAGGGAGTTTTTTATTTCCTCTTTAATGGAGTTTTTCATTTCCTCTTTAAGGGAAGTTTTTATTTCCTCTTTAAGGGAGTTTTTTATTTCCTCTTTAAGGTAAGTTTTTATTTCCTCTTTAAGGTAGTTTTTCAATTCCTCTTTAAGGAAAGTTTTTATTTCCTCATTGAGGGAATGTTTTATTTCTTCTTTAAGGGCCTCTATCATCTTCTTAATGTCATTTTTAGGGTTGATTTCTTCTGTTTCTTCTGTCATGGTATGTTTAGGTCTTGCAGGTATAGAATCACTAGGTTCTGATGTTGCCATATAGGTCTTTATGTTGTTGCCTGTATTTTTGCACTGGCGTCTACTCATCTCTTCCTCTGTGAGGTGCAGGTGGTGTCTGTGTCTGAGAGTGCCTCTCTTGTTCTAATTTTTAATCTTGGTTTAGTAGTGGTTCTTGGTTAAATTGGTGCTATTGAGCTATTTCTTCAGGGCAGCTGATTTCGATCGGTGAATTATATACTTATGATTCTGGTGATCTGGTTTGGTGTCTGGGTAGCACCTTCTTCTGTGTTCCCAGGTCACGTTTTGTTCATTTGTCAACTCCTCAGCTGATCTTGTTTCTTCAGACTTTAAACTGTAGGCATCTGAATCCTTTCCCAGATGGGTTTCAGCTGAGCAGGGTAGTCTCACCAACACCTCCAAGTTGTTGGGTTTCACAGGATCAGCAGCTGGGCCCTGGGTTGTCCTCAGTCGGAGTGTTCAGATTCGTTCTGGTTCTGACCCACTGAGATAGCTTCTTCCCCAGATGTTGGGGTTAGGGGCGTCCCTGTTCCAAGCTGCGTCTGCTTGTCTCCGTCCCTGGGCCTGTTTACCTCTGCAGTCTGCCGCCGGGCCTGTATGTCCCTGTCAACTGCCGCTGGGTCTGTCTGCCTCTGGGGGCCGCCACCGGGCCTGAATGTCTCTGCAGGCTGCAGCCGGGACTGAATGTCCCTGTCGGCCGCTGCCAGGTCTGAATATCCCTGTCGGCTGCCGCTGCTGGGCCCGTCTACCTCCACGGGCCCCGCCGCAGGCCTACCTGCGTCTGCTTGTCTCTGCCGCCGGGCCTGTCTACCTCTCTGGGCCGCCGCTGGGCCTGAATGTCCCTGCCGGCTGCCGCCGAGTCTGAATGTCCCTGTCGGCCGCTGCCGCCGGGTCCGTTTACCTCAGCAGACCGCCGCTGGGCCCGTCTACCTCTGTGGGCTGCCGCTGGGCCTGAATGTCTCTGTCGGCTGCCGCTGGGTCTGAATATCCCTGTCGGCTGCCGCCGCTGGGCCCGTCTACCTCCACGGGCCCCCGCCGCAGGCCTACCTGCATCTGCTTGTCTCTGCCGCCGGGCCTGTCTACCTCTGTGGGCCACCGCTGGGCCTCAATGTCTCTGCCGGCTGCCGCCGGGCCTGAATCCATTTTTAATTTTTATTAGGTTACTTCCTCCAAAAATGACTAACTTCCAAGGCATTTTTGCATTTTCTAACTTTATGATTTTTCACCTCTTATTTAGTCAAGTGAAAATTTAGCCATTGTTAACTTATTATTTATAATAAAATCCTCTGTCGCTTCCTTCAGTTGCAAACATCTCCCAAAGAGGTCAGCTGCTGTGCAGGCCTGAACATGTGAAAAGGGCCTACACCCATGCTTTCCTGAAAGTGGGAACTGAGGTGTTCTTTTTCCAGCCACCTGGCCACTGAAGTGTAACTAGGTCCTGGAGCCATCCAGTCTCTTCTCTTTCCTTCAGCTCTGATGACATGGCTTGAAAAGTGAAGATGTTGAAATGAGAAAAAATGCAGTAGGATCACAAGGGAGGGGCTAGAATAATCATGAAGGTTTTGAATGCCATGTTCATGGGTTTGGCTCTACTCTGGAACTGCTGAGAGGAATGTGTGGCCTTACTTGGGGAACTGCATGTTCAGATTTGAAATTCAGAATAATGTATCACATTGACAAAAGGTTAATTGTTCTAACTATTATTTTTCTTGTCCATATGACATAGACAAGAATCACCTCTAAAGAAGGAACATCAACTGAGGAATTTCCTTCATCAAATTAGCCGATGGACATGTCTGTTGGGCATTTTCTTGATTAATGAATGATGTGGGTTGTGCCACCTCTGGACAGGTAGTCCTAGGCTGTATAAGAAAGCAGGCCATGAAAAGCAAGCCAGTAATCTACATTCTTCCTTGATCTCTGCTTTGGTTCTTCCCTCTAGGTTCCTACTTCAAGTTCCTGCCTTGGCTTCTATCAGTAACAGGCTATAAATTGTAAGATGAAATAAATACTTTATTCCTCTAACTTGCTTTTGGTTAGAGTTTTATTACAGCAGTCAAGAAGCAAGTGAGGACAGAAATTGGTGCCAGAGACTGGGATATTGTGACAGACCTGACCATGTTGACTTTGGAGAAGATTTATGGTAGGATTTGGGGAGTTGGGGCTAGAAAAACCCACTGAGTGTTCATATCTTAATGAGCTATTGTGAGAGTGTGCTGTGGATGGCAGAGCAGCAGAAGTTGAGCTGCCCAAGCTCTTTGGAGCTGAGAAGACTGTGAGTGCATTCTGATGACAGTACTTCTGGATGTTGATTTTACTTGGATTAGATTGTAGCTGTGCTCAGGTCTTTCTTCTTGGAATAAGACAGTATCTAATTTATTTTGGACTTTACAGGAACCTGCAATTCAGATACTCTCGGTATTTTAAAGGGATATAGAACTTTTAATGTGATGAAAATTTTAAAAGACACTGATACTTCTAAAATTATGAGTTTTATATTATGACAGTAACATCAGATCCTGGGGATAAACAAGAAAAGGCAGATTATTCTTTAATATTGATTAATGCCAGCTCTTGCATCTACCCAGTACTCTCACTCTGCTTTTGCTAGGTTCCTCTCTAGCTTCAAAAATTTCCATACTTCTGGACTGAAGAAATTCCATATTCAAATTCTCTAATCAGATCCAGCATATAAAAATATTTATATAAAATAAACAGAAATAATTTATAATAATAAGACTTTTATTTATTAAGAATGTGCTTTAGGCCAGGCATGGTGACACACATCTTTGAACCAAGCATTTGGGAGGCTGAGGCAGGCACATCTCTGTGATTTTTGAGACCATCCAGGTCTATATAAAGGGTTTATTTCATCATATACACTCCTGTTCATCACTGAGAGATTCCAAGGTAGGAACTAGTGCAGAGACTGTGCAGAAATACTGTTTAGTGGCTGGCTTTCCACGGCTTGTTCAGTTTGCTTTCTTAGACAACTCAGAACCAGGTGGATACTCAGGGATGGCACTTTCCACAGGCTGAGCCCTCCCACATAAATCATTAATATTAAATAAGTGTTCCATTGATGTGTCCACAGACCAGTCTTGGTAAAAGCAATTCCTTAATTAAGGTTCCCTCTTTCTGGGTTACTTTAGTTTGTGTCAAGTTGACAAAAAGTAACCAACAGAATGTGCTTAACACAATTTCCTTCCTCTAATCCCATCAGATAATGAAGTTGAGGTCTAGATTTTCTATTTATTGTTCAATCTTCCCCAACTAGTAAATAGTAAATCCTTAATTTGAATTCAGATTGGTATTAGAGTCCTTGTGTCCTAATTAGATTTACTACTATAACAGAGTACATGAGACTCAATGATTTATGAAACACAAAAAAGCAGGTTGGTTGAGCTATTAGAAAAGCCCAGGAGCATGATACTGACATCTGCTTGGCTTCTGGTTAGAGCCTTGTTCTACTTCAACTCATGGAACAAAGGGACAGCACAAGCAATCACATGTGACAGAGAGCTATGGTTCCTTTCTCCATCAAGCCAATTGAAAGGTAAAGATTTGGGCACTAGCAGCTTTACTGAACCGCTATATTTAATTTTGAAATATGTCCCATGGATATTCCTGCAATTGTGAATGGATTGCCTGACAGAGAAAAGAAAGTGATCATACTTGGACTCCATTCCACCAACAAAAGGCTCATATGTACATTTTGAAAGAAGCAATTCAGTATGGCTGTGACCAATGGTCTAAAGAGCCTGATGCTCAATGTGCCACATTCCCAGTGAGAGCTTACTGGAATACAAGGGAGAAGGTAACGTGGAGACTGCTTCACTTTAACTCTCTTGCTCTTTGCTATTTGCGGCTTTCTCCAGTGCTGAGCACATCGCATGACCATCATACACTCTTACATCTAGAGTACAACCAAGCACAGGTGGGTTTTTAACAGATTTCCTGGAGGCCTTCACCATGACTGCTTCTCACTAGCCTCTTCTGCATGGTGTGCCTGCTACCTCCTGTTCTACTTCTTCCCTAGGGGCAATTCTGAGACAGAATACACTTTCCTCATGAAAATGCAACAGGAAAATTACCTAGAGGTATTTCATTAGACCTTTACACCATCGTGTATGTGTATTTGGAGGTAGGTGATTGAAAAAAAAGAGAGAAAGATAATGAGTTTATTAATATGTGCATTATAAAGAACAGTATGGAGATTTCTACAAATATAACATATACATTCATGCACACACATGAACACATGTGTACACACATACATACATGCACACATATAAAACTTTCAGTTTTACTCATCTTTCTACCTTTTGCTATAGTTTGAGTAAGGGTACTATTTCCAATTGGTCCATATGTATATGTATACATTTTTTGTTTTGTTTTGTTTTTTGTTTTGTTTTGGGGGGTTTTCTTTGCAACAGGATCTCATTATGTATCTTTAGCTGATCTGGAACTCTCTATATAGAGCAAGCTAAACTCGAACTCACAGAGATCCACCTGCTTCTACCTTCAAATGTTGGGATTGAAGAAGGGCACTGCCATGCCCAGCTTAGAGGTTTCATTCTTGACCCTGAACTTTCCATAGCTCCACTTTTCCTACAGAATTTGCCACTTGAAAGGGACTGTTTTGTCAGAAATTAACACTGGCATTTATTTCAGTGATGAGCTACTTTTCTTAGTTAAACAAAGTTGTGAGGTTGCCATTCAAGGCTAGCAGTGAAGTTCCATATTTTGCTCACTGTCACAGGCTCCCTTGGTCATTTTCTATGATTCTGAATAAAGAAAGAAATCCCTTGAGGATGGTCAGGATGCAAACTTTCCACCACCATTTAATATTTTTTGCTTCATTTTAATCTATTCCTAAAGTTTTAGCAATTAGAGACTTTTTTCCATCCTCTATAATGTGTAGCTTCCTGGCAAACATATAACACAAAACAGTGGTTTGTTTCTTAACATAAGATAGTTTCAGGACTATCAGATTTACAGATTTATGGGGTTTGAATGAGAATTTCCCCCACATGTCTCAAGCATTTGAATACTTGGTCCCCAGTTGGTAGCTGTTTGAAGAGGACTAGGAGGTATATGCAGCCTTGCAGAAGGAAGTTCATCACTGGAGCTAGCTTTGAAGTTTCAAAATACTCCTACAGTTTTGAGTTATCTCTCTCTATCTCTTGCTTAAGGACCAAGATGTGATATATATAAGTTGTCTTTGTCATTGAGTTTTAATAGAGCAATACAAAAGTAATTGATATCGAGCTGGTAAATGCTGTGTTTTCAATGACACAGGAAAGAATGGAAGAGCATTTGAAGACAAATTGATGGAAAATCTGGGTGTCTCAGAGAAGGGAGTGGTTTTTATGGGTACAAAGGCAAAACAAGCTATATTGACATCAATGTAAAGGATTTCTTTGAAAGGATGTGGTAGGATGCTAGATAGATGAGACATTCACTTGTTCGTATTCATTGAATCCTTTACCTCTTAGCCCTTAGAATATTATTCTAACATGGAAGACCTTACCATATCTCTAATGACACAATATACATATATATAATAGATACCTAGTAAGCTATGAATACTATCAAACCTGTATACCTTGACAATTATGAATGGGAAATACGGTACTATGGCTCACTCATAACACTAGACTTCTTCCAGTGACCAAACAAGCCAATAAAATACCACATTTCTGCTCTCTTCGTAGGCTTGTCTCCAAATGTGTTATGGATGTGAGTTTGGGGGTGTTTTTTAATTCCATATATTAACAAAATGAGGATTTCATGGTTACATATAACACTAGCCATTGCAACAAGCAAATTAAAAAATATAAAAACTCAAATGTAATAATAAAAATAATAAAAAACACATCTCTTTCAGATATACTCTACACAAGTATCTTATTCTCCAAAATATGGCATTATTGGTGGTGGATTCATTTTAAGATACATCTCAGGGGTCCAGGTCTCCTCTATCTCATGTCTTTACCACTTTCAATGTGTGGTTCCCATAATTCCTGTGTTTGTTTCCCATAAGCCAGTAAAAAGAGGAAACAACATGGAAGAGAATGGATAAGACACATGGTATATCCTCTAACATTCATCCTGGCTAGGATTCCATCAAACATCCATACTTAGAAGCTGGTGTGTCTAGGGAATGTAGCCTGTCTCAGGCCCATAAAGAAGAATAAATGGGTTTAATGAAAGATTTTCCATGTCTACCAAAATGCCCACTCTGTTTCAGGTGACAGATGGCTGTTCACATAGGCATAGCATTCCCTTAGGGGACTAAGGTTCTGGGAAAGATAAAAAAGCTAAACAACTGGTTATGCCTGTAACCATGGTAATATTACGCAGTGCAACTTAAGGAATGCAATTGTGACCATGACCACAATGTCGAGGACAAGGAATAGCTCTGATGAGTATTATCGACACTGATTTTAAGAAGCTAAGAACTAAACAATCAAGAAAAGGTAGGAATTAACCAAGTTGTGTGTGTGTGTGTTATTTAAAGAAAGAGTTCAATAGTATGAGAAGAACATAAATGCAGGCCCTGCCATTTGTTCAATTGTTCTCCTAGTATTCTGAGTGCCTACTATATGGCAGAGATTCAGCCTGTCTCCATGGAAAATTACAAAGTGGAGGAATCATAGTTCTTCTGTCTGTTGCATTAAAGAACTTAGTTGGATGAATCAAGGACTTCTCACAAATAACCTCATTTATTTGGAATAATTTCAAGTATGGAAGGAAAAGGGCCTTTATGCCATCAGGCAGTTTTCCTTCATCTACCTACTAAGCAAATTATTGACCCACAGCCACAATATCAGAACCACCCTCTTACTACTGAGCCCAAGCTCCAGCAACTGCACAATAGGCTGAACATTCAAATGTATGTGCCATACTTATGGGCCCCTCTGAGAAGAGCAGCATGAGACTGGCATGTGTGGTCCTTCTGTGCTAATCATCGTGCTACCTTCTTGCTGGACATACCCTGCTCAGATCAGACTCTGGTGGGCACACATACTCCAAGTGAAAACAGCAGGAAAACACTAATTTTCTTCCACTTAGGGCAGTTATATCTTGATAGAGACATTAAAATAACAGTTGGTACTAATGATCTGGTATCAAATCTACTTGAGCAGATTCTATAGTCTGGAGGTATAATAAAAGATAGATTCTTGTCTTTTAGAATGAAACACAAAGGTTATTATTCATAAAAATAAGAACTTTATAACAGTGATGTTCCTTGTATTGCTCTAGATGGGGAAAGAATTCATGAAAAACACAGAGCTTGCCTCCTAAAGTCTCACACATTTAGAGTCATGATTAATGAAATGGGTCTGCTGGGATCAAAGCATGAAATAACAAGCAGTGATTCCCCATGGGAAGGGGGGCCCATGGTGTTTGAGACTACAAGACTAGAAGTAACTCAACTTCCATTTGAAGTTGTTTCCTGCTCTGTTATAGTCCCTGTAGCCATGTCTGTACAGACATGCATGTAATCTTTCTGCTTTTGGTGATGCTTTGACATGTAGAAAGAATACTGTCAGTGAGAGGCCAATGGACAGAAGCAAGCTCCTTTGGTCCTCAAAAGGGCACTGGCCTGCCCACTCTAGACAGATCAAGCCTGCTAGATACTATGTTTCATTATGATATTAACAAGTGGCTCCCACTACCATCAAATCTGACTTATCCTCATAGTCATGAATGGGAGATATGATGAATTGGCTCATTCCTTACACTGAACCTCCACTGGCCAAACAAGCCATGACAATACACCAATTCTGCCCTTCTTATCAGCTTTTTCCCCAAATGTGTATATGGTGCTGAGTTTCAGTGTGTTGCTTTGTTTTCTTTTCTGTAAGAAAAGAAACTGAATCTTGAAAAGAACCATAAAGCTTTTCTGTAGTTACCTGGAAACCTTTCTATTTCATAGACAAGCCAACTTACAGTGCAAATTCAGTGCTGCTGAACAGGGTTTAGAGGTTTTGGGGGTTTTTTTGTTTTTTGTTTTTTGTTTTTTAATCCTTTGTTCCTTTGCTCTCTGAAACCAGTGTGATTTGGAGTGATATTTAAATGTGTTATTATGAAAGAGGTAGTGGCTGTTTTTTTTTTTAATGGTTACAGAATGGACTTGCAACCCTGGCCCAGCTGCTGTGCCCACTGGGCCACAAGCAGACTTGCAGCATCTTGTCCAAGGCACACATCAGTGCTCCTGGCTGCTGCCTCCCTCCCTCCCAGTGGACAAGCCACCACCTGCTGTTGGCACAGTGCCGGCCCTTCAGGGAACAAATGTTCTCTTGCTGCTGGGGAATAGGACAGGACAGACAACGGAATTCAAGAGAACAAGGGAAAGCCACTGGCCGGCTAGCTGCCCATTCTCCTCCACCCATCTGCTTCCCTGTCTAGCGAAGGCTGCAGTAATGGAAGCTACAAGAAAGTGGATGTTTGGTTCAGACTGTGGTCTAGATTGTTCTGTCTCCTTTGCTCTCTAGCCTTCCTCAGGGCTATTGTTACCACTTATTTATTCAGTCCACAAGCATTTATTGAGCCTCTGTTATATGCCAGGCAATTTGCTAAGTGCTAAGACTGTAGACTTATACATTTCATTCTTTGTCCTTGAGAAGGTCATAATTTAATAGGGGGTACAAAAGATACATCAACTAATAAATTATGATACAACACCAAGATTTAATAGCAGACTGAAAAACAAAATGCAGACAAGAAGAACATTAAAATATCACCCAGGCATGAGACTCAGACTTTGAAAGCTGTCAGCCTCATTAGAAACCCCTGCCTTTCCTCATACTACTTGATAGATTTACCTTTAATAATCTACTTAATATTGCTAATCCCCAGTGATCCATCAGTTCAGGACTATGTGAGAGAATGTTAATATAGCATATAATGAATATTTAGTAAATACTGGCCATTGGTACCAAGTAAAAAATATGTATTTAAATGCATCTACTAGAGATGATGCCAAGCCCAACCACTGTCAAAATGTAAGCCAGATGAGATGGAGGAATGTGATCAGCTAGTGGGCATCATAGCTTGCAACCACAAAAGAAAGAACTGCCCATGTCTAAGATGCTACGCTAGATGGAAGACCTAGTAAAACCTCTACCTAGGGGACCAGACCACACAGGCAGGTCTGAATCGGAGCAGGGGTGGGGATCTAGGACAACAGATCAGAAATTGACAGTATGAGGAAAATTCCATTCATCAAGGAGCACAGAGTACAGGAGTGGAAGTCTGAGGCAGTGACCATTTCACAGTATAGAGGAAAAAAATCTCAAAGGAGGTTTTGTTCTGTGGGCATCATGCAAAGTGACTAGGGGCCTTACTGAGAGTAAAAGTTATGGGAAGTTCTCATTGAAGGACAGGGAGTATGAACTTTCTTTTGCACAGCCACATTCTGGGAAAGAGCAGGGATGTGGCAGTGGCTGGAGGGTAGAATGAAGTGGAAGGAGCTGAGGCAGGAAGAGGACAGGAGCTAACACATACAGGGGTGGACAGCTGACTGGGGAAGACTAAAACCTGTTCTCTAAACCAGCATGGTCACAGCCGCTTGTCAAGTGAGAAGCAATGCTCAGGCCATATCACCAAGAGTCCTGCGTTTAACTGATCTGGGCGAAGGTCTCTCCATAAGTGTGTTTTCCAGCTCTCCGAGCAATTCTAGCATGCAGCAGGGGTGGCAAGTCAGTGCTACAAGGCGATCAGAAGTCAATGGTAATTTTCCAGGTAAGGCTAGAACTCTGGGAAGCTAAGAGAAGATATGCACTTAATTTCAGCAAATGTTAACAGCACCAACTTGGTACCTGGTCTTGTGCTAGGGTAAGGAGATAAGTGACACAGGGTCCACTGCTTTCCATTTACCTTGAGTAATCACTTTCACCTTCACTGTCCTACCAGAGGAACTGCGGTTGCAGCCTTTCCAGGGAGGCAGCCTACATAATCACCTCAGTCGTCAGGAGGCCTATCCTGAGGTCTGGTGCAGGGCTGCAGTGGAGAAAATGAATTGAGCAATCTTTTATAGCGCAAAATCAATAACATCAGAGCAGCAACCACACCAGCAGCTAGGGATGGTGGGAGGAAGTGGGAGAGAAGGGTAAAGAGAGATCAGGAATAACATGAGAGTTCAGCAACAGAGACAAAAGAACAGAGGTGCATGGAGGCAGGAAGGTAAAGAGAGCCATGAAGACAGGGTAGGAGTGAGGTGGTAGGTTCTGGAAGTTTAGATACTATCTCTAACCTTTTCTTTAGCCCCCTTACTGCCTGCTCTGAGTCCCAGATGCAAGGTGAGGCAAGAAGCTCTGAGGGAGAAGCTAACACTTGGTACATTCCTGTCTCTGTGCTAGATGTTTTACATAAGCTAATGTTAAATAATCCTCCCTGCTTGTTAATTTCACAAATGAAGAACCTGAAGTCCTAAAGATCCAAATTTCCAAGCATGTGTGTAATGGAGTCATTTAGCCCTCCTTAAAAAATGCATCACTCGGTGGCTTTGAAAAGGAAGGAGCACTTAAGAAATGTTTTGCTACCCCAAGCCCACATGTAAGCACCCTGTGACAGCATCTCACAGGTCCTCAGGGTAGTTCTAAGCAGGGCTTTCATGCAGCCCTACTCCCTTTACACAGGGAGTCCATGGAAAGGGGGAGCATGCCCTCATCAGGCACCACATTTCAGGCACCTTAATCTTGGAAGATTAGAACTTCCAGATCTACCAGAAATAAATTTCTGCTGTTTGAAAGTTACACAGTCAAAGGTCTCAACAGTGTTGGGCCATCAGACTTCAGGAATAAGTGGTTATAATTGGGCTTTGAGTAGTTGAAATCCAGGATATATTCATAAAGATTTGCCTCATCTCTTGTCAATACTTGTTTATATTTATCATTTATTCAAAATTCCTTTCAGTGTATGCTGATCCCATTATCCCTCCCCCCAACTCCCAGATCCTCTCCACATGCTTGCCCACCCAACTTTGTATCCTCTATTAAAACAAAACTCCATAAAAAAGTGAAAATCAAAACAAAAAAAAAAAAAAAAAACTTGTTCTCCTGGTGTCCTCCATCCCCTCTGGGCTTACACTCTTTCTACCTTCTTTCTAAGGGGTTCCCTGAATTCTGTGGGGAGAGATTTGACAGAAATATTCTATTTAGGGCTGTGAGTTCTAAGTGCTCTCTCTCTATCTCTACTCTATCTCTATCTATCTCTCTCTCTATCTATCTATCTATCTGCATACTGTCTCACTGTGAGTCTCTTTATTTGTTCTCATCTTCTGCAGGAGGAAGTTTCTCTTATGATGACTGAATAATGCAGTGATCTACGAGTACAGCAGAATATTATTAGGAGTCATTTTATTGTTATGTATTTTTAGACCAATAATATTTGGTTTTACCCCAGGTCTCTGAGCTATCTGTTTCTCTGGTTCTTGGTCACCCAAGCAGTGTTGGGTATGGGTTCCATCTCATGGAATGGGCCTTAAGTCAAATCACACATTTTTGTTTGTTTGTTTGTTTGTTTGTTTGTTTGTTTGTTGTTTTTTAGTTTCTCCCACAAATTTTGTTCCACCATTGCCCTAGAATATTTTGCAGACAGGACAGATTGTAGATCAAAGGTTTTAGGGCTGAGTTTCTGTTTATGTTTCTTTGTTCATAACCTGCAGAATATCTTCACCTACCAAAGACAGTATAAGAGAGGGGTGAAAGCTCTATGATGCAGGCACCATTTCAACCTCTTCCTGTTCAATTACTTCTGTGGGTTTGTTTTCAGCAACAGGGCCTTGTGTCTATTTGTAGTAAGCAACCTATTATTTTGGCAACCAACTGGGCTGTTTGGGAATTTCCATGAGACCCCTTTGGCCCACAACTCAATTGAATGTAACCTATTCCTGGTACTGAAAGCTTCATTAGGTGATAAGAGATGCCCTACTGGGACCCTATCTCTCTCAGTATTTGGAGACTTATTAGAATTGTCTTCATATATTTTAGGAAGTTTACACTGCACTAGGTTTCCAAACCACTCCCCAAGTGTGTCTCTCAAATCTAGCTATCTCTACTCACATTTCTTCCCTAAACCCTGTCTCCCTCTAAATCAACTGAGCAAAGCTCATAGGAACTCACAGAAACTGAAGCAGAAATCACAGGCCAATGGATGGATGGATGGATGGATGGATGGATGGATAGACAGACAGACAGATAGATGATAGATAGATAGATAGATAGATAGATAGATAGATAGATAGATGTCCTCTGCATATATATTATTGCATTCAGATTAGTATTTTTATGGGGCTCCTGATATATTAACAAGTATGTCTCTGATTCTAGTGCCTTCTCTTGGGACTCTTTCCTTCTATTGGTTTGCTTTCTATGTGATGGCTTTGTTTTATATTTTATTTTATTAAAAAATAATAATAAAGAAATAAACATGTGAATAACTTAAAAATAAGACAAAAATTGACAAACAAACACCCCCAATAAACAAACAAAGAGAAAGCAGAATTCCTTTCACCATGGCCATCTACTCCTGGGCATGGGCCTGCTCTGGAGTATAGTTGCTATACCAAGTAAAATTTCACCAAATAAAACTGATTTTCCCTTCCAAGCAGGGATCAATTACACATAGCTTCTTGGTTAGGGGTGGAATTTTGTGTCCACATCTTTTCAGAGTTGGGATATTGTCTGGGTTGAATCTATGCAGATCTTGTGTGTGCTGCCATAGCCTCTGTGAACTCATATGCACATCAATCTATGTCTGGAAAACACTGTTTCCTTGGAGTCATCTACCATGTCTGACTCTAATGATCTTTCTTCCTTCTATTCCTCATAGATCACTAAATCTCCATAAAGACATACCATTTAGGAATGAATGCTGCAAACCTCTCATTCTCTTCACATTGTCTGGCAGTGAGTCTCTGTTAATTCTCATCTACTTCAAGAAGAAGCTTCCCTAATGAGGTTGAATGATACACAGATTAATGAGTATATTAATATGTCATTAGGAGTCCTCATTATGTTCCTTTATCAGAATATAAAACAGATTTGTAATAGTAGTATGTTTTCCCTGGGCCCGTGACATATATAATCTCATGCATGTGTTACATCTCATGGAGGAAAACAAAAACATTTTTTAAAAAGTTGTTGGTTAGTCCAATAACATTTGTGCCACTATTATACCTCGTATATCTTGTAGACATGCCACTGTTTTAGGTCACAGCATTTATAATTGGGTCATATTGATGATAGTCTTTCTCCTCCTGTAGCATGCAGAGTACCTTCCAGAACTATGAATGCTGGTTAATAGGAATAAAGCTTTCAGCTGGGTATCAGTGAGGCTTCTACAGGTTCAATGATGTGAATGTTTTTTTTTCCTCAGCAGTAGGACACTACTATCTGGTTGTGGAGAGCAACTAATAGTTTTGGCGATACCCTGTGATGGTTAGGGCATCCGTGGAAACTCTGAGCAACAACTCGACAAGATGTAACCAATTCCTAGTGCTGAGGGTTCACATACAGAAAGGGCTTTTGTCAGAGTCCCTTCATGATAACAGTCCTGGAAAGACTAGGGATCCAGTGGACATACCTCAACATAATTAAGGCAATATAAAGCGAGTCCACAGTCAGTATCAACCAACAGAAGGAAACTCAAAGTATTCCCACTATAATCAGGAAAAAGACAAGGTTTTCCATTCTCTCCCATACCTATTCAATACAGTACTTCAGAATCTTAGCTAAACTAATAACAGCTGAAGGAGAACAAGGGGTACAAATAGGAAGGAAGTCAGACGATTATTTTCACTTTCAGATGAAATGATTTTATGCATAAAAGATCCTAAAGACTCTACCAGGAAACTTCGGGAGCTGGTAAACACTTTCAGGAAAATAGCAGGATACCAAATTAACACACAAAATTTAGAAGCCTTCCTATATCCAATGACAAACACAGAAAACAATCAGGAAATGGTACCTTTTACAATAGCCTCAAAAAATATCTATGGATAGCTAACCAAGCAAGTAAAACTCTTGTGTAATAAACTCTTTAAGACACTGAAGAAGACCACAGAAGATTGACAGATCTACCGTGTTCATGATCAGTACCATGATCAGTAGGATTTATATTTTGAAAACAACAATCCCACCAAACACTATCTACAAATTCAGTGAAATTCCTATCAGAATTCCAATACAATTCTTCACAGAAATTGACAAAACAATTTTCAAATCTTCAACTTCATATAGAAACAGAGAGAGAGAAGAGAGAGAGAGAGAGAGAGAGAGAGAGAGAGAGAGAGAGAGAGAGAGAGAGAGAGAGAGAATAGCTAAACACAACTCTGAATAATAAAAGAACTTCTGGAGGCACCACCATCTCAGATTTCAAGCTGAATTAAAGAGCTATACTAAGAAACATAGCATAATATTGCCATAAAACAGATACATTAATCAAGGGAATTGAATTGAAAACACAGACATAATTCCACACACTTAAGAACACCTGATTTATGACAAAGAAGCCAAAAATTCACACTGGGAAAAAAAAACAGCATCTTCAGAATATGGTGCTGGCCAAACTGGATGGCTGCATGTAGAAGAATAAAAATAAAACTATAAACATAAGCCCAGGTACCAGAATCTGATTGAAGAAAAAGTGGAGAAGAGCCTAGAAATCATTGACAAAGGTAAAGACCTTCTGAACAGAACACTGGTAGCACAGGCACTAAAGACAACAATTAATAAATGGGACCTCATGAAGCTGAAAAGCTACTGTATAGCAAAGGACACCATCTGTTAGCATTCAGGTGTTTGCACTGGCCTGTTCTCAGAGACCAAGCAGGACATCAGGACATGGCAGCAGCAGCAGTCAAGATGTGACATTGTAGCTTCTACAGCCACTAAGTAGAGCACTCTCCCTATGAGTGTGTGCTATGTCCCTTTATAAAAGGCAAGCCCTTCTCATCTCATCTCTCTCTCTCTCTCTCTCTCTCTCTCTCTCTCTCCTCCTTCTCTTGCTCAGAGGCTGCCTCTACACCTCCCCCCATTAAATTTCCCATGTGAGCTCTGTTGCATGGTGACTTTGTGGTGCCCCTTGGCTCCAATCCACTAAGGTTGCTTCCTGCCACTAAACTATTATGCCATCACCTACAAAATGGGAAAAATAATTACCAGTTGTACATCCAACAAAAGATGAGTACTCATAATATATAAAGAACTGAAGAAAAAAAGTGAACATCAAGAAAACAAATAATCCAACTGAAAATGGAGTACAAATGTAAACAAGGAAATCTCAAAAGGTGGAACAAAAATGGTTGAGAAACAGTTAAAAATAATCCAACATCCTTTGTCATCAGGGAAATGCAAATGAAAACTACTTTGAAATTTCATCATACCCCAGTAAGAATGGCCAAGATCCCTCCTCCTCCCCAGGGCTCCATACTTTCACCCACAACCCCAGCAACTTTATTGGAGGCCAGACTGGTCCTAGGGACCAGTCTTACCCCAGATAAGACACTGCCCACTGTTCTACTAACAGTCCTTAAAGCCCACCCAACAAACCCAGACTGCATTCCTCCCCTGGGCTGCATATTCTGGCCTACAACTTTGGAAGAAGACTTCTGCTTTCTCTGAGACCAGGCCAGATCTAGGAATCCCAGCCATGGCAGAAAACTTATGCTACACTGGAGGTCATGTGGTACTAGGAATCCCAGAGGCCAAGCAGGTACACAGATCCCTACAGGCTATACAGTTACTTGGAATTACAGAGGCAATATTGGCAACCAAAACCCCTTGAATATAGGATTCAGCTCCATTCCACTTTCTGGTGCTTCTTTTCTTGGCAAATATTTTTTCTTTGCTCAGTTTGCGCCTTTTCATCATATATCTTCATTAGAGTTAACACTAGAAACCGCACAACAGAGTCTATATTAGGCTGTTTTGATATTTCCTTGGCCTCAGGAATTAATCCAAAACTCTTCACTTTAGCCTCAGGCAAAACTTTCAGACAAGGACAAAAAACAGCCACAATCTTCACCAAAATACGACAATGATTTCTAGGCAACATACTAAAATTCTTCTTCTCCAAAACCTCTTGAGACAGCCTCTGATAGTTCAAATCACTCTAAACACCACTGTCTTCCGTGCTCCTACTTGTATGGCCTATCAAGTAATGTTTAAAGCATTCCACTGCTTTCCTAAGCCAAAGTACCAAAGTCCAAAGCTCCCTAACAAAAGAATGGTCAGGCCTTTTACAGCAATACCCAGTCCCTGGTACCAACTCTGTCTTAGGGTTTCTATTGCTGTGAAGAGACACCATGACCATGGCAAATCTTATAAAGAAAAACACTTAATTGTGGTGGCTTACAGTTTCAGAGGTTTAGTTAATTATCATCATGGAAGCAAGGCTGCATACAGGCAGGCATGGTGCTAGAGCTGAGAATCCTTACATCTTTTTTTTTTTTTTTTTTTTTTGGTTTTTCGAGACAAGTTCTCTGTGTAGGTTTCTATTGCTGTGGACTCACTTGTAGCCATGGCATCGAATCACAGAAATCACTTATTGTGTGGCTTCACAGTTTGGTTAATTATATATGGCAAGGCTGCATACAGGCAGGCATGGTGCTAGAGCTGAGAATCCTTACATCTTAATCCGAAGGTAACAGGAAGTAATCTAAGACACTGTGTGTGGCTTGAGCATATATGAGACCTCAAAGCCCAACTCCACAGTAACACACTTTCTCCAACAAGACTATACTTACTCCAACAAAGACATACTTCCTAATAGTGCCACTCCCTGTAAGATTATGGGGGCCAATTATACTCAAACTACATTAGCAGATGATATGATAGTATATGT
This sequence comes from Peromyscus leucopus, assembly GCF_004664715.2. Taxonomy (NCBI): domain Eukaryota; kingdom Metazoa; phylum Chordata; class Mammalia; order Rodentia; family Cricetidae; genus Peromyscus; species Peromyscus leucopus. Next base: position 100,361,070 of record NC_051064.1, read on the forward strand.
AAGCAACCCCAAAAATACAAGCAGGGAACTCCTATAGCCGATAAACACCTTTAGTCAAGCGGCTAGATAAAAGATTAATTCAAAAAAAAATGATATGCGGGCTGATAAGGAATCAGGGAATAACTGGACTTCTGGAGCTCAGCCTAGTGCTTGGCTGTGGATCTCTGCATCTGCTTCCATCAGTTACTGGATGAAGGCTCTATGATGACAGTTGGGGTATTCACCAATCTGATTACTGGGGTAAGCCAGTTCAGGCACCCTCTCCACTACTGCTAGTAGTATAAGCTGAGGTCATTCTTATGGATTCCTGGAAACTTCCCTAGCACCCAGTTTCTTCCTATTCCATGATGTCTCCCTCTATCAAGATATCTCTTTCATTGCTCTCCCACTCCACCCCTGTTCCAGCTTGACCGTGCCCTTCCCTTATGTTCTCATCCCCCATCCCCTACCCTCTATTGTCCCTTCTTACTCCCAGTTTACTCAGGAGATCTCATCTATTTCCCTTATCCACGGTGATCCATGTGTCCCTTTTAGGGTCCTCCTTGTTAGCTAGCTTCTCTGGAGCTGTGGTTTGTAGTCTGGTTATCCTTTGCTTTAAATCTAGTATCCACTTATGAGTGAGTACATACCATGTTTGTCCTTCTGAGTCTGGGTTACATCACTCAGGATGTTATTTTCTAGTTCCATTTATTTGCCTGCAAATTTCATAATGTCATTGTTTTTTACTACTGAGTAGTACTTCATAGTGTATATGGACCACATTTTCTTTATCCATTCTTCAGTTGAGTGGCATCTAGGTTGTTTTAAGGAGTCCAGTCAAAGAGAGGGAAGAGATTGCCCTATGGGCAAGGGGCATCAAAATCATGATGGGGAGACCTACAGAGACAACCAAACCAAGCTAGTGGGAACTCATGAAATTTAGACCAACAGCTGTGGAGCCTCCATGGGACTGGACTAGAGTCTGCATATATAAGACAGTTGTTTAGCTTGATCTGCTTAAGGAACACCCTGACAGTAGGATCAGGATCCATCCCTGGTGCATGAGCTGGTTTTTTGGAGCCCATTACCTATGATGGGACACCTTGCACAGCCTTGATGCAGAGAGGAGGACTTGGACCTGCCTCAACTGAATGTACAAGGCTTTGCTGATTCCCCATGGCCTTACGTTTTCAGAGAAAGGAATAGGGAGGTGGGTTAGGGGGGAAGGGAAGGAGGAGCAGGGGGAGGGAAGAGAGGGAGATCGGTGGTTGGTACATAAAATGAATAAAAAAATTTAATAAAGGTAAAAAGACCCCTCCCAAAAAAAGAAATCAGAAAATCAATACCCTTCACAATTGCCTCAAATAATATAAAGTATCTTGGAGTGACTCTGACCAAGCAAGTAGAAGACCTTTATGACAAGAACTTCAAATCTTTGAAGAAAGAAATTGGAGAAGATAACAGAAGATGGAAAGTTCTTCTATTCTCATGGATCAGTAGGATTAACATAGTAAGAATGGACATCTTACCAAAAGCATTCTACAGATTCAGTGCAATCCCCATTAAAATCCCAACAAAATTCTTTACAGAACTTGAACAATACTCAACTTCATATGAAAACAAAATAAAACAAACAAACAACAACAACAAAAAGGATAGCTAAAACGATTCTGTGCAACAAAAGAATTTCTGGACACCTATGGACACCTGATTTTCTACAAAGAAGGCAAAATTATACAATGGAAAAAAAGCATCTTCAACAAATGATACTGGTATAGCTGGATGTGGGCATTTAGAAGAACATAAATAGATCCATATCTACCACCCTGCACAAAACTCTAGTCCAAGTGGATAAAAACCTCAACATAAATCCAAATACACTAAACCTGATAAAAGAGAAACTGGAAAATAGCCATAAACACATTGAACAGGAGACAACTTCTTGAACAAAACACCAATAACATAGACACTAAGATCAACAATTAATAAATGTGACCTCATGAAAGGGAAAAGCTTCTGTAAGGCAAAGAACACCATCAGTAGGACAAAACAGCAGCCTACAGAATTGGAAAATATGTTTACTGACCCTACCTCTGACAGAGGGCTGATTTCTAAATATATAAAGGACTCAAGAAACCAGACATCAAAATACCAAATAATCCAATTAGAAAATGAGGTACAGATCTAAATAGAGACTTCTCAACAGAAGAATCTCAAATAGCTGAGAAACACTTAAAGAAATGCTCATTATCCAAAGCCATCAGGGAAATGCAAATCAAAATGACTCTGAGATTGCATAGTATACCTGAAGGAATGGTTAAGGTCAAAAATCACAAGTGACAGCTCATGCAGGAGAGGATGTGGAGCAAGAGGAACATTCCTCCATTGCTGGTGGGAGTGCAAGTTTGTACAGCCACTTTGGAAATCAATATGGAGTTTTCTCAGAAAATTGAGAATTAATCAACCTCAAGACCCAGCTATACCACTCTTTGGCATATACCCAAAGGATGCTCAATCATAACAGAAGGACACTTGCTCAACTATGTTTATAGCAGCATTATTAGTAATAGTCAGAACCTGGAAACAACCTAGATGCCCGTCAACTGAAGAATGGATAAAGAAAATGTGGTGCATATACATATAGAATACTACTCAGCAGAGAAAAACAATGACATCATGAAATTTGCAGGCAAATAGATGGAACTGGGAAAAAATCATTTTGAGTGAGATAACCCAGACCCAGAAAAACAAACATGGCATATACTCACTCATAAGTGGATATTTGCTATAAAATTAAAGGATAAATGTGTTACAATCCACAGACCCAGAGAGACTAGGTAACAAGAATTCAAAGGGGGACACCCATATTTCCCTGGGAAGTGAAAACAGAGGATTTTATGAGTGGACTGAGATTGGTGGGAATGGGAACATCAGCAATCAGGTTGGGAGTTTGTGGGGAGAGCTCTGAAAGAGACAACTGGTAAGGGACCATATTTTCAGCTTAGGTAGAAAGGTGGCATAAGATAATCTCTCAGGAATCTGTAAGGATGACTCCAGCTAAGACTACTGGCAATAGTGGATATGTACCTGAACTAGCCATCTCTTGTGACCAAGTAAGACTTCAAGTAGAAGGATTGGGACACTAACCCAGCCACATAATCTTCAACCTACAGTCTGTATAAAATGTGCTGCTGTCAGGGTGGTATGAGATTGAGGGAGTGGCCAATCAATGACTTATTTAGCCTAAAACCCATACCAGGAGAGTAGACCCACCCCTGACACTGCCTGCAACACCAGGACTCATGGGCTGGATGGCCCAGAGACCTAGAATAGAAGCAAACATGACTTGAGAAAAAAAATGCCACTGTATTGGTGCCTAATGATGTTCTGCTATACTCATAGATTTGTGCCTAGCCCACTTGTCATCATCTAAAGAAAAAGGAAAGGTTTTAATTCCTATAATACAGTAAAACTATAAACAACAAGAACAATTATCAAGTAAGAATTACATTCACAATGTCAAGTCCATTTGTATTGGGCAAATTCAGAGAAAATACTGTTACCTATCCTATCTTGGTGAGTCCAAAGTTTTATACCTAAACCATTTTCCATCATAACTTATATTACTGGCCTAAAAATATCCTTTTAGACCTTAAAACATTTTCTTAGAAAAACAACTTGAGCTTTTATGTCTTTCAATCTTGTAAGCTTTACATCTCTTTTGTAATTTTCTTTTCTGAATTTGGTAACAAAGAAAACGGTATAACTATCTAGTCTTTAACTCCCATCAGAGACCCAAGTAGGATAAAATATTACCTGAGTAAACAGGAAGTGCAAAGCAAACAAGTTCCAAAACTATAGGAATGACAGAGACAGCTGACTGCCTGGACAGTCACCTAAGGATCCTCTTCAAGTTTGGAGCATCCATCTTTGACCTACAAGCCTAGAATATCTGACAGACTTTTCTATGAAGCAGGAATTTGGAAGAATTGGCCTACCTTGTCTTGGCAAAGTTAGGCAGTCAACTTTCTTTGTGTCCTGCTTGTCCAATTTGGACAGTATACTGTCAGCAGTGGAGCCAAAGGGAAGTTTCTTGCCCAATGGCTTGCCTTGCCACATTGAAAGAAAACTCCATAAGGAGGTTCTTCATGCCCCTCATCCTTTTTTTAAATAGATTGGTACTGGCAAGAACAAACATGTCTCACTGTCATGAAAAGTCTTACATTATTAAAGCATCTTAAATGCCATATTCTGTAGATCTATGAAGTATTTGAAGACCATCTATCTATCTAAAATGGGTGAGGTCTACATCTAAACCCTTACTACAAATTTGACTGTTATCTTAATTATCCTAAACAGTTTGCAATAGTAGCTTTTATGTGTTAGAACTTTATGTTATGATTTTAAATGAATTGCATAGGTACTACCTTACAGTATGTTGTAATAAAAATAACCTTTGGGTTTTGCTGTTGAATTCTAGAATCTTTTCTCCTTCAGGTTAGAAAACTTGCGTCCATCAGCTGTGCATGAGCCTCATATTACACAGACTCTACCTCTAGGAAACTAACTATTTCCACCACTACAATTTGAGAACTCTAACACGAATTGCTAAACAGTCTTATTAATAAAGAAACCTGGAGCCAGATATTGGGGTGAAAGCTGAAAGATCAGAGGAATAGCAAAATCTAGCCACAAGTTCTTACCACTAAAAATTCAGCCCAAGAGGGCTACTTTCTGTATCCTTATACCTTATATACTTTTCTGTGCCCTGCCATCTCTCTTTCTCTCTCTGCCCAACTACATCACTTCCTCTTCCTGCCTAGCTCTATCACTTCCTGTCTGTCTGTACAGACCTCCAGACCTCTATGGTTAACTAGTTCTGGGACAAAAGGCATATGCCACTGTACCTGGCTCTGTTCCCAGTGTGGCCTTGAACTCACAGAGATCCAGAGAAATCTCTGCCTCCCAAATTCCAGGATTAAAGGCATGTGCTACCACTGCCTGACCTCTATGTTTAATATAGTGGCTAGATTTTTCCTCTGATCCCCAGGCAAGCTTTATTTGTTAGAACACAAATAAAATATCACAAATAAGTCATTTTGGAATGATGCTCATTCTTGCAACTAATTTGCTGTATTCAGAGAAGCAAATCCATACTTGGCAACATGGTAAACCCATTTGTATCTATACCAGTGGAGAGGAAAAAATGATTTCAGAAATTTAGAGAGAAATGAGATCTTACACTATGTGTCACCAACATGAAGAAAACCCATCAACATCAGCAGAGCAAGTTACCAGTGGTGGGGAGGTTCAAAGCATATTATCTAGATGCAAAAACAGCATGCATCACAGAAAGATTGGTAAGGCTTACTCCACAACCACAAAGTACTCACAACAGCAAGGTGGTAGATTGTCACATTCTTTTCCTTGTTAGGAATAAAGGTATAGTTCCCAGTCCAGAGATGGTCACCTGACTGACCTCTGACAAAGGATATATGGGTAGATCATTTTCAGACCTTCTCCATGCCGTTCTGCAGAAGCATGTCCTGTTGCAGTGAGGAGGGATGCAACAGACATCCATGCAAACTGGAAAAGACATGTGTTTATGATAGAATAGCTATAGATGTGATGACTGGCCCTTGAGGAGCCATGTAAGGAAGAGTCAAACTAATCACAAGCGTGCCTACCGTTGTCTTAGACTAGCAAGAGAACAATAACCCTAAGGTGGCAAACACTACAACTGAGAAATTGTGTTTCTTACATTTGTAATGGTCTGCCTGTAATGTTCATATAGTTCGTAAAAGTTCATTAATTGGAATTAACTACATTTCTATCCATGTCCGTGGCAAACTTGCTGGATGTCCTTGAGAAACTGACTTTTCTTCTCTGAGTCTTCTCTTCAATTACATCTAGAGTAAAGGATTTTTTCCTTAATGAATAAAGATAATGCATATGAGCAAATGTGAATGCTGAATTGCTTTACAACTTCAGGATAGAATATTAAGATGTGTCTCTGGCTTGCCACTTCTGAAGTATGCCAAGATTTGATTTTAGTGGCTTAGAAACCTTTTGAGTTTATCATCCAGTCTCCTACTAATAAAGAATGCAATATAAGTTATAAGAATATAATTTCCCCATAGAGCCCAGTAGTTATTTTTACTTTGGATTCTTTAAATAAGTGGTACTTAAACATTTTTATTTTCTAAATTAGCATTAGACAAAAATAGCCTGCTCACCACTCATGGTGTCAAGTTGCCTTTATATCTTAAAAAACCCAAGACTGAATTAGGGAGGAATTTACCACTTTGCCCTTAGTAAATGAATAGTTCCAACCTTGAACCTGTAAATTAACTTCTGACTCTAAGTTAGCATTTCTATCCCACCTTGTAATACCTCTCTACTAGAGTAATAAAACTCCTACAGCCAGCGTGGGGCTCAAGGGAGCTAAGGCTTGGGCTTCATCTAAACCTCACTGCAAACCTTGCAGAAAGACTCAAGGAACCTGTTACATCAACAATTTTCAATCTGTGCACTTTCCAGCTCCATAGCAGCCATTTTGTTTGAGTTGTTGACAGAATACCTCAACTCTGGATTAACCAGAGCAGTAAGATTTTATTTGTTTTAAATATACATATTGAGTTTATAGATAAGACATCCTTGAACAAAGAGTTCTCTTTTTTTGGATTTTATTTGCTTTATTTTTTGAGATGAGGGCTCTCTCTCTATATATATATATATATGTATGTATATATATATTTTCCTACCTCAGCCTCTTGTCTGCTGGAATACAAGTGTGTGTTGCCATAGCCTACAGAAGTCCCTAATCTAAAACAAACAAACAAACAAATAAATAATTGGAAGCCATTGAATAAGATTGTCCTTGTTAATTTCTCACTGTTTTATTTTGTCTTGCACTTCCAGTGGGGTGTACTCCATCATGCAGGGAAAGATGTGGCAATAGGCATGGTGACAAGACCAGGAGGCTGGCTGATCACATTATATCCACACTCAGGAAGCAGAGATGAAATAGGAAGCGTTGTGTTCACCTCCAGTCCACCTCATCTATTTTCACCAGCAAGTCTCCTCCTCCTGAAAGTTCCACAACCTTCCCAAATGGTGGTATCATCTTGGTACCAAGTATTCAAACATCTAAATCCGTGCAGGACAGTTCATACTCAATCATAACCAGGTGAATTTTGGACTCATACTAGGATGACAAAGAGAGAAAAGAATCAGTCTATAATGCCATATATTATTTTTATGACTTTAAACAAGTCTCTTCAAGTCCTCAACTTCCTTGTTTCTAAAATGGGAAGTTGAAGACTTGGAAATGAAGATCAGGAAGAAGATGAAGACTAACTATGTAGAGAGCAGTAAAATTCCAGAGAAAGAGATTTTAAGTTTATTTTAAAATAATATTGAGCTACAACTATGTGCTCAGTAATTGTACAAATATGACATGGAGCCAAATAGCTGTGGTGCTGGTATCAGAGACTTGTCTGAGAGTGAGTTATGTCCATTAGAGAGGCAACAAAGGACTATCAGGAAGCAGAGAAATACAGCAGCTGAAGAACCAAATGGTTTTTGGTTTCTATGCAGTTATTCCTTCCCCCCACAAAACATAAAATCATTGTCTTCATAGAATCCTTTCAATCTTTATCCCTTCAACCAATGGTAGGGGTTAGAGTCAAGGCCTTCCTTTCCCTATGCATTGCCTTTCATTTGTCATTGAACGGAGGTACTTTCCAAATACCTCTTGCATCACATACTGTATGCCAGGCACTAAGGATTCAGAGATGAATTGACTTTGACACCAGCTCTCAGGGTGTTCATGATCTGTCCAGGAGATTTAAAGTACTTACAACACAATGCACTAAGAGTACGATAGAGGGATGCAGAAGCAAAAGATGAGGAATCTTCAGTGGTTTCTTTACTCATAAGATGCCAGATTCCTTTTTCTCTGACTTCCTCACCTCTTTGCACCTCACCTCTGCCTTTTGATGCACCCTCTTGTGCTGAATCAACAAGATCAGGTGCAGACATCCGGAGTGCGGGAATAATGAGGGCAACAGAAGGTCAGTGCAAATAGAAGGCAGTCATGTTGCCTTGTGATTTAAAGTACTAAATGGTACATTTATTTCCATTAACTGCAATGAGATGGTGTCCACGTGGCTGGTAACAATGAGATTTCACTGCACTGCATCACTTTAGCATACCTGGGACAGAACTGACTATATCTTGAGTACTGAATGTTCTTAAAACACTAAGAAATAAAGATCATCATGTGTTTTATCTCCCTTGCTCCCCTCTACCTGATCATTTGTAGCTACAGACCAAATCTTCATTTTCCAATCTTCTAGTTAAACAATGCTTGCTGAGCCTTGGTTCATTCAAGCCACTGTCACTTTTACAGACATATAAATGATAACAAAATGTTCCCTGATTTCAAAGTCCTAAGAATCTCATGGGGGAAACAACCATAATTATTAAATCCATGTGATTGGTGCTACATCAAAGGCAAGGCTACTGTGAGTGAGGCATGCCAGGGATGGACACCCCTTCAGATACCGTTCCCAAAAGGCTTCCTACAAGAAAAATCAAATATAATTTAAAAGAGAAAGGCCATGGCTAGTCAAAAAGACAAATTAGAAGATGTGTCTATAAAAATGAGTTTGTTCTCCTGAGCACATTGCCTGGAGGAAATGCCCAAAGTGAATGTCGTAAGAATGACCAGGAACTTAGCATGCCCTGTGCACTCTGGAATGGGAGAGATGGCATCCCTAATGTTGCTTTGTTTCTTCCTTATTGTCAGACAGGGTTGTGTATTGTTTATAGTCTCTGTCACAAGAACTTTCTCACCAATGGGGTCAGGTCAGGGAGGATGTCTATGGGACACAGGGTGTGGACCAGAGAAGAGGATCTTGAGTGAGTCTCTGTAGGAGTAAAAGTTTACTACACAGCCGGGAGGTGGTGGAGCACACCTTTAATCCCAGCGCTCGGGAGGCAGAGGCAGACAGATCTCTGTGAGTTTGAGGCCAGCCTGGGCTACACAGAAGTGCAAAAGCTACACAGAGAAATTCTTTCTTGAAAAACAAAAAAACAAAAAAAAAAAAGTTGGCTACACTAATGGTACAAAGTGTTTGTCTCCCATTTTGCCCCTATAGCCATGCCGACACTGCCTCAGAGTACATCCTACTTGTGACTATTGAGGTCTCCTTGACTTCCAGGACAGCAAAGCAGTGGAGGGCACATTACGAGGTCACAAAGAAGGAACACTGTGGCCAGCCCCCTTGCTTGCCATGACCTCAAGTTGCTATGTCCTTGACAGAAGGTCAGAAATCCTACCCGAGATCTTACATCCCATTTTCTGTTTACCAGATTATGTAATCTGCTCCTTCCCTTTCTCTCTGTCACACAATGGCAAGCACTGCCAGCTGTTTTGAGCCCCTCCCTCTGGGCACTGAACTACCTTTGTTTATATTTCATTCAATCTAATGACCCAGTTTTGTGTGCCCTCTTCCCTGGCCGAAGTCCTACAAAGGGATCCAGGAGGATATGTTAGACACATATTACTATGTGTGTAGACATGGAAAATAAGTAAAAGGTAGGGGAAAAAAAACATTCTTCTAAGCAAAAAATCACACTGTTGACAACAGAATGAAAAGTTAAACCATCTGAGGTCTAAACAGGGGAAAGTTGGAGATGGCTTTCCCTACATTTCTCTTTCCACTAACCTGAGCAAAGAACAGGCTTTATCTTTACTCTGTCCATCTTATGTTGAGCTCAGAAACTGGAATACAAAATATATATGCCATATGTGTTTTGATTGGATTTCCAAAGTAGAAGAGAAGAGGAACATGTCAATAAGTTAAATGGGTAGAATGGGAAAAAATGAGATAAGAAAAATTAAATTACAAATCTGTTTTTGCCACTACCTTTATACCCACAGCTGGGCTTCTTTTTAGCACTTGAAGAAAAATTCATTGTGTGGATATAATCTCAGTTAAAATAGCATGGGTCTGTAGGGGCACAGGGCAAACTCTTCCTCGCTTTGTGGGATCAGCATCAAAAACTACAATAGGATAAAAGCTCCATCACTAGTCAGAAGCCCAGTACCAGGTGGTAGTTTAGATCTTGGCAGCCCAGCTCTGCCTGCCCCTGAAGACAGTTAATGATGGAACAGAGACCCCAGTTTCTGGCTTCAGATCTCTTAGTGGTTACTCATCCCTTGTAGAGGTGGACTCCCTGAATCAGATTTAAAGTCTGCCTTGCTGAATTCATCTCTAAGAACCCTAAGGTAACTACTTCTTACAAATTCTCTGACCTCTCAGAATAGAGGCAGTATTTGGCTGAGAAATGTGTCTTGGATGAGATCAGGAGGATCCTTTGCCTGGGAAAAAACTTTGGGTCCTACTCCTACACCAAGCTACCAAGATGACACCAATTGTAATCATAGCTGTGAGGAAGACTGTATTCAAGTTGTTTAAGAGAAGAACTGTCTCCTCTTCCAAAATGAATAACTGAGAGGCTAGAGGAATGTCAAAGGAGGCAGAGTCTCATAGAACGAGAAGATGCCCAGCAGTCACAGAAGGTATGCTAAACCAGGGTGGTTGTGTAAAGGCATATACCAGGGGAAAGGTTCTAGCCTATCAGGTAATCCTTGGGTCTGGGAGATGTTAGAAAGCCTTTGATGTTAGTAAGGCCATGGGCCAGGGAGAAAGCAAGGTGCAGTTGCACCACCTCCAGCAATGACCTTGGAGGAGTCACTGCCCCCTCCTTGAAGTGAGGAAGTAGGAGGGCCACCTCATTTCTAAAGGTCTTCATGTTCTATAAATCACCAATTCCAAAACACCTCACATTTCTGTAGCTCTTCACAGCTCATAAAGTACATTACCTCATTTCATGCTGCAGCACTAAAGGCAGAACTTGGCAGAGTTCAGAGCTGACCTTACTCTTCTAGTGACTTGTCAATGGGAATGCAGAACTCAGGGCATCTCTGTGGTTTTGTTTCTCAACACTTTCTCAAGTAGTTCATTCTCCCCCATGAAGAGATAGAGAGATGGGAAGAGATTCTTAAGAATAAAATAATTTCTTTTTAAGAGTTACTTTCAAAAAGTAAGCCACTGTCCCAGAACATCTTTAACCCCATAGTATCTAGAAAATAGGCATCCAGGAAGCGTTTGGTAATACATATAACATTTCTGACCACAGAATCTGAATCTAGAGTACAGAGAAAGGGATTGCTGATGGGGATAGTCTGAGAGAATGAAGACAAAGAATACTTAGCTTTCTCAACCTAGAGTTTGAGTTGATTTTACAGTTGATCCAAAGGGCCTTGGAGACACTGGAAAGCTAATGTTTTAGACTTTAGATTTGCTTGGCTGAATGACCCAGAAAACTTAATTAATATTTCTGAGTCTCTATGCCCTTATCTGTAGCATTGAGTTGGATTAGATGATCAATAAAATACCTTTAGCTTATTATTTCTTCATTCACTGTCAACTGGTTGATCATCTAGCCTGTATCTGATAATGTATAAGACAGAGGGAGATGACAAAAATTGTTATTTAAAATTAAGTGTGTGCATACCCTTAGCATCCCAAGACTATGAAGCTAAAGAAAGAGACTCATGCCAGGTGGTGGTGGTGCTCGCCTTTAATCCCAGCACTCCTAAGGCAGAGGCCAAGCAGATCTCTATGAGTTCGAGGCCAGCCTGGTCTACAAAGCAAGTTCCAGGAAAGGCACAAAGCTACACAGAGAAACCCTGTCTCGAAAAACCAATAAAGAAAGGAAGGAAGGGGGAGGGAGGAGGGAGGAGGGAGAGAGAGAGAGAGAGAGAGAGAGAGAGAGAGAGAGAGAGAGAGAGAAGAAAGAAAGAAAGAAAGAAAGGAAGGAAGGAAGGAAGGAAGGAAGGAAGGAGGGAAGGAAGGAAGGAAGGAAGACTCATGAATTTCTGGCTAGTTTTAGCCACATCTTAGATAAAAATTGAAATACGTGCATTCACACATGTGAACACATCTTCAGAGCTCACCTTTAAGTGGAGAAACAGACAGACACATCAACAGCATATATGGCAAAGAATAATGTTGCTCAGCAATCATCTATGTTGGGCAAATACAAGGTAGGCAATTCTTCCTGATAGAGGAATCAAAGAATCTACAGCATGAATGCATAATGTTTATACCAGATCTGAAAGAAAATGGACAGGGGATGGCATTTCATCAGCAGGGAGAGAGCAAATAGAAACAGGCTTAAGGGCTGTTTAATTAATTTGAATTTCTTAGAACACAGAAAGATGAGAAGGATGCAAAGCAGCTAGAGATGGAGACAGGAGTCAGACCATGGAAAACAAGATTAGCTTGGCCAACACATGGAAGGTTTGTGACCAGAAACTAGTATGACCAGCCTAAGTTCAGTAAATGTCATCTGGTTGCCATAGGGACTACAGACAGGAAGGAACAAGACTCGAGGCAAAGTGTCACCATGAACATGGAAATGTCTACATTATTGTGGAGACTGGATCAGCATGAAGGGAGTGTCCATGGAGATCAAGAGGAAGGTGTGATTTTTAATAGCTTTATTGGGATGCTACACTCAATTCATTAATTTAGCCAACATGTATATAGTTTTTCCTATGTACCAGGCACTGTTCTGAACACTTAGAAATATTTAATTATCACATTAAATCTGTGAGCCCAAGACTACTATGACCCCATGTAACAAATGCAGTAAATGATACCTAGAGTGGTTGAATCACTCGGCAAAGCTCTTAGAGCTAGTGAACAGGTTTTCTCCCCTCCTCAAGCCATGTCCAGAACCCCCTGAAATGGCACTGACAAGCATGACTCCAAGAGTACTAGCGTAAGTCATGCCATTTATACTGGAAATAGAACAGATTATGAGAAAGAATGGGGATTATTGGAAAGCATGCTAATCCAGCTTCCTGTGGTACCATAGTGGACAATCCTGTCAAGAAGTAGGCAGATGGGTATGGAGTAAAGGAGAGTCATAGCTGGAAACAGAGACTTAAATGACAATGGTCACTAAAAGAATGGCCAGGAAAGCCCACCACTGTCACTGACTAGCACGGCACATATGGAATGACAAAATGGTGTTCTCATTGCACATCTGGTTTTTGTTGCAGGTTAAGAACTGTTCCTTATTTCCTATGGAACATTTGTGATTCCATGGTTGTGAACTAGCTCTCATCAGTGTCCCGAAATACAACTTGTAGAGATGTCACATTGGTGGATGATCTTTTACTTCTCTTCATCAAGGGGTTTTTCCTGTTCGAATCTAATTTTTATTAATTTTGTTGGTATCCATAGCTTTTCTTCTCCTGCAGAAACAAAGGCAAAACCCCTTCCCCAACGTAGAACATATCCAGGTTTCCATTCTGAGGTCAGCACATCCTTAAAATAAACTGGTTGGTTTAGCTCAGGAGTTTTGTCTGTTGTCCAATGTCTCTCCGTAGGCGTGACAGTTGCCAGAGTCTCAATGGGGGTTGGAACTTCCAGAACCAAGTTGGAATGGCTACCCACTACACAGAAGGATTCAAATGGGTTACTGACAGGAAATGAGACTTTGATAGAAAACGTACAATAAAGAATTGAAGAAGTTGAAACCTCTTGCAACCTTTCAAAAGCCTGCTTAATATGAATACCATCTTTAATATTTTAGAACCTAATTATTACAAGACACTGGACCTGTAATATGGTCACACCCATGTATTTACATTCCTTTTATTAAAATTTAGTAGAAGTGAATAATTGAAAAAACATAGCTTAAAGTGGATTTGCAGCTACAAGTTAAACCTTGAAAACAGATCCACAAATAATGACTACATCCACTTAGAATCTAAAGAGTGTTTTAGTTTAGTTTTTAGAGCCCAACAAATCATAATTGACTTCATAAAAAGCAAAATGAATGTTCACTGGCTATGGGCATGCTACCTTATTGATATGCAGCCCTTTCTAACCTATGCTCATAACAAATAAATGTCGCAAACCTGTTTCTCTGTAGGAGACATTGGCCTGTGTACCTTCTATCCATTGTGGTTCATAATGCCAGGCAAGGAAAAGTTACTTTCTGGTTTTTAAGGATGATGAAACCATATTTCAGAGAATACTCATTTCTTCATCCTCATTCAGTGAAGACACGGCAAGCTGAAAACTTCTCAGTATGACCGATTCTTGAGTTGGGCAGTGAGCAGTTTCTCATGCTTCAGATCCCAGCCATGTCCTCCACATCAGAACTGTCTCAGGTGCTCTTTAGAATACCTGAAAAGTACTTTGTAACAACCTGCTCTGATCTTTGCTTCTAGACACATCAAGCCCTCACACCACCTCCACCATCAAACGGCTGGTTTTTTTTACCCCTTCCTGATATGTCTGCACCATCTACAGTGTTATTTGGAGCTGTGGAATCCCCTATGAATTTCATATTTGCAACAACACCACAAGTCTTTTCAGCCTAGAATTATAATACTTTGTGATATGGGCCTCTCTTCAGTTAATATTATCAAATTAACTCAGAAGTGCTCTGGGAAATTGTGGGACTCATGATAAATAGCATCTCTGTTGTCCTCTTGAGTCCTGGACAAGTAAGATAACAAACAGAACAGTGGAAGTTAAGGGTCAAGAATCATTTTTTAAATATATCTACTTGTTTTCAATAGACACTCTGGTTATTCTAAATAACACTAGTACTGCCTGAATGATTCATCCCAACCTTTGACACCTCAGATCTTTGAATCGTTCTTGGAGAGTGATTTTCCATCTAGGTTAACCTTTCTTTTATTGCCTCTAGCTTTAATTTTTACCTGGGACTTTTATTCCTTTAACAAAAACACCCAAGTACTACACTTTATGATCACTTGATCAGTTTTCATTTTCTCTCACTAATAGTTCCTCCAGTTCATAGGCCCCCCTGCTTTCCATCATCAAGTTTGTCTTTAAGTCCTTCCCTACCAAGCCCAAGTTCTTAGACTCTGGCATCAACATTTACTTGAGTCTAAAATTACCAATGCTTCATCCTCAACAGCCTGGTATGCCGCTTATCTATCCTAATTGTCTTTACCTTCCCTATAATAAAGTAAGGATTTATTTTTTATTCATTTGTGTTTAATTGAAACAGAGTAACTGTTCTTTTCTGTGGAGTAAAGTGTGATGATCTGGTGCATGTGTACAAGTGTGGTGTTAAGTCAGGGTGAGGACTATTTCCATCTCCTTAAATGTTTAGTATTTGTGTTTAATGCATACAGATTCCTCTCCTATGGTTCTCTTTTATTAATTGAATTTTTCATTCCACAATTTATGTGCACGCACGCGCGCGCATGCATACACACACACACACACACACACACACACACACAGTGTTTTCAGATTATTCTCACACCTTACACTCTTACCCCCCCATACCTGTGTCCACTACACCTTTTCTTTCTGAACCCCTTTCATGTGTTCATGTCTTTCTGTTTTCTTTTGTGACCTGCCCCTCCCCCACCTCAGGACCTAAACCAAAGCCATCTGAATGGCCATGGGTTTAGAATCATCCACTGGAATTTGTTGGACTCTCTCAGGAGCACAGTGGATACTATGTAACTCTCTCTTCTATCATAAATTGCTTACCATAAATAAGTTTGTCAGTAAACAGCAGAGCCCCATGAGCCCTTCTTCCATAACTGACTAATGTCTTAGCCAGTCTTGTGTAGGCCCAGTGTCAGTAACCACATCTACTATGAGTTCACAATTGCAATGGCTGTATAATACCTAGAAGGTGGCATTCTCAGCCTTTCTCCTAATCCTTTAGCTCCCCCATCCTCTCTTCCACAATATTTCTTGAGCTTAGAATTTATGGTATTTATATAGAATTTATTACTAAGCATTCAACCATTTTTTTTTTTTTTTTTTTTTTGTACCTTAAGCAGCTGTGAGCCTCTGCATTCATCACTGGTCACTGCAAAATAAAAGTCTTTTCTGCTGAGCAGTGGTGGCACACACTTATAATACCAGCAGCACTCGGCAGGCAGAGCCAAGTGGATCTCTGTGAGTTCCAGGCGAGCTGGGCTACAGAGTGAGTTTCAAGAAAGGCACAAAGCTACACAAAGAAACCCTGTCTCTAAAAACCAAAACCAAACAAACAAAAAAAAAAGACTTTTGTAATTAAAGCTGAGAGTAACAAATTTTTTGTTTGTTTTTCAAGACAGGGTTTCTCTATGTAACTAACTAGCTGTCCTGGAACTAGCTCTGTAGACCGGTCTGACCTCAGACTAACAGAGATCTGCCTGTCTCTGCCTCCCAAGTGCTGAGACTAAAAGTGTGAGCCACTACTGCCCAGCCTGAGAATAACATTTTTTCTATGAGTATAAACATAGATGTTTAGAAGGCAGTTTGATGTCTGCCAATTTAACTAAGCAGCAATAATTAAGTATGGAATTTAGTCTGAAGATTTCTCAAATCTAGAAACAGAATTAACATATGATCCAGCTATACCACTCTTGGGCATACACCCAAATATACTGTACATCCATGTCATTGCCGTTCTATTTCCAACAGCAAGTAAATAAAAATCGGCCTAGATATACATCAACTTATGAATGGATAATAAAACCTTGGTACATATACAATGGAGTTTTATTAGTATGCAAAGAATAATGAAATTATAAAATATGCAGAAAAATGGATAAAGCTGGAAAAAAAATATACTGAATAAGTTGGACACAGAAAGACAAACACCACATGACTTCACTTATGTGGGGATTCTACCTTCAAAACTTTATTTTTTTGTGTCCACTTGGAACGCCTGTAAAAATCAGGAAGCTAGAGATACTGCAGGTGGACATTAATAGAGGTAGATTAGTAGAACATGTATGAAATGAAAGCAGAAAGGAGGGATACTGGAAGCAGAAAACTTTAAGCAGGGGAGAGAGTGAAAGATGGAGAAGATGAGGAAGTGGGAGACATAGTTAACAAAAATGAAAGGTATGTGAAAAATACTACTTTTTAACCCAAATAAAATTCATAATTAAGCTTGGAGGTGGCACATGCCTTTAATCCCAGTGCTAGGAGGCAGAAGCAGATGAATTCCTATGAGTTTTAGACTAGCCTAGTCTACAAAGCAAGTTCCAGAACAGGCAAGACTGTTACACAGAGAAATCCTGTCTTGAAAAACCAATAAAATATTAATTAGTTAATTAATTAAAATTTATAATAAAAATATTACAAGAGAAATATTCTGCATGACTCCATATTGGTGCTCCTGTAAGCTATGAATTTCTAGACAAAAACTCAAGTCCCAGATGTGGAATACCTTCATATCTCTGTATGACTTGCTTGGGGAGGTCCTGGGCTCTTGCTCACCAGAGTAGATGATGAGACCTCATTGCTGAAGACACCAAATACCTTTACAATACAGAAAGAAATCAAGTGGTTTACAATACTGAAAAGTGCAAAGCTGACTTGTAGAGAAGAAGAGATACCAACCAACAGTTTCACCCAGCTGTAAATCCTATGAACTACAACATCAACATACCCATAAAGATGGCCACATTTATGCAATAGTGGTACAGTTGTTATCAAGGTAACCAACTACTCTCTGACTGTATTTGTGGCCCATCCCACAGGACAGAATCCATGTCTGGTACCTTAAACTTGTTCAGAACCACATGGCTGAAAAATTCATAGGCTTTATTTAGTTATCTATAATGTATATTACATTTTAAACTACAATCACCTTTCTGTACTAAAAAACACTAGAATTCCTATAAAAATAATTTGAAGATAAAGTCAATCTTAATACCTGTATTGATAAGTTGGAGAATAAACACTAACATAAGAGCCAAATACACAATACCAAAGTCAAGAACCCGGCAATTTAGGCTCAGTTACAGCAGGTTTAGCTAGGGAAATTGTGTCCTGGTGGCAGCTGATATTGCTAAGTAGAGGAGAAATGAACTACAATACAAAGGCCCTGCTCCTTCCCACAAAGAAAGGGAACAAACTCTCACCTAATATTCCATAAAGCCTTGCCCACCAAAACAGACTTAGAATAAACAGAGGACAAGGCATTCCTTTTCTAACAATGTAAGTAATTAACCACATATCCACCCCATTCTACATTCATTGAGTACATGTCAATAAAGAACAATACCATCTTCCAAAAGACTCTTAAGAGTACCTGGAGGAGCGGGCAGGCAGACCACAAAAATTCTCCACCATGAAACCAAGAGGCATTTGCTGTACACTAGGAATTTTGTTTCAGCTCCTTACAATCCCCACATGTTTAACCATTGGCTCAATTACAACTTATTTTGAATAAAATTTCCAAGTTTACCCATGAAATGAATGATAGAGGACTCAGTTCTGTTTTTGTTTGTTTGTTTTTATTTCTTTGTTTTGGTTTTGCTTTGCTTTTTTTGTTTTGTTTTGTTTTTTTGGTTTTTCGAGACAGGGTTTCTCTGCGTAGCTTTGGGCCTTTCCTGGAGCTCACTTGGTAGCCCAGGCTGGCCTCGAACTCACAGAGATCCGCCTGGCTCTGCTTCCCGAGTGCTGGGATTAAAGGCGTGCGCCACCGCCACCACCGTCAGGCTGCTTTGCTTTTTTTAAGAGAGAGAAAGAATATGAAATTTGAAGTGGAGTGAGATGGGAGAGGAGTCTGGAAAGAGTTTGGGGGAGGGAAAGAGCACGACCAAAATATATTGTATGAAAAAAATTAATAGGAAAAATGTAAAAAGAGGGGATTTAACCAGAATGATATTCATTTTAACATCCTTTCCCTAGTATTGATGATAATTATAGTTTCATCCCCGAAGAACATTGTTTTTCAATCTTTCTTAGGGGTATGTGAAAATTCATTTTGCTGCTGTTTTCTGCAGTTGGCCTTGAATATCCAAGTTCAAAACACTATGTTAATTCATGGTGAACTCATCAATAAAGAGCTACAGTCAAAAGCAATAAAAATATGGACTTGGGGGAAGAATACATGTTAAATTCTGGCTCTGTTAATCCTGCCAATGGGTATGAAATTCCTTGATTTTCAGTTACCACATCTTTAAAAGGGAAACCTGGCCTAATTATGAAGCTATGGCCACTAAGAGGGTACTCAGTAGATCTGAACACCCTCTGGCTCATTTCTCCATAATTTCAGTACATGGGTTTCTGGAGAAACTGAGTATCTCTCCCAACTAAATCTTTCAATCTTTACACTACTGAAATTTTTCATCAGAATTTTGCCTGTGTTTTTTTCTTTTTTTTTTTTTTTTTTTTTTTTTTTTTTTTTTTTTTTTTTTTTTTTTTTTTTTTTTTTTTTTTTTTTTTTTTTTTTACATCTTTGTTTTTTCATTCTAGAATTTTGTGTCATACTGCATGTTTATGAATTATGCATGTAGTGAAAAAAAAAAAAAAAAAAAAAAAAAAAAAAAAAAAGAAAAAAAAAAAAAAAAAAAAAAAAAAAAAAAAAAAAAAAAAAAATTTTTTTTAAATTTTTTTTAAATTATTTTAATATATTTATTATATAAAATAAATATATCAGAAGTAGAAGTAGGAAAATTAGGAGCTTATGTTCATTCTTGACTATATAACAAGTTCAAGAACAACCTCAGCTACAGGATACCTTGTTTCTAGAAAAAAATAAGACTATAAAAAGAATGTTCATGATAATGCTTTTGTCATTTGAAGGGGTAACTGTGAGGGGTATGTCAGGATATTAACAGTATCTTTAAATATTGACATCAGAGTTTGTTTCAGTTTGTTTCATAGTCTTCCTTCATCTTTTACTAAACACATCACTTTTATATCACACCTCAAAAATAATCTCTTTTAGCATGATTTAGACCCAAACTATGACCATAATCTGAAACTCACCAGATCATAGTCCCCCATTAATGGACATTGCTTGAACATCATCATCCAACTGTTTGTCTGTAGAGAGCAGGCTGAAAAGATACTGTCTAGATTTTCTCATGGATGTCCTTTCAGATGTTCTTCACAACAATCAAGGTGATGTAACATAAGAATAATTTCATTATCCCTATGAAGATAATGTGATTTAACTATAGTAAGTATAAAAAGTAAAGTAAGTTTTACCAGAAGTAAAAAAAAAAAAAACAGATATGAGAACAAATGAATGGATGGACTGTCCACAGAGATTTCTGTATTGTTACATCATTTGCTGCAGAGTTAAAGTTGACCTTGAAGTCACTGTGTAGCCCAATCCTCATGTCACAGCTCCCTGCTGTCAAGGTAACAGAATTATAGATATGTGTCGCCATACCTGTGTCTCTATATTGTCTTAAAACTGAATGTGAACCTATAGCAATCTCCAAAAGTGTAATTAAAAGTAAAAAAACAAATACTTGGTAACAGGGATTCACACATAATGCTGTCGGCTCTGGTTGTACCTTCTCAGCAGCATTAGTGTTAAATTGGCTCCAGGAAGCTGCTGTTTGGCCTTTCTTCCCTGACCTTGCCTTTCCAGGCTCCTGACTTTACTGGAACTTTGTGAAGCACAGTCTGCAGTCATCTGCTGCAAAACTGTTGAAACCACTCCTGAAGACCATTTGCTAGGTCTGCCAGGAGCAGCAAAGGGCAGCCTGCTGGTTTCCTTGCCAAAGAGTAGCAAAGGAAAGAAGGTAAGAGTCAATGGGCACTTTGCCTACCGAGAACTCTGGGAATGGATGCTCCATAGATATGCAAATTGATCTCTGTGTAATTTGTGCTTTTCAATAACCCCAGCATGTGTTGGATGTGTACAAAAAGAATTATAAAATAAAATCACAGACAAAGGGGAGAGTCAGAACACAGAATGGAAAAGAATCAGTTTATTCCACAAGCCAAACAACAGGTCATCATAAATTCGCCCGCCATTAGCTCTTCAGTTGCTTGGAACAAAGAGATTGAAATGAAATGGTTGGGGGTGGGGGGCATGTGGCAGAATCACATTTAACTGTGAGGTGGCTGGCCTGTTTCCATTTGGCCAACCAGACAGATCAGAAATGAGCCAGGGGACTGCCTTGTGACATGTGCCATCTCACTGGGATAGCCCCCATCAGTTTGCAAACTAGCCACAGCTCTTCCATATGTTCAGGAAGCTACTGGGAAATTTTCTTTTAAGTAAATCATGGGGTTAAAAAAAATATCCAACTGAGGTTTAGGATAATAGCTCAGTGGTAGTGTACTTATCTCACATATGTCAACCCCGGGTTTGATCTCCAGTCAATTGAAAACAAACAAACAAACAAACCTACTGTGTTTTAAGTAGCTACCAACTAATCCATAGTTACAAGTCCCCCTAAAGAACAGTAAGAGAAACAAAGTACAAAATGGAGATTTGAAGTAAAAACAAACAAACAAACAAACGAGCAAACAGAAAACCCCAAGGGGACATGAAGAAAGAAGCTGCAAGAGAAGATACTACCAGAGATTACAGCCACCAAAGCTGTGAATGTCCTGCCACCACTGGTCTGTCACTTCCACCAGCAGCCCCATCACCAGGCTTCCTTCAAATCCAAAAGCAGCTGTGTGCTGTCTACCCAAGAACAGAGCCCTAGTGGCCAACCACAAATTCCTAGGTAGTGTGAAGATGGTTGTAAAATTGTTTCCTACTCAGACAACGTCTCTCTCAGTTACCTTGCTTATATTTTTATTTTTAGTTGTCTTTTATTTTGCCCATCCTAACAAAGTCTACAGTCTTTAACAGTGGAAACTAGAGTTCAGCAATGGATCCCAAATGCCAAGCACTGGACCTGGTCCATGAGAACTACTCTGATGATGTTTACAAATGACTGGGTGAGTTTTGGATGTACATATGTATGTATGTATGTATGTATGTATGTATGTATGTATGGATGGATGGATGGATGAACAGATGGATGGATGAATGAATGCATGCATAAATGAAAACCAGGCATGCTACTTCTCACACTCGTTATATGGTTTAACACTTATTAATTCCATTCCGCATGTGAAAGAAGGAATACCCTAGGAGGAAACTAGTCTGACTTTTTACCTTGTAAAATAGCATCTCTTAACAGTTCAGCCTTAGGAGCAGAAGGAAACAAAGACTTGGAGGGGTTTGAGCAGTAAACAAATGAAGAGAGAAGAAAACGGAAGACAGGAAGATTGGGAAGAAGTCAACGCAAAACTAAAGCACTTGTGCTTGGCAAGGACAAGGCTTCAGCTTTATTTGAAAAGTGAGTAAAGATCTAGGGTGAGCATAAGCCAGAAACTCATGATGTCATATTAGCATTGAATCTGTACTTTAAGATGGACTCCTAAATCCTATTTGGCTCTGACAGCAGGTAGAGACTGGAGTTGGGGATTTGCAAACTGGCCAAAGTCATCTCTGGTAGTCCTAATGCAAAGGAAGCTCCATAGAGATTTGATAAATAACAGACAAGCTCAGAGATTTTGCTGTCTGCATCAGAAAAAGGAAAGGGTCTAGACAGTTTTGCTTAAGTGGAGTAAAACAATCTCCCTCTTAAAGACATAAGTCCCATGGACTCTGCCTGCCATAATTTTCAGAGTAATATGATTTTTGACAAATTCATTAAGCAATAAGACATGACAGACTGTAAATTGCTCTCCTGCTAATTTATGTCCACCCTAGTGTTAGGCATCCAGCCAAAGCTTCGTCCAATCTGAGAGCAGAGATATAAATTGCCATTGTGTAGCTACAGTTTAGAATCCTTGCGAGGATCAGAGAGTGACCAAACCGTAGAATTCCTCCACTCAGAGAACAAAAATTCAATCCTGTATGCAGGCATTAATTTTACCAAGTGCCCACTTCAAAACAGTTGCTGCCCTTGAAGACTGTTTAGCAGGGTTTAGAAATGCACATGTCACACACTTTGTGATAATCCTTATGTTCACAGTAAGAAGCCATTTCTAACAAGTACAGAAAAGAGAATGGTTGTTTCTAGTCACAGATTTGAAGGGGGAGTTCCAAGGAAGCTTCTAGAAAAGAAAGGATCTTCGAACTTTCCATGAAGACAGATACAGACATTGTGAAGTGAAGACCTGGGGATGTGGGGAGCTATGGTATCTTCACAGCATTTAAGCAAATTGTGGGTATGAAGAAGGTTACAAGGCAAGATAATAAGTTTTGGTAGTTATGAAGCCCTTATCTCTAGCAGACATGTGGAAGTGTTTTCACTGGGCACCACCTATTCATCTCCATTGCCATTGCTGTTTCGGTAATTACTACAACATAGGAATACTGGAGACTAGTCGATCGCAATAGCTAACAAGGAGGATATATATCCTGAGCAGGCATGCTATTCTCATCATTTAGGCAATAAACAATACTTTTTTCTTTTTTAAGAGACCAAGATATACTGATGGCCATGGTCAGAGTCACTCTTTGAGATGTTCTACTCAGCCTGCAATACTGGACCAGAGTGTGGTTTCTCAGAGGCTATTATCAAGAAATGTTTACAAGCCTATTGTCTTATAAACAGCTTCGATGAAATCCCTCCCACACATCCACACACTTACTCAGGGAGCAGGAATCCTCTTTCTGTTTCCAAAAAGCAGAGGTAAAGAAAGTGAAAGAAAGATGAATAATTGGAGGAACCAATTCCTAACCTGAAGCAGTAGAATCAGGAACCTGACATCCCACAGGACCCAGAACACAACAGCACCATGGCCATGAACAAAGACGTCTTCCTCGTCTATGTTGCACAGATGTTGCTGAGAAGATGCATGTGAAATACCTGGCACAGGGTGGGTCCTTTGAAGGCTCTATTGAAACTGCTTGACTGTCAGTCATGAGAAACAAGCAAAGTCCAACAGGAAATGCCTAATATGTTGGAGAAGATCTTCAGTCACAAAGAATAAGTGCCATAAAATCATAAATATGATCTCTTAGTGTTGTGAGATTGTTGGGGATTTGGGTTGTGTCATTTTTGTTGTTGAATTTTACTTGGTCCAGTTATCTTCAGCCTCTGGAGATCTCTTGTGAGGTTCTGTTCTACACCAATACTGTTAGTGAAGTTAGATGGCTTTACTAGTTTTCTTCAGTCTACAGAGAGAAGCAGGTCCCAGGAATTTTTGTTGCATGTGGATCTAGCACTGGGGGAAGGAAGAGTACACTCCTAGGGGATTTCTGACAAGATTCAAACATTCTTTCTGCCCACTGGGGAAGCCTAGCATGGAAAGCTCCCTGTTACCTCACTAACTAATGGGAATAAGGAAAGGAGTGGGAAGAATATTGGTGTTGGCTTCAGGAGGTCTGAGATTGGAGCTCATCCCTCTCACCTTGGAGGCCTTTGGCACATTAACTTCACTGAGGCTCAGTCTGCTTATCTAAAATGTAAATAATGGGGCCAGGTACTGATTATTATTATTTTCACTAAGTGATATAACTTGATAGAAAGCACTTCACAAACTGTAAAATACCACCAAATGTGAGTGAGTACTAAAACACTCACCACCATTAATTACAGTGATAGAGTATATGAGACTTGCTGCCAGTTAATACCTGTATGTCGTCACAACTGTCCCGTGACTACTATCCTTGTCCTTCAGGATACACAATTCATTCTTCAATGGTTTAAATAAGGAGACAATAATAAGCCCCTACTTAGATCTGTATTGGTTCATTTAAGAAAATTAACAGGGGGATGGTGAGTTTCCAAAATGCCAGAAACAGCTAGAAGGAGTTATTGTTTCTCCTAGAGTTCAATAAAGACTGAAACCTTGTGGGAGAAGTCAGCCAGAGGGCTGCAGCTATTACCAGGTATATGTTACTGAAACACAGACTTCTAATTTCTACACAACAATTTCTCATTGGTAGAACTCACTCCTAAAACAGTCATCAAGGGACCAGAATGAAGCAATTCACAGGATCAAATCTTCACAGATGAATGTGGTCTTCTTTTATCCCCTATATCCAACTCTTCCTAATGTTTTGTGACTGGTTGCTATTAGACAGGATTTTGAGACATCTAAGGCCATCTTCAAATCTGTCACACCCTAGCTGTGTGATCTTAGTGATTGACTGAGCCTCTCAGAAGCTCAGTTTTCTCATCTGGAAAAGGGGACCTTTAAGAAGTCAATTCTACCTCTCTGTTCTTGATCCAGCTGGGACCTCCCGTTCCCCTAAGCTCTCTTTCCCTTGACCCTTGCCCTTCATTACCCGCCCCCTCACGTCCAGTTTGCTCATGTAGATCTTATCCATTTCTCTGTCATTGAGTGATCCCTGAGTCTTTCTTAGTGTCCTCTTTTCTACGTAGCCTCCCTGGAGTTGTGAGTAAGTCTAGTCATCCTTTGTTTTACATCTAGTATCCTCCTATGAGTGAGTACATACAATGTTTGTCTTTCTGAGTCTGAGTTACCTCACTCAGGATGATTTTTTTTCTAGATCCATCCATTTGCCGGCAAACCTCATGATGTCATTTTGTTTTTCTCTGCTGAGTAGTACTCCATTGTGCATATGTACCACATTTTTTTCACCCATTCTTCCGTTGATGGGCATCTGGGTTGTTTCCAGGTTCTGGATAATACAAATAATGCTGCTAGGAACACAGCTGAGCATGTGCCCTTGTGGTATGGTTGAGCATTCCTTGGGAATATGCCCAAGAGTGGTATAGCTGGGTCTTGGGGGAGGTTTTTTCCCAGTTTTCTAAGAAAGCACCATATTGATTTCCAAAGTGGCTGTACAAGCTTGCATTCCCACCAGCAGTGGAGAAGAGTTCCCCTTGCTCCACATCCTCTCCAACATAAGCTGTCTTCAGTGTTTTTTATCTTAGCCATTCTGACCGGTGTAAGGTGGTATCTCAGAGATGTTTTGATTTGCATTTCCATGGTGATTAGGGATGTTGAGCAATTCCTTAAATGTCTTTCATCCATTTGAGCTTCCTCTGTTGAGAATTCTGTTTAGCTCTATAGCCCATTTCTTAATTGGACTGTTGGGCATTTTGATGTCTAATTTCTTGAGTTCTTTATATATTCTAGATATCAGCCTTCTGTCAGATGTGGGGTTGGTGAAGATCTTTTCCCATTCTGTAGGCTGTTGCTTTGTTTTGTTGACTGTGTCCTTTGCCCTACAAAAGCTTCTCAGTTTCAAGAGGTCCCGTTGATTGATTGTTTCAGTGTCTGTGCTACTGGTTTATATTTAGGAAGTGATCTCCTGTGCCAATGAGTTCAAGACTACTTCCTACTTTCTCTTCTATCATGTTCAGAGTAACTGGATGACCATGATAAATGAAGACCCCATGGGTATAGGAAGAAGCAAAGTGCTAGAGAGGTCCCCAGATATCCACAAAGATACCTCCGCAATAGACTACTGGTAATGGTCGAGAGAAAGCCCGAACTGACCTACTCTGGTGATCAGATGGCCAAACACCCTAACTGTCTTGCTAAAACTCTCATCCAATGACTGATGGAAGCAGATGCAGAGATCCACTGCCAGGCCCCAGGTAGAACTCTGAGAGTCCAATCAGCGAGAAAGAGGAAAGATTGTATGAGTAAGAATTGTTGAGACCATGATTGGAAAAAGCACAGGTACAAATAGCCAAACTAGTGGAAATACATGATCTATGAGCCAATAGCTGAGAGGCCCCCAACTGAATCAGGCCCTCTGGATAAGTGAGACAGCTGATTAACTTGAACTGTTTGGGAGGCCCCCAGGCAGTGGGACTAGGACCTGTCCTTAGTGCATGAGGTGGCTGTTTGGAACCTGGGGCCTATGCTGGGACACTTTGCTCAGCCTGGGTGAAGGGAGGAGGGGACTGGACCTGGCTGGACTGAATCTACCAGGCTGAGCTGAATCCCCAGGGGAGTCCTTGTCCTGCAGGAGATGGGAATGGAGGGTGGGCAGGAGGAAGGAGGACAGGGGAATCCGTGGCTGGTATGTAAAATTCAATCAAATTATAAAATAAAAAAGAAGTTAATTCTATAAACGAGTGTAAGTTGGCAAAGCAGAAGCTCAGTCAGTACAACCCCTCCCAAGGCAAGCACTCCATGGTAGGGACGATGTTTTTCTCAGCCCCTGTCATTACTGCTTTCCTCCCTCTGCTTCTTGGCACCAGAAACAAATGATGGAAATCTCACCCTCCTCTGTCTTTGAGCTACTTGATAATTTCACCTCCTTTTTCCGCATCTTCTATCTCTTTTGTACTAGACTCCTTGGGGGCATTTATAGCATTTCCCATTGCTACCTTCGAAAGACGTTTTCTTCCCTCGATGTCAGTGTTATTACTTCATTGTTTGGATAGAATGTATCAAAACCATTTATATTCTTTTTTTAAAAAAAAAAAATGCCCCTTTACTCTTACCTTAAATATACGCACATCACCCATTTGTTTAAATCTGAAAAATCTTACCTCTTTCTTAACTCTTGCATTCAATAAACATACATGGGGCCGTGTATATTAAATCTCCAAAATACAGCTGGAATCCACCTGCTTTCCTCTGTGTCTAGTAGTACCAGTTCTTTGTGAGTCATCAACACCTCTCACCAACTTCACTGTAATAAATTCCCATGTGGGGTTACTGCCTCTTGTCTCTCTCTACCTGTTCTCCACACTGTAGTTGGAATTTTTGTTCTAAAGAAAACATTTTGTCACGCCTCCTCTCAGTAAAATCTCCCCAGTGACTCCTGTTACTTGTATTAGAAAGACCATGCTCTTAATTGCTAGCAAGACTCGTTGTGTCCTAACTAATGCCACTAGCTGGATACTCATCTAGGGAGCCCCAAATCCCTCAACTTTTGCTTTCCTATGGGTGGTGTATGTCCTAGCCAGGATCTTTAACCTTCAAGTTGAGCTTGGCTTTGCAATTCTCTTTCCATTTCCACCTCTAGCTGGATACCATGTCCTCCATGTTCTGAACACTAAAATCTGATGTAGTTGGCATCCATCTTCCTGTTATGTTTCTTCAGCTTTGAATTTTTGAGTCTATGAAGACAGGAATCACACTGATCTTTGATCATATTTCTAACATTTTGTCTAGTCTCTGACACTTTTCAATAAGAAATTTTAGCCCAGATAGTTTCCATTTATTCCCATTTTCCAATTTCATCTAGGAGTCTAAAATTGTTTCCTAATTACACAGAAAATCTATGGATTTGCAGATGACTTTGACCTTATAGTAGTTAAAGTGGAGACACAGCTCTAACTTACAAATGCAATGCTAGAGCTCCAATCTACAAAGAACCTTGGGCTTCTACATACAGGTCAACGAGCATGAAATGTAACAGCCCACATTTTCAGAGCACTTTGGAGAAGGTAAGCACAAACTTGATTTTGAAGTAAGATGAGCAATACAGAATTTGTCTTGTTGCACATTATAGTTTCTCATTTATGGAAAGTCCTTTAGGCTGTTCAAACATATATCCATAACACAAATGAATTGTCTTACTGTTCTTGGACACACTTGTTACTATTCCCTTCTTCTTATATGCATGGGATTTGTCATTAGACCAAATCATAAATGTTCACATTTCTGCAAATACCATAACTCAACCAGAAAGACCTGGACAGGATGTGTTGATGCTATCTTTCATGGTCTTAGTTTTTAATCTTTCCTCCTAGCTAGGATTCCTTATTCAATAAAAATTAATTTGACTAAATGAAGTTTGTCCATACACAAAGAATATATTTTTTAATAATTAAAGGTCTTGGATTATAGAGTTAGGGTTTGACAAGTGTTTCTCAAACTAGTCAGAACAAAAGAAGTGAGTTTATCTTTAAGACCCAGCATAGTAGTTCATGGAGAGATTAGGCCTGATACAGTCTAAAGGAAACATGGCTATGCTCTAGTTGCTGCTAGTGAGTTGTTAAAAGAAGTTCCATTTTCTACTCCAAAAGTCCAGGCTGATTTCCATCCTCTACACTGTTTCATAAAACATGAGCAAAGGAGCATTAAACTTTTCTATAATCATGAAGCAAACAAACAAGTTTGCAGTTGTCAAAAACTGTTAAAGACTGCACAAGCCAGTATGTAATACAAGTGAAGATGCTGGAAGACTTCCTGGAAATTTGGAGAAGGGGAATGCAAGGAAAACAGAAGTGTTTCCCAAACAAGAGAAATGTCTTAACATGGTAACAGAGGTATGAACAAGCACCATATATCCACAAGAAGGAATACAAATATATGGAATGAAAAACAGTGGGAAATAAACATGTAGAGATGGCCAACATTTGTAAAGAAAATATAATATTAAAAATTTAGCTTGTGCTGGTCATGGTGGTACATGATTGTAACTCTAACAGTCAGCAGGTAGAAGTACCATAATCAGGAATTCAAGATAGCACAGTGAGTTTGAGGCCAGCCTGGGATACAAGACCATATATGTACATATGCAGATTTATGTGTATTTGTGTGTTCTACATGTAACTTAGTGGCGTGCTTTTGAAGGAATCTGCCTTTAATTGGATTAAGTTGTATTGAGGAAAAATGCACTGCATGGATATTGATTGTTAATTTTTAATGCAGAGAACTAAGTAAAAAGGTTTGAGGAGTATTTATTGCTCATTGCCTGTGAGCACCCAGAACAGCAAATGCTTTAACTACACAATTCCACAGAGCCTACATAATAACTCTTTTGGTAGATGCAACTCTGCTTCCCTTTACATGGTGGAGAAACTCAGGCCAAAAAGGTTAAGACATATTTCCAAGTGACAGAGTACTTAAGCTATAGCTCAGTCTATGTCTTTCAAAATTGAGAACCTGGGCCTTTGTCATTCACAGCATGCAGCTTCTCATGAAACTTCAAGGATGATAACAGTGGTGAATTGAGGTAGAATTTGTTTCTTAAGTTTTAAAATTCACCTCCTCTCATCTTTAGAAATCATTACCAACCAAGCTGTTCATAAAAGGAAAAAAAATTGCCAAGTAACTAATTATCAAAGTTATGGTTATTTTAATAAACAGAAATAAAGCCCATGGCTGAAGCTAGAAGTTTAATACTTCTTTAATATACAGAAATAAAGTCCATGGCTGAAGCTAGAAGGTTAATACTTTTTCCCTTTTTCTGACTGCTTACAATATGACCCTATGTATAATATGGGCAGTCCCATCAAGACAATGAAAGAGACAGTCATCCATCCTCAGGTCTAGACCCTCATAAGAAGTTATGGCTATCTAACAGCAAAGAACACAAAGCAGCAAGTAAAGATGGAAGCATTTGTCTCGAGAAAGCCAAAAACCTTTCCACTAGGGCTATAGACATAGACCATTAGAAAATGGTCCTCCATCGAGGCATGAGGAGCTACAGACTACTGAGAGAGGGGAAGTCAGTCTTCTCCAGAAACAAGACCCTTGATAAGTAATTCAATCCTAAGTGGTCAGCCTTAAACACAGCATATAATAAATGGATATATATGTATACATGTATATGAATATGTTATATTATAAAGATAATTAAAGAAGAGGTCAGTAATTTGAGAGAGAGTGGGGAGAGCATGGGAAGAGTTAGAGGGGGAGAGAGGGGGAAAAATTATGTAAAAACAGTATTCACATATGGTATTCTAAAATTTTAAATGTAAATTAAAAAAGAAAATGTTTCTCTACTCTAAACACAGTGGGATTTCAGAAGAGCAGATGACACATGACAGGGTAATGCTTCTCCTGCAGACAAGAGTAGAAACATGGGCAACAAATAACATCGTTTTATCCTATACAAATACACTTTAGGACAGAGCTGTGTGTTCAAATACTTCCTGTAGTTCCCAAAGCACTTTAGCATTCATTATTGCACTTCACTGCAGCCCTTGAGGTCAAAAGCAAAAGTACAAAAAGGTTAAGTGATTTCCCCCAAATCAGATGGCTAGTAAGCTGACCATCTAGCCTTGCAAAGCTTCCAACCTTGTTTTTCTAAAGTCATAAGGACGTCTTATCCAACCATTTCATGAAGAGGGTACAGAGGTCAGCAGAGAGAAGGACCTTGAGAACAGCGTGGCTAGCCTCTTACATCCCACTGTTGAGCATTTTCCCTGAGTTCCATCTGAAAGATTAGATGATTACAAGAATAAAACAAACACTGTATGCATCATCAATCGGTCCATGTTATGGCTTTCTTCATGTTTTAAAAAGAAGGAGGGAAGGAAGGGAGGCAGGGAAGGAGAGAGAGAGGGGGGAAGAAAACAGATCAGCCCTAATCTTTAAAAAAAACCTAGTTATTCTGGTCATTGACATCAATACAGGCACAATTATTCATGTAAAAATAGTTCTCATAGTTGTTAGGAAGGCCTTTCTCAGAGCCACTGTTCTGTGCAAGTGATACCCATAGGGCCTGTTTAGAGAATACCCTAGATGGTCTCTAGACTATATTTTTCTGCCTATTCACACCACACTGCCTCAGTCTCCACACCTGAATACTGTGAATCACAAGGCAGTATGTTATACATAAGCTTATTTTAAGAAAAAACGTTAAGCATGTTTTATTGCAAGTCCACTGCTCCATTCTAGGCATGCACAAAGCTAGTATTAAGATGGGTTTCCCCCACCAGAATGTGTTGGTTGCCTGTGCTTTTCTTGTCAAATAAAAATAATACCACTGCCCGACCATTATCTAAGAGTTTATTCTCTATATCTTTTCCTAGATTTTTACAATCCCAGGTTTTATATATAAGTTTTTAAATATATTTTGAGCTTCTTATACATGAAAAAGTTCCAATTTAATTCTTTAGCATTTGACTATCCAGTTTTCCTAGTACCATTGAGTCAAGAAATGATTCTCACTGTACACTCTTGGTTCTGATGTAAAGATTAGTCAGCTATATATGTGTAACTGCTTTGTGAAGCATTGATTGTCATCTGCTTTTAGTCAGTACTATACTATTTTGATTTCTGTAACTTCATAATATATTCAGAAATCAGGAAGTGTGGTGGTGGTGGTAGTGGTGTGTTTATTTCTGGGTTAAATTTGTTGTTTAGGGTCTTTTCAGATTTCCTATAAATTTCAGGATTTTTCTTATATTTGTACTAAATATGTGGGACTACATAAAACTAACCTATGTTTGTATAGCAAGTAAATCAACAAAAGGAAACTATAACCTACAGAACAGGAGAAAACATCTATAAGCCACATACCTGATAAAGATACAACTCAACACAAACAACCCAATTTAAACACTTTCAAAGACATTAGCAGACATGGTTCTAAAGATGAAATTCATATGGAAAATTAAAGTGTGCTCAATGCCAATAAAACCATCAGGAAGTTCAAGTCAAAGGCATGAAGAATCTCCTATTACATCTATTGGGATAGATACTACAAATATGTGTTGGTAAAGACATAGAGAGAAGGCACCTCTTGAATACTTTCAGTGGGGAAATAAAATGACATAGCCATTATGGCAAACAATATGGAAGTGCCAAAAATACTAACAAGGGAGCCAACATTCAAGCTAGCAAAACTGTTCCCAGATTTACATCCAAAGGAAATGAAACTAGTGTCTTCAAGAAACATCTATATTCGCCATATTCATTGAGGTTGGATGAGGTCGGATTCACAGTCACCAAAAGTTAGAAAAAGCCTAAGTGTCCTTTGATGGATAAATGAATAAAGAAATTGATATATAAAGAAATAGTATTTGACTTCTAAAAAGAAAGTATTTTCAGGTGTGACTAAGTAAATGAACTCTGAGTACAATATGTTAAGAGACATAAGTCAGACACAGAAAGATAAATATTGTATGGTAACTCCTGTAAAATATAGATGAAGTTGAACTTGAAGAAACAGAGTATGGGCTGGGCTGGAAAGATAGTTTAACAATTAAGAGCACATACTGATAATGAAGTGGATCCAACTTTGAACAATAGTACCCAGCTCAAGTACTTCTCACATCAGCCATGCAAAGCAAGGGTCATTATTGACACTACTTTATAGACCAGAAAATGAGTGTACAGAGTGACAAAGCTAGCTAGCAGATCCTGAACCTCCTCAAGGCGGCACTGGGCCCTAAGATAAGCCATCGTCTTCCAGACCCACTGGAACTAATCACTACTCAATATTACTACTACAGGGGTAAATACAAATCATACAGCAATGAACAGATCACTGAATTCAATCTAAGTAAGTGTTTGAGAATGACGCTCATTTTCCAGTTCTGACAAAGTAATTCTGCGTCATTTCTGTGTCAATACTAAAGAAAGTATTCAGGCATGGTCTCTAGTTCCTGCTCCAGAAGCAGAGCTGTACATAAAAGCCACAAGATGACTCTATATCACCATGCCATTGTATTAGCCAGCTGGGCCTCAGGAAACTGACAAAAATTATAGTTGAGAGTGGAGCTTGGGAGACACCATCTCTTCCTAAGGTGCATTGGAAATTAATGGCTATTGGTAGGGTGCATTGTCAATTAATGGCTATGGGAGATGATTAATTATTATCCACAGTAGTGTACCCACTGGTTGATTTACATTGCTACACTAAATGACACCCTCACACTCATGTTCGTGCAAGTAACCCTACTTAAATTTAATGGGTCACAAAAAATGGCATGAAAGTTTGAAATAACTTATTGGAAAGAAGAGTTTCAGCAAGAGAGCGAGGTGAATATAGATAATGATAGAAGCACATAACCAAAATGCATCATGTGCATGTATAAATTTTCAAAGAAAAAAATTTCAAAATAGCATTTCACATAGGAAATCTTTTTTTTAATTAAGAAAATTTTTATTCATTTCACATACCAACCACCGATTCCCCCTCTCTTCTTTCCTCCCACCCCACTTCCCACCTTCCCCTCCCACCCATCCACTCTCCATTTCCTCCTGGAACAAGGTAAGGCCTCCCATGGGGAGTCAGCAGATCCTGGTACGTTCAGTTGAGGCTGGTCCAAGCCCCTCCCCCTGCATCAAGTCTGTGCAAGGTGTCCCACCATAGGTAATGGGCTCCAAAAAGCCAGCTCATGCACCAGGAATGGATTCTGATCCTACTGCCAGGGGCCCCTTAAACAGATCAAGCTACACAACTGTCTCCTTTTTGCAGAGGGCCTAGTCCAGTCACATGGAGGCCACAGGTGTTGGTCTAAATTTCATGAGTTCCCACTAACTTGCTTTGGTTGTCTCTGTAGGTTTCTCCATCATGATCTTGATGCCCCTTGCTCATAGAATCCCTCTTTGCTCTCTTCAACTGGACTCCTGGAGCTTAGCCTGGTGCTTGGCCATAAACCTCTGCATCTGCTTCCATCAGTTACTGGAGAAAGGCTCTATGATGACAGTTAGGGTGTTCACCAATCTGATTACTGGGGTAAGCCAGTTCAGGCACCCTCTCCACTATTGCTAGTAATCTAAGCTGGGGTCATCCTTGTGGATTCCTGGAAACTTCCCTAGCACCTGATTTCTCCCTATCCCCATGATGTCTCCCTCGATCATGGTATCTCTTTCATTGCTCTCCCACCTCATCTCTGTTCTAGCTTGACCATCCCATTCCCTTATGTTCTCTTCCCCCATACCATACCCTCTATTGCCCCCATCACCCCCAGTTTACTCATGAAGATCTAATCTATTTCTGCTTCCCAGGTGACCCATGAATCCCTCTCATGTCCTACTTGCTACCTAGCTTCTCTGGAGCTGTGGTTTGTAGTCTGGCTATCCTTTGCTTTATATCTAGCATCCACTTATGAGTGAGTACATACCATGTTTATCCTTCTGAGTCAGGATTACCTCATTTAAGATATTTTCTAGTTCCATCCATTTGCCCACAAATTTCATAATATCATTGTTTTTTACTACTGAGTAGTACTCCATTGCGTGTATGTACCACATTTTATTTATCCATTCTTCAGTTGAGGGACATCTAAGTTGTTTCTAGGTTCTAGTTATTATGAATAATGTTGCTATGAACATAGTTGAGCAAATGTCCTTGTGGTATGCTTCAGCATTCCTTGGGTATATGTCCAAGGGTGGTATAACTGGATTTGAAGGAAGATTGGTTCCCAATTTTCTGAGAAACAGCCATTTCTGAGAAATCTGATTTTCAATGTGGCTTTATAATTTGCACTCCCACCAACAGTCGAGGAATGTTCCCCTTGCTCCATATCCTCTCCAATATAAGCTGTCATCAGTGTTTTTTATCTTAGCAATTCTGACAGGTGTAAGATGGTATCTCAGAGTAGTTTTAATTTGCATTTCCCTGATGACTAAGGATGTTGAGCAATTCTCTAAATGTCTTTCAGTCATTTGAGATTATTTTGCTGAGAATTCTCTGTTTAGCTCTGTAGCCCATTTTTAATTGGATTGTTTGGTATTCTACCCCCACTCATCTCTGCCCCAGGAAATCTCTTATGAACATAAGATTTGGGACAAAAAGCAGAAAGATGAACATCAGGAGAATGATGGAAATATGGATAGAAGAAGGGGATGAATCTTTGTGCTGTTCTAGTAGTCTATAAAGAGCTTGTATGGTCTGGGGAGATTTGGGAAAAACTGCCAGCATTGGGCAAGGCCCCAATGGAGTTATGCACATTACATATTTAGAAAGCATCATCTGGCACTTTTCTGAGCTAGGCTGCCCTTTTGTTTTCCCAAATGAAATGGCATATAAAAGAACCAAAAAATACCCACTATCTGGTTAGCACCAGCTATGAGCTTTGTGACAGGGGTCCCCACAAATCCTTTATACGTATTGCTTCCCTCTTACAATATTATCTAGGAAATTGCTTACATTTTTCTAGCACTTAAACAAATATGTCTCAGAATATGCCCAAAATCATTCTTCTAAGCCTGAAATGAGAATTTTAATACACTGACTTCACCAAAGCCCTTTTTACACTCACGATCCCCTCTGAAATTGTAGGCTGTTGATTAGACATTACTTAAAACCTGAGCTAGTGATCACAATCCCCAGGAAAGCAGGAAGTAACCATGTCTTATTTACCATTTAGCCTCAACCCCTGGGGAAGCAGAGTTGATGCAAAGGAACTCTTTAGTAATTGTCAACAGAAATATCAATCTGAACAACTATTCACAATGAAAATAGCTTCACTCAAATGAAGAAAATCAGGTGAGAGACCATAGTGTGTAGGGACTGCATAATAAGAAATGATGCACTGAAGAAAAAATTTTTAACATTTCCAATATCACCAAACCACTAGCCAAATGGCAGTAAAGCACAGGGAGATATTCTGTCCTCTGAGGGAAAAAAGAGGAAAGTGAACTTTGAACACTGCCTTAGAACCCCACGTCAGTGCACCAATAGAAACCCAACACAAGCCAAATCTCCATGGCCTCTGACTACAGGAAAGTACCCACAGGCTGAGTCTCTGGACCTGCCCCATTACCCCACCAGAAGCTACAACCACTAGGAGATGGAATCAAGTTCTGACCTACAGCACACTGCTAAGTAAAGTGGAGTTGGGAGAAGAATAACTCATAGTGTTAGGAAAACTCTGTGTTAGCAGTTTGGATTTCAGCCCAGCTTTGCAAGAGACTTAACAGTTAAAGGATTCTAGCCCAGGATAGTACATACCATGGTTGCACTAGCTTTAAAGGGCACCCTGGAATTGCAACAATTGCAGCAATCATAAACCTAAGTTCCACATCAAAACACTTGCTTAGAATTTCAGGCTGGGCATGCTGTTGTAGGACCACTTAAGATAAATGAAAACAGAAAGAGCTATAGCAAAAGCTTTCTTCTTCAATAGCCAGACATTACAAATGGATGAAAAGAAATTAGAGAAAGATGATGTTGTAGTAAGTGTCCTGAAAGAAATGGAAATATCTAAACTTTGATAAAGAGTTAGAAACAGTTGACATGGCAATGTTCACAAGAAAATCTCTTAAGACTCCACCCCTAAATGAAGAGCTGACAGCAAACAATGATTGCTGAGGAAAGGGGAACCAGTCTTCTCTAGAGACAAGTCCCCAGATTGGCATCCACTACCAGTGGCCAGCCCTAAAAACATATACATATGAGCAACACTAGTTGGATTCAGTACGTTGTATTTAGTCACATATATACATACATACATACACATGCATATGTGTGTATATATGTATGTGTGTGTGTAACAATAATTAAAGAAAAAGAGAATTTGAGAGGAAGTGGGAAGTGGGAACATGGGAGGAGTTAGAGGGAGAAAGTGGAGTATAATATAAATATAGTACACATATATGACATTGAAATAAAACATTTAAAAAACTGACAAACAGCCATTTTAGAGAGGCCAGCAATTAAAAAAACAGACAAATAATTCCAAAACATTGCAGCAAATTTAATGGAGAGATTAAAGTAATTGAATCAATTGAACAGAAATCAACCAGATGAAAAATACGATGTGTAAAATGAAACATGGAACAGCATCAATAGCAGGGTCAACCAAATGAGTAAAAAAAAAAAATCTGTGAATTCAAAGACAAACTACTTCAGAGGGACAAACCAGAATTAAATGAAGAAAATGTATAGGATTTATCGCACAAAAATCACAAAAGCAAAAGTTCAGGTCATTGAAATTTAAAAGAAAGAGAAAGAAGCAAAAAAAATTTATTTAAAAAAAAGTAATAGCCTGGAAACTTCACAAGTTTGGAGAAAGACACAAGACACAACTATCCAGGTATATTATATATATATATATATTATTTATATATATATATATATTCAGATGTTTTCAATCAGGTACAAATAAAATACTTCACAGGATGTTATAGTCAAACTATCAAATATCAAGACAAAGCAGCTAGAGGAAAGAGACAAAGCAAGTAGACAGGTGTGCCAAGATACCAAGCGGTAGAAGCTCATGGGACAGAAGAGAGGGAATTAATGCAAAGTTCTAAAGGGAAAAAACCACCAACTATCACATGATATTCATGATTCCGCCTAGAAATTAAGAGAAAAAGGTGTAGCCTCCCAGAAAAGCAAAACTGAAATATTACACCCTACAGGAAATGCTGATGGGGTTTTCAAATCTAAAGAAAAGAATGCAAAAGAGTTCAATGAAGATATAACACTATAAAACTTCTTGGCAAGAGTATGCTAATAAATTCATAATATTCTAATGTTATCATGATCATGTGCAAGTTACTTGTGTCTTTAGCATGAAGGTCAGAAAACAGAACCAGTGAAAATAATAATAATAATAATAATAATAATAATAATAATAATGGAAATGACTTGTTCAGGGTTAAATAATATAAAATGTGAGATGTAAAATCATCCAGGCACTGTGACACACCTGCATAACTGCAGAACTCGAGAGATAAGAGGCCATTTTAGGTTATTTAGAAAAAAACAGATGGGGGGCAGGATTGGTGAAATTATTAAGGCAACTCTATGTAGTTAAAAGGGAGGTTTATTTTGTGGGGTAACTTACAAGTGAAGGGATAGGTAACAGGATCTGGGAAAGGTGTAGCTCAGTCTGGCGGTGTTCTCTGGAGAACTCTGCTTGGTCTACCTCCAGCATCCAGGGTCCAGGAATCAAGAGGGCTGGCGCATCCAGATCTCGGGTCTTCAGGGTCCTCTCTCGGCCCTGCCTTGTAGGTGTGACAGTTACTGAAGCCTCAATGGGGTTGGAACTTCCAGATCAAAGCTGGAATGGCTACCCACTACAGGGGGGAGAGAGGACAGCTAATGGAAATGGGGAGAAAAAAGATGGGGAAGGAGAAGAGAGGAGAGTGATGGTAAAATGAACAAGGGAGAGGGGAAAGGAAGGAATTATGAAATACAAATTTCGAAATGAGGAAAGGAGTTAAAAGGTAGAGGGGTTTTGCTGTTTTTGCACTCAAATTTAAGCTTTTATCAACTTAAAATAATCTACTATAGGATCATTTTTGTAAATGACATGTTAACCATCCAGCAAAAAAGCCTTTAATACACATAATAATAATAATAATAATAATAATAATAATAATAATAAATACACAAGTATATCCTGCTCAGTCTGCATAATGTTATTTGTATGCATGTTTTCAGGGCCAAATATTTGGTATTTGATAACTAATAATACTTTTCTCTGGGGAAGACTAATTCTCCAACTCTTATTATTCCTTAAGTTGCCTGTAGTTCTGTGTAGGGTTGAGGCCTCATGGGCTTTCCCCCACTCCACATTAAAAAGTCGATTGTCGTCATCCTCATTCAGCTCATGTTTAGGCTGTCAAGTTTAGTTGATGAAACTTTATGGGCTTCTGACATTACTAGGAGACACAGTCTCATGACCAACTCTCTGGTCTTCTGGCTCTGATGATCATTCTGCTCCCTCTTCTACAATGATCCCTGAACCTTAGGTGAAGAAGTTTTCTTGTAGACATATCTATTAGGACTGTGTTCCACAATTCTGCATTTTGATTGGTTGTGGTTTTCTAAAATTGTTTCCATCTGAGAAGTTCCCTTGATGAGAGAAGAGGACTGTACTTACCTGTGGGCATAAAGACAACTATTTATAGTGTAGGTAGGGATTATGCTAGTAAAGTGGTGGTTATAGGTTCTCCTCCAAGATCCACGGCCTTACTAACTCTGGGTAGCTGCCTAGGTTTCTTGCTACCTGTCACTGTTTCCTTCTTATTGAATAGGTCTTAAGTCCAACTAGAGAACTGGTGGTTACTGCCAAGCTATGTGTGCCACTACGGTGTCCTTACCACAGTATATGCTTGCATTCACTTTGTCAATAGTGTGCTAGTTGCCGCAAGTTTAGGCAATTGTGAATAAAGCTGATACAAACATGTGTGCAGGCTTTTTTGGGAGCTTAATAATTTTCAACTCATTTGAGTATCAGCAAGTACAGTGATGGATCAGGAACTAAGAAGGTATTTTATTTTACAGAAAGCTGACTCGCTGTCTTCCTTGGTGGCTGTACCATTTGTTGCTGGGAGAGTTTCTATTTTAGCACATTTAAATGAGTATTTGGTGCTGTGCTTTGATTCTTGGACATTTTGAAATGTGGCTTACTCATATATTTTTCAATAAATCAATTTTTAGATTCATAAGTTAAGTTGAAATAAAATTCTAAGTCATAAAATATCAGAGCTCAAATATCTGTTATTTCTACAATGATTCTAAAGACTGGGAGTAGGTAAAGGAAGATCCCCCTACAATCCACCTCTTACACCCACTTTCCAAGGATTCCACCAGGCAAATGGTACTGTGAATGCCAGGAAGAGTCATTCTTTCTCTCTGTCTCTCTGTCTCTCTCTCTCTGTCTCTCTGTCTCTCTGTCTCTCTGTCTCTCTGTCTCTCTCTGTCTGTCTCTCTCTCTCTGTCTCTCTGTCTCTCTGTCTCTCTCTCTCTCTCTCTCTCTCTCTCTCTCTCTCTCTCTCTCGGGGGGGGGAGTATGCATGCATGCATGCACCTGTGTGTGTTTGTGCATTTGTGTGTACATATTCTAGAGAAGAGAAAGTTACAGCAAGAATGTACTTGGAAATCTTAGTCAAAGATCCTCCTCAATGTTTCATTTCCTTCTCTAGCTATGTTGTTCTGTTCTTCATGTTGAAGCCAATGTGGCCACTTCCCTCTCATCAATATAATGAATTGCAGTCTAGCCCACTAGTGAGTAGCCCAGTCTGCATATTAATATAATACTTCTATGTAAAAGCCTTCCATATATTAAACCCAAAAAGGCTGCAATAATTCTAGAAATATCAAATATTTTAATACTGCAAAAACTAAAGGAACAGTGGAATATATATTATTTCAACAAACAAGATAAATGGGAAGATTTTCAAAGAATTATGCAAAGCTCTGAAACTTTAATTAAATCAATCATGGATCCTATGCAAACAAAACATTTATAAATGGTTAAAAATAATCACTGACAAAAACTGGAACCAAATTTTCAATACATATCATTTTATAGAGGTATTTTTTTCTGAATACATTAAAGGTACTCTGTGGTCAATGAGAGAAAAATATCACTAACTCAGTGGGAAAATACAGGTATATAGTTTAAGGGAAAATACAAGTATGTTTTTAGGACAAAAAATAGTAGAACTTAAGTCATGATGAAAAAACACACTGAGATGCTATTCGTGTCTTAAAAGCTGATAGCAATCCAAGTTCTAAAAATACACTCACATGGTAAGTGTGGCAGAACCTAGCATTCACAGATGCTGTGTGATAATGCTTTTGTATACTGGTTTAATAAAACACTG
The DNA here is from genome assembly GCF_004664715.2 of Peromyscus leucopus. Classification (NCBI taxonomy): domain Eukaryota; kingdom Metazoa; phylum Chordata; class Mammalia; order Rodentia; family Cricetidae; genus Peromyscus; species Peromyscus leucopus. The sequence goes on from NC_051064.1 coordinate 100,402,076, forward strand.
ATTGGCCAGTAGCCAGCAGGAAATATAGGCAGAATAAGCAGACCAGGAGAATTCTGGGAAGAGGAAAGCTAAGTGAGGAGATGCCAGCCCGCCTTCCAGGGAGCAGCATGTAATGACACATAGGTAAAGCCAGGGAACATGTGGCAACATATAGATTAACAAAAATTGACTGAATTTAAGTGTAATAAGCCTGAACAAATGGCCAATCAGTTATAATTAGTATAAGCCTCTGTGTGTTTACTTGGGGGATGTGAGTGGGAGAGATTTGTCCCGCCCCCTGGCAGGCTGAGACACAGGAAATCTTCAGACTACATACATATATTGGTAGAATTGAACATTACTATCATGCAATTATAAAAGGGTTAATTACATTTTTATGGCTTATATTTTATGTGATATAATATATATAATTTATGTGATATATATAAATTTTAAAAGATATAATTTTATATTAAAAGTGTACAATGTTTCCAGTTTGGGTGGTTCACACCTACCTTAGAAGAAAGAGACAAAAAGATTGTCAGTTTGATGGTTGGCCTAGTCTACCCACTGTAGTTAAGGCCAGCCTCTATCACAGTCTGTTCCTCAGACAGTAACATGTAGTTCAGTCATTTGCTCCTCTAAAAAATGTGTCCCATCCAAACAGGGTCTGAAACACAGGCAAATCCATCTCACTTATCAGATAAAAAACACAAAACTTAGCTTTATTCCTGAAAGTCTAGACATTCTTATATAGTAATTAATTTCTAGCTCTAAGAATCAAGTGACTTTTAAAAAATATTTTTGCAGAGTTTTAAATTTATCATAAAGATGCTCATGATAACTGGTGACTTTTTTGTAAATTAGAGATTGTTCATGATCTTCATAAGATGAGAAGAACATTTCCAAGCAAAGGGGACACGTATGAAAAGAGTATCATGGGTACTATTAGAGGTTGGGTTTCCAGCAAGAGACAGACTTAGGCTTCATTCCTACCCCTTGGAACACTCTAAGAATATCACTTCATTTTACCCAATCCCATCAGCTCATATATAAAGGAAAATATACACTGAGAAGCTATGCTTATCCATGACTTAGGCCAGAATACCTATGGGTATTACCCTCATTGACACCAAGAGAGGTGTCTCAAGAGACAGGCCAGCATAGAGATGACCTGGGCTCTGGATACAGGCTTATCTTTTATGCTACACTTTGACATCGATCATATGCCTTTAGTCAAGTATTGTAATTGTTCTAGGTTTCCTCCACTATAAACTGAGAATAATTGCAAATTTCAAGAAGGCATGTGAATGTCTAGCATGCTGACAAACACAGAAAACAATGACCGCTCATGACACCCTAGCTCTTTACCATACATTGTGCTATGAGCTGGTAAACAAAACTGCATTTTATGTCACCTTTCATGTCTTTAAAGTCAGGTCCCATGTTCCTGTATGTCAAACCTAGCCTAGTTGCTTTTCAATTCCTTAACCACATCCCTCTCATTATTGGTCATAGCTAAATGATCCCTGGCTTGTCATACCCTTTCAATATATAGTATCCACGCTAGAAAGACATTATCCAGGCATGATATAATTAATCTGAAGTGCCATAGATTGAGAATTTAATTTTGACCATAACTCTGTGTTTCACATAACTCAACCAACATTTCTATAAGCTTCTACTCTTGCAACAGCAACAGAGGAAGTCACAAGATCTACTGAACTCATTGGTGCACTGCATAACTGAAGAACCACAACTCTCTTGATACCACAGTTGGAATGATATCCACAAGGGACTGGGGTGAGGGTTTGGAGACAAAATTTTATCACTTTTTATTTTCTTTTATGGATGAAAGATTACAGTCTGAGGGCCAGAAGAAGACTTACAGGGGGAAGAGCTAGTGTATCTCTTTCATTGCACAGGCAATCAAGAATCTCCTCAATTCCCACCACTGAAAAGAAGGATATTTCCATTGTGGGGGCAGAGCATCAAGTGACTAAGGACTTAACTGAGAAGATACAGCCTAAAGTATATTTTAAGGGAAAACTTAAAAATAAAATTGAGAGGATCTTTGCTACTGATGGCAGGAATTCTTGTATTTGTTGTTGTGGTTGTGGTTGTTTTGTTTTTTGTTTTTCGAGACAGGGTTTCTCTGTGTAGCTTTGTGCTTTCCCTGGAACTCGCTTTGGAGACCAGGCTAGCCTCGAACTCACAAAGATCCACCTGCCTCTGCCTCCTGAGTGCTGAGATTAAAGGTGTGCGCCACCACCGCCTGGCTGAATCCTTGTATTTTAAGTTCCTACCACAGGAGGACAATGGATTAAAAGATGATTTATACTCTCATGAAGTCAGAGTCTTCTACTGATGCCTCCAAACAACCCAATGGGTCATTGCAAGCTGCAGCTTTGACCATCAACGGGTAGTTGATTCAAGCCAGAACAGAGGCAACCTTCTTTCTCAATGAGAATAAAGAGTCCTCAGATACAGACTGCATATTCAGAACATTCATGAAGACAGGTTTCTGCTCTTTGATTTATGTGCCTAGGTCCGAGTGTCAGAGTCCTGAGAAATCACAGCTGGATTAAAGAGATGAGCTGTGCATGGAAGTCAAATTTTGTTCTATGAAAGAAACTCAAGCATCAGGGTTTGAATGGCTGGGCACCTCTTTAATCAGAGAAGAGCTGCTCAGTGGAGGCTTTGTAAGTGAGCTAATTAGTAATGTGCTGCAGCCTTACCTGGTTAATCGAATGATTAATCACTCAGTAGACTTCAGTCCTCTTGTTTCCTGGCTGTCTTTGGCTCCTCTATTTGGTTTCTTTATATTTTTAATTAGCATTTTAATAGGTGGCAGTCACCATTTGGGGTAAAAAAGAGAGTGGCATTATCCTATTTTAACCATTTTTTGTGTGAATGAAAATGAGACAGAGGTAGGTTTTCTATAGGATTGATTATGGCTTGCCCAAAACATGCTGTGTTCAGAGGGAATAAGGCCATGGGTAGAAGAGGGATTTGAAGCTCTGCAGAAAGTCTGAGTACTCCCTTACAAATGTGATCCTGGCAAAAGAAAGGATCACTAAACGCTGAACCTACAAGTCAGCTGACAGATGTTCACAGATGTCACTATTTAATTTACCATTTAGCATAACCCTAATATGGAGAATAAAAACATTTTATAGTTTTATTGAATCAACTTTGAAGTCTACTTTAAGTCTCTCTTCAATGTTTTCTGATATAAAAAGAAAAAATATTTAAGTGTTTCTGGTACAAAGTACATACATATTAAAAGGAAAAACATTTATCTGGAATATTCTAGCTCCAGCCATTTCCAGATTAATGAAGAACCTGAGATTAGATATCAAAAATGCTAAGGAATTTAATTATTTTGAAAATAATTTTATATTATGTCTCTATTTTAATTTAATATCTTAAAATGGTTGTCATTCATGTAAATGGCTAAGAACTACAACATAGTTACCAGTTACCAGGAAGTTCCTCATTATATCACTATAATCACCCAAGACAGTCTGTCCCCAAACCTGTGTTGTGTTCATCAGCCCATCCTTCATCTTCATGCACCATGAGAAAGCATCCTCTGATGGTCTTAATGGTGTTTTAAATGCATAACAATATAATAACAATTACCAATTTGTTACAGTAATTCCCCTTTATGGTTTGTTCCTGTGTTTGATTCTAATTAAAGTATCTTCTATTGCTGTATGTGTAGAATTTCTATGTGTGAGAGTAGAAAGCAATTGCATGAACATGAGGCTTTTCTGAAAGCTAGTGTAGCTGGATCTTGAAAGTATGTGTAATATAGTACAATGGCTAGTTGACCTCCACCATATAAACTTAGTGATTCTCAGCCTTCTGAGAAACAGCAGCATTTGTACTTGTATTTTTCAAACTACATAATTTACTCGTTTAAATCCCTTGCCTTGTTCTGTGAAAAACTACTGTTTCTGATTAGAGTGGACCAGGCATTTGACGGTTAGTTAATACAGGAAGTGTGTGTGTGTGTGTGTGTGTGTGTGTGTGTGTGTGTGTGTGTGTGTAGTGGAAAGCTAATCAGTGTCAGTATACAGTTAAAAGCAAAAAGCAGTTTCAAGTAAGCAAGTATCCCTAAAATAATTTTGGGGTGAAATGGAACAAACATGTGGGAGAATCATGAAGTAAGGAATCCAGCTGTGGAGATTACCTCTCATTCATCATTCCTTTTTAACTACTGTCCAGGAATGGATACATCTTCTGGAAGCCTCTAATGCATCCAGAAGTGGTTCTTGGGACAGAGCTTGATTATCAAGAAGACTCATAAAATGAGGATACATCTACAAATCCCCTCGGTAACCAGAAAAGAGTTATCATAGAGATCTCAAGCTAAAGGCTAAGTTCTAATGGTTCCCAGACAGTCAGTGCATGATGGAGAGACAGGCGCTGATCCTGGGCTAATAATAAGCTGTGGTGAGAAGCAAACCTAGAAATATAAGAAATAATCCATCAATTACCTATGTCAAGCTTACCCTCTTCAATCAAGAATCTGCTAGCCTGGTGGTGGTAATGCATGCCTTTACTCCCAGCACTCAGGAGGCAGATACAGGTGGATCTCTGTGAGTTCAAGCCCAGCCTGGTCTACAGAGTGAGTTCCAGGATAGGCTCCAAAAGCTACACAGAGAAACCCTGTCTCAAAGGGAAAAAAAAGAATCTGCCAGTCTCCAGATCACAATTATCTTTATGATAATTTCAAGATGCTTTGGACTTGTATCTAAGTTGTCCAGAATCTTTCCCTCCTGTCCTACCAGCCTTGACTCCATCACTCCCTCCCTATATGTTTCCTCTAGATCATATCAGCTTGGACTTTAAAAAAAAAATTGGCACTCCAGCAATCTTCAAGATTTCTCCTCCAAGTAACTTATGGACTTCCCTGGGTGAAAGCCAATTCCTAAACACATCCATTCCTGAAGGTCATTGATCCTGGATATGGCATTATGTTGCTCAACTGTGCTTCCATGATACCTAACCAAACCCTGGCCCTGGCTCTAGGGTCAAAGAAGGCTTTTATATGGATGCAGAATACACTTGCAATTTGACAGACCCAGGTTCAGATAGAAACCAAGTAAGATTATTCCATCAAAAGTAAAAAAAGAGCCAAATATGGTAGTGCATGTGTTTAATCCCAGCATTCAAGGTCAGGGATCAAAAGCAGGAGGATCTCTGTGAATATTTACCAAGACTGGTTTACTACTGCATTCAAGGCCAGTCAAGACTACACAGTAAGACTGTTTCAAAAAACAAAAATTAGGCAAGATTGGATTTTTAAAGTGTTAAAAATGTGAGCAATGGAGTGAAGTGGGAGTTCCTGTTCTAAACAATTTCTAGTTGCTGATTTGCACAAGTTTAGATTTGTGTTGTTGATATATTAAGCTATACATATTGGTTGCCAGGAGATATCACAGATTATTATCAATAAGTAATAAGTTCTTGAGATAGTCAACCAGTCAATAGAAGTCCCCCAATTAGAAACTTTCACAATCACTTCTTCAAAATAATATTCATTATAGAAGCAAAGGTTGAATAACTTGTCTCTGGTTCAAACAGTAGCCTTTTCACTGTGGTGTATAAATATCATGGGAAATCCTGCTGTATGTCCTAACCATATAGAAGCCACCATAACTTTTATTTCCTTATCTTGTGGCTTTTCAACATCTCTCTGCTCCACCAAGCCTCACAGCCAATGAAGCAGAGGTTTCAATGTGCCAAAGATTTTGAAAGTGGTGAGACTGAAAATTGAGATTATCTCTATGTCTTTCTGGTAGGACCCTCAGAATATGACATGTACAAAATGCAAGCATTTCACCCCAAAGTTTGCAAAAACTTATGTATGGCAACTCTGTTCTCTAAGATCTATCCTTCAAACATATATAAGGTAGGCATGAAGGCAAATTAAAATGGCATCCAGAGCACATGTTTTTCCCTTGGGAGACTTCCTAGAACTTACATGAAGAAACATCAAGATTTCTCTCACAGAAAGGTCCTCATATTTCCTCCAAACCAGGTTTCATCAAGCCTGAATCTTGAGATTTTCGATATAGATAAGGCATGCTTAGACTTTCAAGCAGATGTGGTTTGTGCTGAAATCATACCTGGCTCACCCTTAACTCAGATTGGATAGAGTAAAGTGTCACAAAGAAGAAAAGTACCTAAGACACATTTAAAGAAAGAGTAGAATTGTGAAAAACACACAGCCACGGTCCCTGAAGAGGAAACATGACCAAAAAAGTCATCACGAAATTCAAGTACAAAAGGAACTATTTTAATCAAATTTTAAGATGTTCAGAGAAGTATTCAATGAAATTCACTTAGATAATGCTGAGTCATCATTACAACTCAATATATGTCATTTGAATGAGTGAGTGGGTGTTTGCTTCATTTTAATTTAAATTTTGCTATAACCACTCCCCATTACCCCATTAGCTGAGAACAGGAGGTATTCAATTTTAGTCCTTTTTAAAGGATATTTTCTTTCTCCTTAGGACTTTGAAAACAATTTTAGCAGTTCATGTGTTATCCAAACAAGAGATTTATCCCTAGTGTATCTCTGCCCTTACACCTGTCTGTTCTGTGTCTGCCGGATGGTCTGTATGTCAAATTGCTCTGATTGGACAATAAATAAAACACTGATTGGCCAGTGACCAGGCAGAAAGTAGGTGGGACAAGGAAAGAGGAGAATTCTGGGAAGCAGAAGGCTGAGGCAGAGAGACACTACAGCCACCGCCAGGACAAGCAGCATGTAAAGACGCCGGTAAGCCATCAGCCACGTGGCAAGGTATAGATTTATGGAAATGGATTAATTTAAGCTATAAGAACAGTTAGCAAGAAGCCTGCCATGGCCATACAGTTTGTAAGCAATATAAGTCTCTGTGTTTACTTGGTTGGGTCTGAGCGGCTGTGGGACTGGCGGGTGACAAAGATTTGTCCTGACTGGGCCAGGCAGGAAAACTCTAGCTACATGCCACTAATGGGCAAATAGGTCTTTAAGCATCAGTAGAAAGCACAGCAAGAGCCTTGACCATGCTCTCCAGGTACCATCAATTCAAGGCAGACACAGCACAGAGCCTGTGGCTGTACCACATGTCTCAGTACGAACAAGAGGAATCTACAGTTCTCTCAAACAAACATCCAACATTTGATACCTTGTAGACTCAAGGCATAGATCTCTGCAAGTCATGGACACATGGAAAACACAGACAGCCCTGCCTTATCCAGAGTAAAAAGAAGCCCTTCCCTTCACTCAGCATGGATCCTCTATATTTCTCTGAAGTAGATGACTATCAGGCTATACACCTAATTATGTGTTTCTCTCCACATGAGTCACAATTTCCATTTTTAGCCCTGACACATAAAAACTATCACCAAAATCTTAGACAAGTGACTATAACTCAGAACAGGAGTATCTGCTTCTTTGTTGTGTTAAAGTAAAAGGAAGTGCTATTTGCCCTGTCAAGTGTCCCCATTTAATGTTATATTATTTTGCCCTCATTATCACACTAATCCTCATGGTATTGTGGATAGTGGTGGCCAAGACAATGCTCACATTGAACTGGGAATGAAAATGCTCCACCATCCTGAACCTTCTTCAACTCATCATGACCCCATTTTTCTCATGGAAACCCTGTCCTATGAACATCCTAAGACTACTAAATGAGAAATAAAGTGTATAGATTGTTTCACTAATTGCTAAATGATCTTTAATAAAAATCTATGATCCAGATATTGGGGTAAATGCTGAAAGATCAGAGAGACAAAGGATCAAGCCACTACCATCTTAAACCTCACCAACTCCACAAATCCTCTAACTTGATGCCTCTGAGTCCTCAGCCAAAAGGCTTCTTCAGCTGAAAAGGGCTTCCAGCCCAAAAAAGCTTTCGTTCCTGTCTCCTTACGCCTTATAAAACTTTCTCTACCCAGCCATATCACTTCCTTCCTGGTGCTGGGATTAAAGGTGTTTGTGCTTCCCAAATACTGGTAGCAAAGGCATGAGATCTCAAGTACTGGGATTAAAGGTGTGTGTCACCACTGCCTGGCTCTGTTTCTGTCCTAGACTGAATCAATCTCATGCAATCCAGGGTAGCTTTGAACTCACAGAGATCCAGACAGATCTCTACCTCCCGAGTGCTAAGATAAAAGTTGTGTGTGCCGCCACTGCCTGGCCTCTATGTTTAATCTAGTGGTTTGTTTTGTCCTCGGATCTTCAGGCAAATTTCATTAGGGCACACAATATGTCACCACAGTAGTTGTTGTAGAATATTATTTTAAGGTGTGTTACTTTTGTTTATGTTGCATTTATTTAACTCTGTGAAGCTTTGTTACTGTGCCTGTCTAAAGCACCTGATGATCTAATAAAGAACTAGCCAATAGTAAGGCAGGAGAAAGGATCAGCGGGGCTGGCAGGCAGAGAGTATATATAGAAGAAGAAAAGAAATGGAGTGGGAAAGAAGGAGTCAGAGAAGGAGTCGGACTCCAGGGACCAGCTACAAACCAGCAAGCCACAGAGTAAGAGTAAGACTTACAGAACTAAGGGAATGAGAAAATCTCAGAGGCAAAAGGTAGATGGACTAAGTTAAGGACAGCTAGCAAGAAAGAAACCAAGCTAAGGCCAGGCATTCATAATGCCTCTGTGTGATTTATTTGGGAGCTGGGTGGTAGGCCCCCAAAAGAGTAAAAGCCAACAGCAACATGTAGTGTGTTGTGTGTAGTGTGTGTCTGTGTTTCTATGTGTGTGTCTGTGTGTGTGTGATGCATGAACATAGTTACATATATGCGCATGTATTATCAATGTTTGATTGTATGTAAAAGTGAAAGATCAGAATCAGGTGTCTGCTTCCTTATCTTTTGAGACAAGTTCCTCATTGAACTACAACTCAACAATTGACTAGACTCACCAGCTGATGGGCACCAATGATCTTCCTGTCTTTGCCTGTCCTGCATTGGAGTTACAGGTACGACCCACCGTGCCCGACATTTTGCAGGATCTTGAGAATCAAAATTCAGGTCCTCATGCTTGTGCCTCGAACAGTTTACCAACTTAACTGTCCCTGAAGATCTGAGAAAATAAAGTTTATCAGCCCAAAAAGGTGGGCAGAGGCCTTGCCAGTATTGCCCATACTATGTTGGTAGAAATCTCAAATTTCTGTGCCTGTTTATTTCTGGCTCTGGAAAGATCCTCAGAATAACCAATTGAGCCTCAAAACAAGTGTCCCATCTCTTCCTGGTTTGGGTCTGCTGTTGTCACCTTCAGCCCACAATCCCATGACAAAAATGAGCCCTAGTGGTAACTCATAAGAAATACCAGGCACAAATGCTCAAGGCACTGTGGGTAAGAAAGCAGATCAGTCACCTGCACAGCATTTGCCATGGGCCCAAAGCCTGAAAGGCTGCTTTGTTCATCCACCAGGTGAACTGCAAGAGGAAGGTGCCTCTCAGCCACCACCACCCAGAGCTGCACAAAGCGCTCATTCAGTGCCCGGGTCCTGACCATCCCTCTCATGCTGATTCTGACTTATTGGGTTGCCTGTGCAAGATCATTTCCCCATCTGTGCCTCCTTGGCCCTGACCCTGTTCCTGCACAATGCCACTCTGAGGGCGTGGTAGACTATTACATTCCAGAGAGGAAAGGCTGTGCTCAGGCTAAAGACACCAGGCAGACTTGTGGACACTCCCTGCTAGCCACAGAGCTCTCAGTGTCCCTGCAGACAATAGGCCTCTGTGTAGCCCATCTCTTACTGCAATGGCTGTTTACATGTTTTCTTCTTTGGAAACTTCAAACTGCTCAGTACCTAGGAGCAGCTGCACAGGGAATTGTCTGTCTAGGAAGAAAGAGGGTGAAGTTTGGCCCTCCATAACAACTTACCAGCAAACTTTTCAACTCCTATGCCAATGCCATAGTTTTCATTTACACAATGATTATTATCTATTGGTTATTAACTATGTTCTGGGCATCTTATTAAGAAGCCTACTGAGAGATATTTAACCTGATAAGAAACAATAAATCAGACTGCCTACCAGTATTTGGGTGATGTTGAAGTGTATGAAAAGTTTGTCATTAATTTTCTGCTGGGCAGCTTTTTTCCCATTCACTTCTATACATAGCATTGTGTCATGGTTCTTGAATCCTTTCTCATTCATCACTACAGAAGAATAAAGTCAAAATGTTAGTTTTTCCACGCAATCTCTTACTGGTGACAAAGCAAAATGACAGAAGACCTGTGGAGAATACTGTGACAAAATATTTAAAATCATATTTACATACCCTTCAATCCAGCAATATCATTCCCAAGAGTTTACTCTGAATATATTCCTCTAATTGTATGAAACTATATGCATTAAGGTTTTTGGAGTGGCAATATTTTTTTTTGTGACACATTGAAAACTACCTACATATGCAAAACAATGAAGTTGATTGAGTAAGCCATGGCAATTGTGTGTTATAGAGTAGTGTGCTGCTATAGAAAACAGTAATGACCTCTAAACACTGATGCAGAGTGCTTTACAGAGATATTGTGCTAAGTGGCAAGAGTAATATGCCAAATAAAAAATATATAATTTGCAACCTTTATATAAAATAAGGAGTAGGAAGACTTGTAATTCTCTGTTCCCTTTATCCTTTTGCCTTAAGAAGAAGAAAGAAGACTGGATTGGGGGGGGCAGGGAGAGAATTAAGCTGATGATGTAACAGAGGTAAGTAAAGAAGTGGAAACAGGTATGAAATGGACTGTGAAACCATGCTGATATTTGAATTATTTTAAAAAAGGAAATGCAACTCAATGAAGAAAATTTGAAGTTAAAAGTAATCATCATTCAAATATGTTCAAAGTGACTTATATGACCTCAGTAAAGGGAGAAAATTTTTTAAATGACTCAAGTAAAATCAACATTGCATTTTACTACATAGACATACAAATCGATGACATATGATACAGATGTAGATAATATAGAGCTAAGTATATGCTCAATTTTAGGCAGAGTAGACAGAAAGAAATAAATTCTGACCTCCTTTTATTTAGACTTTTATCTTGGGTGAAGCAATCCTAAAACTATTTTAGCTACATTTGAAGGTGATAAAGCAACTGTTTTAAAGTTGTTTGGAGGTGGGGCTCTCATTGTGAAAGAAGAAATGTCTATCTATATAATGGAAGAAATAATATCCTATGGTGTTGGATTAGTTAAAGGTTGTTTGTATGGAGTTGGGATTTTTAACAAATGTGCATGTAATTCCTAGAAGCAAAGCTCTGTTGAATAGTTTGTGCCCAAAGTTGGTCTCTAGTGTCAGTTCTCTCTGAAAAGAACTATACTATCACAGAAGAATAAATGGCTGATTTCAGAGCAAGGGCAAGGTGTTTATAGTGTGACCCCGGAAAACCATGCTGTGCCAAAAAGTAAGGTGATGCTGAACAAACCAACATGAAAGATCTCTCACTGACCAGGCATAGGGGGTTGATTATGTAATTAATTAAAGACAGTGAGGAATTTGAGAACATTTAAAAACAGAAATCCATGGGTCTATTTTGATAATAGATGACTGATTAGATAAACACAACACAAGATGAAAGGTAAACAATAGATAAATAGGTGATAGATATATAGATGATAGAGATTTATAGATACATAAATGATACATAGATGATAGATGACAAATAGAGATTGAGAGATACTTAGATAAATGATAGATGATAGATAATATGTAGGTAGGTAGGTAGATAGATAGATAGATAGATAGATAGATAGATAGATAGATAGATAGACAGATGATGACAGACAGATGAGATAGGTAAAAGATAGGTAGGCAGGTACATGATAGATGATAGATTGATACTATAGCTATAGATAAGTAGATGATAGATAGATGATTGATACATAGAAATGAAATCTGGTTTGTTGAGTGTAAACTCGTAAAAATATGGAGGGAATCCTAAAGCAGGGAAATTAGCCATTTGTAACTATCAAAGCAGGGTTAGTTCAGGCAAATAATCACTACTGGATACTGAAACAGTAGGGAAATTTTGGTAAGTACAATAGATATTCTCATGGTTTTAAAAATATCTCCTTATATTTTGCTAATTAACATAAAGAGTAGAGAAATCAGATACTACCACAAATGAGGGACTGATATAAGAAAAAGATGGGCAATGCAGTGTGCTGGAAAGGGCACTGCATCCCTGACATACAGAGCTGACCTGGAATGCAGAAGGTGAAATCACTTTTGAGGACTATACAGTCAACCATCTCCCAGATAGGTGCATTCTGTTTTAGGGGTTGAGTTCCAAATTATTTTCATGTCAGTAATCATAAAAAAGCAAAGAAAGCTTATGGGAGTATTTCAGATTTGAAGCTATGAAAGAACCTGGGAACTTAATGCAATATGTGACCTTATATAAGAACTCATAAGGAAGGTGCAAAAAAATGCAATAAAGGATATGATTGAGTCAATTACCAAAACTGCTATCATCAATCCTACTGAAGTATGACATCAGCATTTGCTGACATTGATGATCAGTTTGAGGTTATGTAAGAAGACAACACCAACATGTTCTCAAACGCCTGGGGGAAGCTAATGAAGCAGTGGGAACCAAGTGTCTATATTTAGCCATTGTTTTGTCACTGTTCTTGTTTTGTGGTTTTTCTTTCATTTTTTAAGTTGTTTTCATTATTTTTTTTTTAAAGTGAGGTGTTTTTTTTTTAATGTTGAGTTTTCCAGTGTTGTTTTAAAACAGAACTGTGAACCCGATTTCCTCAGAGGATGCTCTGGTGAATATCAGCACTTTTAAACACAGCAGCTCTTGGCCTAGACAAAGATTTTTGCAAAGCCATTTTCTCAAAACTCTGACAAGTAAATAACGTATTCTGGGTGCACTCCTCCTGTATGCTGAGATTGAGGAAAAGGAAGTTAAGGGGACTCCTGGTTTGACCCAACTGGTACCCGAGTCACTTGCCTCATTTGGAATAACAAGCACATTATGTACATAGTTATACCAAGAGTTTTATACATATTATTTCATGTGATCCACTCACAGCATTGAGAAGGGCATGATAGTGCTCTTAAGAGAGAAGTTGGCATAGGAGGGTTAAACTCTAAGAGCTCAAGAGCCCAAACTGTAGTTCAGATTGCCTAGTCCTTTAATCTCTATATTTTGTCCCCTTAAAGTTAGAAAAATGGGTCCAGCTGGAAAATCATATACAACTTCATCCTACATACCTCATTCAAGTGTTATGTCCTTATAAGCCAAACCCAGGAGATACTAATGCTGCTTTGGTATTCATTGCTACCAAAACACAAGGAGTGAGTGGGAACAATGAAGAGCGACGGTCGAGGGAAAGAGAGTGGGAGATCCTAGCTGGATCAAGAAAAGAGAGGGAGAACAACAAATAGGAGACCATGGTAAATGAAGACCACATGAGAAGGGGAGGAAGCAGAGAGCTAGGGAGGCCCACGGAGATCCACAAAGATACCGCCAGAAAAGACTGCTGGCAATGGACGAGAGACGGCAGGAACTGACCTACTCCGGTGATGGGATGGCCAGACACCCTGTTAGTTGTGCCATAAACCCCATCCAAGGACTGAGGAATCTGGATGCAGACATCCACGGCTGGGCCCCTGGTGGAGCACTGGAAGTCTAATTAGTGAGAAAGAAGAGGGTTTATATGAGCGAGAATTGTTGAAGCCAGGGTTGGATAAAGCACAGGGACAAATAGCCAAACGAATGGAAGCACAGGATCTATGAACCAAAGGCTGAGGGGCCCCCAACTGCATCAGGCCCCCTGAACGGGTGAGACAGTCATTTGGCTTGATCTGTTTGGGAGGCAGCCGTGTGTTGGTGCCTGGTCCTGGGCTTGTTGCATGAGTTGGCTGTTTGAATCCTGGGACATATGCAGGGACACTTGGCTCGGTCTGGGAGGGGGGACTGGTCCTGGCTGGACTGAGTCTACCAGGTCGATCCCGGTCCTCGGGGGAGACCTTGATCTGGAGGAGGTGGGAATGGGGGGTGGGATGGGGGGAGGGGGAGGGGGGCGAGAGTGGGAGAACAGGGGAATCTGTGGCTATTATGTTGAACTAAATGATGTTGTAAAATAAATTTACTTAAAAAAAAAAAAAAACACAAGGAATATAAGAGGGTTAAAAGAAGATAATGGGGGTTGGCTTGGGACATAGGAAACTTTAAAGATTTCAAAATTACCAAACACACACATACACAATATATATCCCTGCTGTTTTATTACTTACATACAATATATATATATGTATATATAATATACTCATATTAATATATTAGTTATATATCATATATTATACACATTAATATAATTCTCTATATAAAATTAAATGTGTAATTAATATTAACAAAATAGTATATTAATATATAAGTATAATATATATATATTCCCGCTGTTCCATTACTTTTGTATGATTTGTTTATTTTCTGGACTTTGACTTACTTGAGAATAGAAGCTATTTTTTTAGTAGTTTTTAATTAATCTTTTTGACAGTTTATAATTTCCAAATTCCAGCCTATATTACCTTCTCTTAGCCCTGCCCCACTCTTGACTTTGGCAAAAGGAACAGCCCTTACTTCGGAGGAGTAAAAGACAGTCTTTATTCTGGGGCTACATATGAGTGACTAGAGAACAGATTCAAGTTTCCATACGCTCTCATCTTCCAACAAGGAAACAAGTTCATGAATGTTTTATAGCAAAGAAAGTCACAGAATAATACATATTCAAATACACTGGTGGGTGTATCAGGTAGACCAGTTGCAAGAAGGTGAGAAAAGTTCAACCCTCAGGAGCTAACAGACAGCATTCTTATTCCTTTGCTTGGTTGGTTGGAAAGTGGGGGTCTCTGAATCCCAAAGAATTATACAAATATGTTAGCAGGCAAGCATACAGAAGCCAACTTTTTTGTCGTTTGTTTTGTTGACAACAATCATTTGTCAAAGTATCTGAAAGCAGTTTTAAGTTGTGTTTTCCTGTTGGCTATGAATGTTGAAGGCTTTCTTAAGTGCTTCTTAATCCTGTGTGCTTTTTCTCTTGAGAACATTTTGCTCAATTCTGTAGCCCATTTTTTAAGTGGTTCATTAATTTTCTTGCTGTTTAAATTTGCTTTTTGTTTCTTTTGTTTTTGTTGTTCTTTTGTCCTAGATATTAATCCTCTGTCAAATGCAGGACTAGCAAAGGTTTTCTTCCATTCTGTAGGCTTGATTGACCTCTTCCTTTATGCTACAAAATTTTAAAAAGCTCATAAGTTCCCATTTTCAAGTTCTTTGCCTTATTTCCTAAGCAACAATAATGTCCATACCTGCTCCTATATCTTGTTGCACTCATGACTTTTTATTCTTACCATTCAAGATTGAAGTCTCATATTAGTGTTGATTCCTATGCAGACTGAGAAAGATGCATGTAGTTTCATTCTTCTGTTTGTAGATATCCAGTTTTCCATGCCCCATCTACTGAGGATGCTTTCTTTTATTTAATATGTATTTGTGGCATTATTTGTCAAAAATCAGGTGTCTGTAATTTTATGGTTTTATATGTGGGTCTTATCTTCTATTCCATTGATCTATATGTCTGTTTTTGTGCCAGTGTTGAGCTGTTTTTCTTACTCTGACTCTGTAGTACAACTTGAAATTGGGTATACTGATAGCACCACCATGGCTATTTTTGCTCAGGAGTCCTTTGGCTATCTAGGATTTTGTGCTTCTGTATGATTTTAAGATTACCTTTTTTTGTTTCCTGAAGGATAAGTATATTTAAGTTACAGGGAAAAGTAAATGATGCTAAGGTACGTGTTAAACAAAGATACAAACACCACAAAAATTTCAATGAAATAGCAAATTAATATAACACGTCTTTTAATAATAACTTCAAACATTAATAGTCTCAGTTCCCTAATCAAAATACATAAGCTACATGATTAGGTTAGAAACTATGGTCTATCTTCTTACTATTAGGAACATCCCTTACCTTCTAGGATAGACATAACCTTACGGGAAAGGATGGAAAAAGGTATTCCAAGCTAAAGAAAACAAATGGGTGTCGTTATGCTAACACAAGACAAAATAGTCTTTAAGCAAAACCAAATCAAAAGACTATTTTATTTTGATCAAGGGAGCAAACCATCAAGAGGGTACTACAATTTTAAATGTTTATGCATCAAACTCATGTGCCCCGGTTACATAAAATGTATCCTACAGGGCATTAAGCCACACACTAACCCCAGTACAATAATAATAGGCTATTTTAATATTCCACCAATAAATGGAGAAACGTCAGAGTTAAATAACATTATAGATCTAAAAGACAGCCACAGAATAGTCACCCCAAGAACTATGGAGCTTATCTATGATAAGCCTATTGGAACTTATCCCATGTTGGGACACAAAATCTCAACAAGTACAGGGAAATTGAAACAACTCCTTCTATTCTATCTGACCACAATATCTTTTCCCCTTTATATTCAGTGTCTGCCATAGACCTAGTCCCTCACAGCTATTATTTAAATGTCAATGAAGCTGTACTGGATTTTGGTAAGTGAATATTGAACTGTTAAAACAGTTCAAGGGTATTCACTTCTTTTGTTGTTGTTGTTGTTTTGTTTTTGTTTTTGTTTTTCGAGATGGGGTTTCTCAGTGTGGCTTTGCACCTTTCCTGGAACTCACTCTATAGTCCAGGCTGGCCTCGAACTCACAGAGATCCGCCTGCCTTTGCCTCTCGAGTTCTGGGATTAAAGATGGGCGCCACCACCGCCTGGCTTCACTTCTTATCTATACAGAAATTGCAACTTAAACTTGAGACCTGAGTCAACAACTTGATAATGTTTTTTTATAAAAACTGATCTCATTAATAGAAGAATTATACATAGAAAAATGTAATAGACACCATGATCTATTGCAGAGGACCTGCCAAGCTAATTACAGTTGAGCTCCACATTCACATACAGGTAGACAAAGGTAAACTGATTGGAGTCAGACAGAAGATCAAATCCAGATGATGCTCGGTCAATGCTACAGGAGTGGAGATGAGAGAAACTAAAGAGTGCTCAGGGAGTTTTACACGGCTCTTTCTAAACTCCATAGTATGCTCACCTTGTCTAGCTGAGTACCCAAAAATAAACTTCAGCTAATGGAAAGTCACAGAGAGGATTCAGATTTTACATAATAATAACATAATCTTGGACTGCTGTCTAAAAAGAGAATGAATTGTTTCCAATAACTGAGCTCTATAGAAATGGAGTCTATAGAAAATTGAGGCACCCTGTGACACCAGTGAAAATCGGAGACATAAGCTCACCCTGAACTGCTTGGGAACAGCCATTGGAGCCGCAGAAACTGGCCAGCTGCCTCTTCCCCCACTCCCTTGACAAGAAAACAACCCCCTGTGACACCAGTGAAAACCGGAGACATAAGCACACCCTGCACTGATTAGGAACAGATTGGACCAAGAGCCTGGATTAGACCAAAAGCTCCCATTAGACCAAGAGTATCAAACAGACCAAAAGAGGCTCCCTCAGACACAGACAGCACATGCACAGAGTAGAGGAAGAGATAGGTAGATGCCAGTGCAAAAATACAGTCAACAACATAAAGACAATTATGACACCATCAGAACCTAGTGGTGCTCTATCAGGAAGACCTGAACATCCCAAAGCAGAAGTAGCAGAAGAAATAGACCTTAAAATGACTTTAAGAAGATGATAGAAGCTTTCGAAGAAGAAATGAAAACTACCCTTAAAGAATTTGAAGAAAAGACAAACAAAAAATTGGAAGACATCAATAAATCCCTTAAAGAAAGTCAAGAAAAAGTAATTAAACAGGTGAATGAAAAAAGCCCAAGATTTGAAAACTGAAATAGAGGCAATAAAGAAGACACAAACTGAGGGAAGGCTGAAAATGGAAAATCTGAGTAAACCAAAAGGAACTACAGATGTAAGCATAGCCAACAGAAGGCAAGAGATGGAAGAGAGGAAATAGATTCATCAGTCAAAGAAAACACTAGAGCCAGAAAAGTCATAACACAAAATGTCCAGGAAATTTGGGACACAATGAAAAGACCAAACCTAAGAATAATAGGGATAGAAGATGGAGAAGAATACCAACTTAAAGGCACAGAAAATATATTCAACAAAATCATATAAGAAAAATTTCCCAACTTAAAGAAGAAAATGTGTATGAAGGTACGAGAAGCTTACAGAACACCAAATAGACTGGATCCACAAAGAGACCCCTTGCCATATAATAATCAAACCATTAAACATACAGAATAAAGGAAGAAATTAAGAGCTGCAAATAAAAGCGTCAAGTAACATATAAAGGCAGACCCATCAGGATAACACCAGACTTCTCAATGGAGACTCTGAAATCCAGAAGGTCCTGGACAGATGTTATACAGACACTAAGAGACCATGAATGCCAATCCAGGCTATTATATCCAGCAAAACTATCAATTTCCATAGATGGAATAAGCAAAATTATCCATGATAAAAACAGATTTAAACAATACCTGTCCACAAATCCAGCCCCACAGAAAGCACTAGAATGAAAAATCCAACCTAAGGAAGTTAGATACAACCATGAAAATACAGGCAATAGATAACCCCACACCAACAAATACCAAAGAAAAGAAACACACAACATACCAACAAAAAATAACAGGAATTAACAATCACTGGTCATTAATATCCATTAATATTGATGGTCTCAATTCACCTATAAAAAGACACAGGCTGACAGAATGGATATGAAAACAGGATCCACCCTTCTGCTATATACAAGAAACACACTTCAACTTTAAAGACAGACACTACCTCAGAGTAAAAGGCTGGGAAAAGACTTTCCAATCAAATGGACTTAAGAAGCAAGCTGGTGGAGCTATCCTAATATCTAATAAAATAGACTTCAAGCTAAAAATCAATTGAAAGAGATCAGGAAGGACATTACATACTTTTCACAAGGAAAATCCACCAAGTTGAAGTCTCAATTCTGAACATTTATGCCCCAAATATAAGGGCATCCACATTTGTAAAAAAAAAAAAAAAAAAAAAAAATTACTAAAGCTTAAATTGCACATCAAACCCCATAGTAGTGAAAGATTTCAACACCCCACTCTCACCAATGGATAGATCCACTAGACTGAAACTTAACAGAGAAATAAGGGACCTAACAGAAGTTACGACTCAAATGGACTTAATAGATATCTACAGAACATTCCACCCTAACAAAAAGAATATACCTATTCCCAGCAGCCCATGGAAACCTCTCTAAAATCGACCATATGCTCAGTCACAAAGCAAATCTCAACAGATACAAAAGAATTGGAATAACCTCCTGTATTTTATTGGACCACCATGGCTTAAAGTTAGATTTCAACAACAACAACAAAATTTACAGAAAGCCTACAATCTCATGGAAAATGAACAATGCCTAAATGAATCACCAATGGATAAAGGAAGAAATAAAGAAATAAATTAAAGATTTCCTAGAATTCAATGAAAATGAAAGTACAGCACACCAAAACGTATGGGACACTATGAAAGCAGTACTAAGAAGAAAATTCATAGCACTAAATACCCACATAAAGAAGATGGAGAAATCTCACACTAGTGACTTAACAGAACACCACCTGAAAGCTCTAGAACAAAAAGAAGCAATCTTGCCCAGGAGGAATCAATGCCAGGAAATAATCAAATTGAGGGCTGAAATCAATGAAATAAAAACAAAGAGAACAATACAAAGAATCAATAAAACAAAGAGTTTGTTCTTTGAGAAAATCAAGAAGATAGACAAACCCTTATCCAAATTAACCAAAAGGCAGAGAGAGAGAGAGAGAGAGAGAGAGAGAGAGAGAGAGAGAGAGAGAGAGAGAGAATCCAAATCAACAAAATCAGAAATGAAAAGGGAGACATAACAACAGACAATGAGGAAATACAAAGAATCAGCAGGTCATACTTCAAAAACCTGTACTCCACAAAATTGGAAAATCTGAAAGAAATGGATAATTTTCTGGATAGGTACCACATACGAAAATTAAATCTAGACCAGATAAACTATTTAAATAAGCCAATAACATCTAAGGAAATAAAAACAGTCATTAAAAATCTCCCAACCAAAAAAAGCCCAGGACCAGTTGGTTTCAGCACAGAATTCTACCAGAATTTCAAAGAGGAGCTAATACCAATATTCTTCAAATTGTTCCACATAATAGAAACAGAAGGAACATTACCAAACTCTTTTTATGAGGCTACAGTTACCCTGATACACAAAGCACATAAAGATGCAACAAAGAAAGAGAATTACAGACCAATCTCCCTCATGAACATTGATGCAAAAATACTCAATAAAATATTGGCAAACTTAATCCAAGAACACATAAAAAAAAAAAGTATCCACCATAATCAAATAGGCTTCATCCCAGGGAGCAAGGATGATTCAACATGAAAATCTGTCAATGTAATACACCATATAAACAAACTGAAAGAAAAAACACATGATCATCTCATTAGACCCTGAAAAAGCCTTTGACAAAACTTAACACCCGGGGCTGGAGAGATGGCTCAGCGGTTAAGAGCACTGGCTGCTCTTCCAGAGGTCCTGAGTTCAATTCCCAGCAACCACATGGTGGCTCGCAACCATCTGTAATGAGATCTGGTGCCCTCTTCTGGCCTGCAGGCGTACATGCAGGCAGCAGAACACTATAATAAATAAATAAATCTTTAAAAAAAAAAAAAAAAAAAAAAAAAAACTTAACACCCCTTCATGATAAAGATCCAAGAGAGATCAGGAATACAAGGAACATACCTAAACATAATAAAGGCAATTTACAGCAAGCTGACAGCCAACATCAAATTAAATGGAGAGAAGCTCAAAGCGATTCCATTAAAATCAGGAACAAGATAAGGCTGTCCACTCTCCCAATATTTATTCAATATAGTACTTGAACTTCTAGCTAGAGCAATAAAACAGCAAAAGGAGACCAAAGAGAGAGAAATTGGAAAGGAAGAAGTCAAACTTTCACTATTTGCAGACGATATGATAGTGTACATAAGTGACCCCAAAAATTCTACTAGGGAACTCCTACAGCTGGTAAACTCCTTCAGTAATGTGGCAGGATACAAGATTAACTCAAAAAAAATCAGTATCCCTCCTATATACGAATGATAAAAGGGCTGAGAAAGAAATCAGAGAAGCATCACCCTTTACAATAGCCACAAATAATATAAAATACTTTGGGGTAACTCTAATTAAGCAAGTAAATGACCTGTATGACAAGAACTTTAAGTCTGTGAAGAAAGAAATTGAAGAAGATATCAGAAAATGGAAAGCTCTGCCATGCTCATGGATAGATAGGATTAACATAGTAAAAATGGCAATCTTACCAAAAGCAATCTACAGATTCAATGCAATCCCCATTAAAATCCCAACACAATTCTTCACAGACCTGGAAAGAACAATACTCAACTTCATATGGAAAAACAAAAAACCCAGGATAGCTAAAAGAATCTTGTACAATAAAGCAACCTCTGAAGGCATCACGATCCCTGACTTCAAGTTCTACTATAAAGCTACAGTAATAAAAACCACTTGATACTGGCATAAAAACTGACATGTGGACTAATGGAATCAAATTGAAGACCCTGACATTAATCTGCACATGTATAAACACCTAATTTTTGACAAAGAAGACAAAACTGTACAATGGAAAAAAGAAAGCATCTTCAACAAATGGTGCTGGCATAACTGGATGTCAACATGTAGAAGATTGCAAATAGATCCATATCTGTCACCATGCACAAAACTTAAGTACAAGTAGATCAAAGACCTCAACATAAATCCAGTTACTCTGAACCTGATAGAAAAGAAAGTAGGAAGTAGTCTTGAACACATTGGCACCAGAGATCACTTCCTAAATATAATACCAGTAGCACAGACACTGAGAGCAACAATTAATAAATGGGACCTCTTGAAACTGAAAGCTTTTGTAGGGCAAAGGACACGGTCAATAAGACCAAACAACAGCCTATAGAATGGGAAAAGATTTTCAACAACCCCACATCTGACAGTGGGATGATCTCCAGAATGTATAAAGAACTCAAGAAACTAGACATCAAAATACCTAACAGTCTAATTAAAAAATGTGCTATAGAGCTAAACAGAGAATTCTCAACAGAAGAATCTCAAATAGCTGAAAGACATTTAAGGAATTACTCGACATCCTTAGTTATCAGGGAAATGCAAATCAAAATAACTCTGAGATACCACCTTACGCCTGTCAGAATGGCTAAGATAAAAAACACTGAAGACAGCTTATGTTGGAGAGGATGTGGAGCAAAGGGAACACTCTTTCACTGTTGGTGAAAATGCAAACTTGTTCAGCCACTTTGGAAATCAGTATAGTGGTTTCTCAGAAAATAGGGAATCAATATTCTTCAAGGCCCAGCTATACTACTCTTGGGCATATACCCAAGCAATGCTCAATCATACCACAAGGACACATGCTCAGCTATGTTCCTAGCAGCATTATTTGTAATAGCCAGAACCTGGAAACAACCTAGATGCCACTCAACTGAAGAATGGATAGTGAAAATGTGGTACATATACATAATGGAGTACTACACAGCAGAGAAACAATGACATCATGAAATTTGCAGGCAAATAGATAAAACTAGAAAATATAATCCTGAGTGAGGTAAACCTGACCCAGAAGCACAAATATGGTATGTGCTCACTCATAAGTGGATACTAGATATAAAGCAAAGGACAACCAGACTGCAACCCACAGTTCCAGGGAGGCTAGCTAGGAAGGAGGACCCTAGGAAGGGCACATGGATTGTCCAGGGATGGAGAAATGGATGAGATCTACATGAGCAAACTGGGGGCGGGGGAGGGAGGTAATGGAGGACAAGGGACAAGGGATGAGAGCTTAGAGGAGTGGGAGGTTCAAGCTGGAATGGGAACAGAGTAGGAGAGCAAGGAAAGAGATACCATGATAAATGAAGACACCGTGGGAATAGGGAGAAGCAGAGTGCTAGAAAGGTTCCCAGGAATCCACAAGGATGACTCCACCATGACTACTGGCAATAGTTGAGAGAGTGCCTGAGCTGGCCTACTCTGGTGATTGGATGGCTGAATACCCTAACTGTCATCATAGAACCCTCATCCAGTGACTAAAGGAAGCAGATGCAGAAATCCTCAGCCAGGTCCTAGGCAGAGCTCCAGGAGTCCAATCGATGAGAGAGAGGAGGGATTCTATGAGCAAGGGATATCGAGACCATGATTGGAAAAAGTACAGAGACAACTAGCCAAACTAGTGGAAATGCATGAACTGTGGACCAATAGCTGAGGAGCCCCCGTGGTACTGGACTAGGCCCTCTGGATAAGCAAGACAGTTGTTGAGCTTGAACCGTATAGGGTGCCCCCAGGTAGTGGGACCGGGACCTGTCCCTAGTGCATGAGGCAGCTTTTCGGGGCCTCGTGCCTATGGTGAGACACTTTGCACAGCCTTGGTGCAGGGAGGAGGGGCTTGGACCTGCCTCAACCGAATGTACCAGGCTCTGCTGACTCCCCATGGGAAACAGGGCCTTGGAGGAGGTGGGAATTGAGTGTGGGTTGGAGGGGAAGGCTGGGAGATGGGAAGGGGAGGACAGGGGAATCTGTGGTTGGTATATAAAATGAATTAAAAAATCTCTTAGTAAAAAAAGAAAGAAAATGGAAGCAATGAGTGAAAGAACATGTATACATAATGCTGATGGAGCATCACCTAACCTGGGCTCGTAGGGGCTCATGGAGACTGAATTGACAATCAGGGAGCCTGCATGGGTCTGAATTAAGCCCTCTGCATGTATCTTATGGTTGCACAGCTTGGTCTACTTGTGGGACTCCTATTAGTGAGAATGGGGGCTGCCTCTGACTCT
This sequence comes from Peromyscus leucopus, assembly GCF_004664715.2. Classification (NCBI taxonomy): domain Eukaryota; kingdom Metazoa; phylum Chordata; class Mammalia; order Rodentia; family Cricetidae; genus Peromyscus; species Peromyscus leucopus. The sequence continues at coordinate 100,426,008 of NC_051064.1, forward strand.
TTTGCCCGCTTTGGGGAAACATTTCCTCCTACTGGGTTTCCTTGTCCAGCCTTAATATGAGGAGAGGTGCCTAATCTTATTGCAACTTGATATGCCATGTTTGGTTGATATCCCTGGGAGGCTTGTCCTTTTCTGAAGGCAAATAGAGAAGGAGTAGATGGAAGAAGTAAGGAGGAAGGGACTAGAAGGGGAGGATGGAGGAGAAGCTGTGGTTGGGATGCAATATATGAGAGAAGAATAAATTTTAAAGAATTTTTTAAAAGAATGCTGATGGGGGAGTCATGCTGCAACAAGTGCAGGAACATCTGGATTTGTGGATCCAAAATACCTACCTCCACTCTTGAATGCATTGGCACCGGAGACCATTTCCTAAATAAAACACCAACAGCACAGACCCTGAGCACAATTAATAAATGGGACCTCTCGAAACTGAGAAGCTTTTGCAGGGCAAAAGACACAGTCAATAAGACAAAAAGACAGCCAACAGATTGGGAAAAGATCTTTACCAACCCCACATCTGACAGAGGATTGATCTCCACAATATATAAAGAACTCAAGAAACTAGACATCAAAGTACTGAACAGTCCAATTAAAAAATGGGCTAAAGAGCTAAACAGAGAATTCACAAAACAAGAACTACAAATGGCTGAAAGACATTTAAAGAAATGCTCAACATCCTTAATCATCAGAGAAATGCAAATCAAAACAACTCTGAGATAGCACCTTACACCTGTTAGAATGGCTACGATCAAAAACACCAATGACAACCAATGTTGGAGAGGATGTGGAGCAAAGGGAACACTCCTCCACTGTTGGTGGGAATGTAAACTTGTACAACCACTGTGGAAATCAGTATGGTAGGTTCTCAGAAAATTAGGAATCGAACTACCTCAAGACCCAGCCATCCCACTCTTGGGCATATACCCAAGGAATGCTGATTCATACCATAAAGACACATGCTCAGCTATGTTCATAGCAGCACTATTTGTAATAGCCAGAACCTGGAAACAACCTAGATGCCCATCAATGGAAGAATGGATGAAAAAAATGTGGTACATATACACAATGGAGTACTACTCAGCAGAGAAAAACAATGAAAGCATGAAATTTGCAGGCAAATGGATGGAACTAGAAAAAATCATCCTGAGTGAGGTAACCCAGACTCAGAAAGACAGTTATGGTATGTACTCACTCATAGGTAGATTCTAGATATAAAATAAAGAACAATCAGACCACAACCTATAGAACCATAGAGGCTATATATATATAGCATGGAGGTCCCTAGGACGACTGTGGCTTATAATAAATTTCAGTTTTACTCAATTATTGAAAAAAATAGCCAAATGAATGGAAACACATGAACTATGAACCAAAGGCTGAGGGGCCCCCAGCTGGATCAGGCCCTCTGAATAGGTGAGACAGTTGATTGGCTTGATCAGTTTGTGAGGCAACTAGGCAGTGGGACCAAGTCCTGTGCTCATTGCATGAGTTGGCTGTTTAAAACCTGGAGCTTATGCAGGGACACTTGGCTCAGTCTGGGAGGAAGGGACTGGACCTCCCTGGACTGAGTCTACCAGGTTGATCACAGTCCTTGGGGGAGGACTTGTCCTGGAGGAGGTGGGAATGGAGGGTAGGCTGGGGGTAAGGGGAGGGGGTGGGAGGGAGGAGAATAGGAGAACCCATGGCTGATATGTAGAACTGAATGGTATTTTAAAATAATATATATATTATAAAAATATAATAAAAAATTTTAAAAAAAAATACCTACCTCCATCCAGCATAATGCTATCATTGACCCACAACAAAATAAGGGAAACTAAAGACAAAGTAACAAGGATTTCACTGTGCTGGGTTAATACTGTTTGAAGGGTTACCTCTCCTTATCAAATTGTGTGTGTGTGTGTGTGTGTGTGTGTGTGTGTTTCAAATTTCACTGTTCTGATTAATGGGAATGATGATAATTGCTTCAGTGGTGGTGGTTTTCTGTTTTATTTTGGTTTTTTTGCCCCTGATTTGGCAAAAGCATATCAGCTGGGAAGACTGTGTTGGTTGCCAAGGTATATTTAAAAATCACAGTGGCCTATGGCATTCATGTCCACCAGCTCATGAAGCAGACCAACATTGATATCTGTGGTGATATTTTATTTGTATGTTAATAAATAAAGTTTGCCTGGAGATCAGAGGTCATAGCCAGCCATAAACAAAAGTCAGGTGGTGGTAGCACATGCCCTTAATCCGATCACATGGCAGGCAGAGTCTCTGTGTATTCAAGGACAGAGCCAAGCATGGTGACACACGTCTTTAATCTCAGGACCAACCATAGAGACTTGGAAGTCTGTATAGACAGGCAGTGACGAGGAAGTGAAGTGGCTAAGTTAAGAGCCAATGAGAAGGCAGAACAGCACAGCAATAAAGGTGCAGGTTAGATAGGAAGAAGCTGGTTCAGTTCTCTTGGGAAGCGACAGCAGTGTGGTGAGCTAAGGTTAGTCTGGTGGCTATCACTATTTCTCTGATCCATACGGCTTGCACCCCTGTATTTGTCTCTGTGTTTCTTATTTAATGAGATTGTTTAGAAATTCATCTACAGATGTCCCCTCTGCCTTCAAGTTCTACACACCTCAAACCTGAGTCAACCAACCAGGCATGGCATAAAATGTAGGCTTTGGAGTCGTATATGTCTGGATTCACCTAATAGGCAAGACATCTTCAGCTAGCATTATAGCATCTTTGAACTTCAGTTTCTCCTCCTTAAAAATAAGAAGAAAAATTAATGACCACCCTGTAAGATCATTTATTTGGAGCCCAAACACACAGGTTTGTGGAGTATATAACAAAAGATGTCTGTAACTCTTTGCACTTCATCTAACAAGGGTTAGAGTGTATGTCTCCATCCTTTACACCTAGATCAGACATGTACTGCTCTGGCTGAGGAATGTAGCAGGAAGCAAAATTCTGAGTCTGGACCTCAAGTGTCTGACCACATTTTCTAATTTCTACTGGTCATAGAATGTTCCCATACACCTTGTGATCACTTGCTGCTAGATAAAAGGGTCTACCCATTGCTACTGCTGCAGTCAATAGCCAGCCAAGAGGTAGAGGCTGTTCAAGACCAGCCAGACTTAGAAAGTTCTCTCCATCTGGTCCTGGATGTAGGAGCAAGCCCAAATGACTTCAGCCAAGTCTGACCTAGATCATCAGGAACATTCAACTGACCCTTAGGAAAGGAGAAGTAAAAAAAAAAAAAAAAAGTGCCTCAATGTAGATAGGAGACTCCAAAGTAGAAGAGAGGCACAAAGATTTTAAGAGCCAGAGGACCAGGATGCCTGCTGTGAGAAAGTATCACCTAGACATGGCAGGGAAGCTGCCCTCATGAAACATCAACATGATTGCCAGAACAAGACCTGCATAATGACCGTACCAGTCAAAATGCCATCATGGATGGGGGAAATTTCACAAGACCCCACGCCTAGATGAAGAGCTATAGGCAATCAAAAGCTGCTGAGAAGAGAATCAGTTTTCTCCAGGTATGAGCCCCAATAGGTTATCCATCCCCAAATGGTTAGCCATAACACATATACATATGACCAACACCAAATGGACCCGGTGGTGTGTGTGTGTGTGTGTGTTCGTGTGTGTAACAATAATACTAGTAAGAGGTCATGAATTTGAGGGAAACACATAGAGATGTACAGGTGTGCTCTATAGTGGCAAGAAAACAGAAGGGTGAGGGCAAGAGAGCACTTAGGAAGTTCATGAAGTGGAGCAGTGACCAAATCTTCATTCTTCAAAGGTTTGATTTGCAGAAGGTATAATTAAGTATCTTTGAATTCACAGCCCCCAGAGTGAAGGGTATATAATGGGTGGGGAATCTCTGAACCTGCCTATACATTATCCAAATCTAGCATATCAAATATACAGGACAGATGCTCAGCTTCTGGCAGCAAAGCCTGGGGCCAGAAGGACTGGCTCTGCGGAGGAAATCCACTGTAAGTACACTGGGGTGAATGTGCCTGGCCTGCATTTCCTGGGATGCAGGATGAAAGGAGGCTTTAAGGCTGCCTAGCAACACTGTGTTTATGCAGCAGTCCCAGAGACTTGGAGGGAAAAAGAGAAAGAAAACAAAAACCTGTTTCTGGAGGCTGCCTGGGAGCAGGATGAGAGGTGGGAGCGGGAGCCTGGGAGCAAGCCCACCACTGCCAAGCAGGTCATGTGATCCCCAGATTCCAGGGCTGCTCGCTGATGTGGGAAATGGGTCTGGTGGCTTCCAGACTGCCCCTAGCCCCACACTAATCACAGCTCTCCTCCGCTGCGCCATTGTTTTCACAGCTGTTCAGCTGCTCCTTCTTGGGAGGAGGACAGACAGGCTGACTCCAAATCATGGAGATAAACAGCCAGAGTGTACCAAAAAAAAAAAAAAAAAAAAAAAAAAATCATATGGGGTGGGGTAGAGGGAAGATGGGAAGGATAGAAAACTCTTAACTCTTTACTGGGCCGTATTAAACACAGTGGCTCATTTTTATGCCACGTGAGAATTTAGAGACAAAAACTGTTCTGCATCTCCGAGGTTTGTCGAGGACTAGAGTTTTGCACCTGACATTCTTTCTGCCCATAAAAGTCACAGCAGAAATTGTGTCCATTTATCCCTAACACAGTCTACAGTTCCGCTCCCAGCCAGGAAGCAGGAGTGCCTGGATCAGGGTGTAAAGAGGTGAGGGAAAGGCCAATATTCTAAAGAGAAAGTGTAGCAAGCCTTTACAAGCTGCTCACTGGGTACTCAGGAGGATGTAAGTAAGCCTCATTTCACAAGTCCCCACACAACCCACGAAGTAAAATCTCCTCACTTCAAAAAAGCAGTTGAAGTAGTGACTTGCCTACAATGGTGAGGCTGTGCAGAGGCAGGCCATGACTCTTAAGTGAGGCACTGTGACCCACAAGCAAGGTTCTTGTCACCAGGGGCCCTGCTTCCTTTTAATGGCTTTGCCCTTACCGGTTTGCCATGACTGCTGGACCAAGTCATAGAAATGACTCAAACAAATGGAGGCTCCAAGATGAACTTGTTAAACAGCTGTCTGGAGGTCAGATGTCAGATATTAGTTTCACTGAACAAAAATCAAGATGCTCCTTCTAGACACTGGAGGGGAGAATCTGTTTCTGTTCCTTTCCTTTCCAGACTTTAGAACCTGCCAACATTTCTTGGCTTCTTGCCCCTTTCTCTGTCTTTAAACCAGCAGCATGGCTTATTTTTCTCCCTTCCTCCTAAGTCCTCCTCTACCGGGAGGTACCTCGCCCACTGTTGGGTCAGGTTATCCATCCCTTGAGACTCAGGATGAGGCTACCTTCTCCAAAGAAGATTCTTCTGATATGCTCAGAGGTACATGTGTGTAAACATTTGTGCATGTGTATGTGCAACACACACACACACACACACACACACACACACACACACACACCTACCTAAGAGCCAGAGGAAACTGGATATGGCTCACAAGAGCTTATGGTGACCATTTTTCCCTCTCAAATCTTCATTTGGTAACATCTTATTGCTAGCTATGACAGGAATATTTACACCACAAAAACAGGAAGCTGTTAGGCAATATTTCCATTTTACCTACACACACGCCACTGCCTTAGTTCCTCACTTTGAGCTTTTGTACCTGAAGCCCCTTCTTGGCTCTACCTCACTCTTATCGTCTTGCCCTTGCTAACTATGGTGAGATGCTCACCCATGCAGATATACTGTCTCCTTTCTCTACCTCTAGCATATATCAGTGTTTCTGACAAATTCGAGATGGCCATTTAAATATCCAAGGACAAAAAATAACAGTCATAAAATCGTGAGTACTTTCCAAATTCCTACAACTAGATGCACATGCTCAAGGGGACTCTGAGTGAGGCTGTTTTTGCTTTATATCCTAGAGATCAGAGCCAAAGCTCCACACATGCATGAAAGTTCTATGTCTGAGCTATACCTCCAGCCAAAGACAGTTTGACTTCTCCTGATAACATCAACTGCTTCAAGTATCAGTGCCACCAGCATGTCCTGGTGGAGGAGGAGAGTGAGACAATGTAGAGAGTGTTCTCTGATATGTTAAACTAACCAGGGAGCCACTCAACAATATCAGCCACATTCAGCAATATGTGGATGAATCCAACTATTCCTGTCTCAAGTTCATTTCAGGTAAAACTTCTCAATCCATCATTGGGATTCAACCCTCCCATCCCTGCATCCACTGTCTGGTAGCTATGAGGACCACTAAAACAAGAGGGGAAGAGGCTGTGTTCAGCTTTGACCATTCATTTCATACTTGTGCTAACATGTGGCAGAGTGAGTAGGGAAGCAATCTCTGTCCCAGGAGAATTGAGGGGTACATTAGCAGCTGGAAAACCATTACTGTGTCACTTCCAGTCCCTAGCATTGTGATAAAAATAATTAGAAATAAGTACTTCAATGGCATGGATCTGGCCCTTCGCGGGTGACCCACAAAACACTAGGGAACATCTTCAGTCTTAACCCAGTTTGTATTCTCTAGTATTAGCACTAGTCTCCAGTGACCTCCACTTTGTACCTACCTGCCCAGAAGACAGGATTTTCCACCATTTCTTGAGAACTTAGCATAATAAATAGAATAATCTTTGCACTTTTCCATGTCTCTAAATTCCAAGGTTCAAAGGATGTCTTAAATCTAATAGACATCCATCTGAAGACTGAGTGACTGATTTTCCCTTCTGGCAGGAGCCCCAGGAAAAGGAAAAGAAGGCTAAATAACACTCTCCACAAAACTCATTCTCCAAAGTGTGTCCTACTCTTTCCCACCACACAACAGAGGAGAGTTTGTCAGAAAGTGGTTTGGGAGCCATGTAGTGGGTAGCCATTCCAGCTTTGATCTGGAAGTTCCAATCCCCACTGAGGCTTCGGTAACTGTCATGCCTACAAGGCGGGGCCAAGAGAGAACCCTGAAGACCTGAGATCCTGATGCGCCGGCTCTCTTGGTTCCTGGACACTGGAGGTAGACCTAGCAGAGTTCTCCGGAGAACACTGCCGGACTGTGCCACGCCTTTCCCAGACTCTGTAAACTATCAATTCACTTGCAAGTTACCCCACAAAATAAATCTCCCTTTTAACTACGTGGAGTGGCCTAAATAATTTCACCAATAGAGCCATGCTCTGCAAACCTCCCTGAACTAAGGCTGTTCAATGACAACAGCTGTTCCTTTAACCTAAGAAGACAAAGCAGTAGCAGACAGCCTTCCCAGGTGGGAGTTGCCTCCAGACAATTTACTTCCCTCTAGCATATTTATGTGCATACCCAGAACCTATGATAACCATTTTAAAATGTATGTAACAATAATGATCAGATCCTTTTAGAGTGGGGACATTGATATTGAATGGCTGATTCATTTTCTTGGCATCACACAGTAGGTTCCAAAGTAAAATTCAAGGACAAGCTGATTTACCTAAAGAGAAGAAAGCCTGGCTTCTTTGACACTATTGTTTTTCTTTCCTCATCTTGGACCAACTTTCCCCAGTCTGCCTGCATCTCTTTCTTTCTGTAACTAACTCTCACTTGGATTTAATTAACAATTATTGTTTCAAATATATCCCACTACCCAAAAGGAAAATATTTTAGTTCTTTCTGTTATAAGGGATTTTTTACTGCTCATCACTAGCAGGGAGTAGACAGGAGTCATCACTGAAACAATAATGAAAGCCATTAAAAATGCTAAGACATGTTACCAAGCCCTTATAGAGTTCCTCTAGTCTAGTTAAGGTAGTAAATATGGCCAATGGGGCTCTTCCTTGATTTCAAAGCCCTCAAACACATCTCCCTCCAAAATCCACATCCTATTATATATAAATTTATAAACCACTAAGTTTGATTACTACTGTGCATCTGTGCATGAGTGTGGAGCCATCCACAGGGGCAATATGTAATCTACCAGTTGTCACCTCTCCAAAGAAAAATGTCTCTCCCTCCCTGCAACAGCCACTAACTCCCCAGCTAAGAGTATGGCCTCAGCAGCCACTTCCTTATTCATGCTGAAATTTTTAACTGGCCTGATCTTATACAGGCCTTGTGGAGGTGACCAGAGCTGCTATGAGTTCATATGTGTTTTGTGCAAGTCATGTCCAGAAACCAACATTTCACAGCCCTCCTCCAGCTCTTTCATTCCTTTGGCCCCATTTCTGTCAACATTCTTGGGGCTGGAAGAGGTAGAATATTGGTTTGAATGTCCCATCTTTGGCTGAGCATTTACAGTCACTTGTTCCAAGCATTTTGAACAGTTATGATTCTCTGAATTAACTACAACCCACCTCGAAAAGATGCTTCTTGGACAAGTGTTGAAAGCACCACTAATCTATGAGTGTAAACACAAATATTTAAAGGCAATTGGACAACACCATGGCTCGGGAAGCCATAGGTCCTGAAGAGGGGGAGGAGCAGCTGCTGTTACTGTCTCTTCTAAAACTGAAGAACAACCCCAAAGAAGCAGCACAGGAGTTTTTCTTTTTCCTTCTCACTCATAAGAATATCAAATTATAAAAGTTCTAGAAAAATTTTCTGAAAAGGAATCAGTGAAAAAGCAAAATCAGCCCTTCAACCACTTCTTTGCTTTGCTCTGCCTGAATTGAATCAATTGTAAGGTCCCACCCAATTTCTCCACTCTACGCAGCCCATTCAGCACTGAAAGTGCAGCTCCAAAATCTAAATGCATAAAAATGTAAACAACCATCCTAAACCACAAAACAAAAGCTGCAAGTCAGAATGAATGAGTATTGCTTTATGTAAATATGTAAATATAACATATTTCCGTTATTACTACAGTTCATGGTATACAGATACTCACGAGGACACAAATTGGAGCTGAAGTTGCATTTGAATGGCTTTGAAATGGGTAGGAAAGCTTCTAGGATCCTAGAAGTTCCCCATGGCTAGCTCCATCCATGGCCCTGAGTTGTACCACTGATCAAAAACAGCATATATCTCCTCCCCTGGAATGAAGGGGAAAAGAGGCAAGATTCACCTGGGTGGTGGGTTGCTGGACACTACTTATCCCATCTGCTTGCATCACAACCCACAGGGAGGCCTACACAAGGCTCTTTCCATAGTGTGATAATCTCTCTGTCTCTGTCTCCCCTGTATTCCATCTGGGACCCTCCCATGTTGGAGGAAATTGCAAACCTCACTTATTTCCAGTAAGCAAACTGCAGTAGTCACCTTTCTGTAACTGTGGCAAAAGACCTGAGATAATAGCCTGGGAAGTGCAAAGATTAGCTTGGGTTCACAATTCCAGGGCTTCTACTCTATGTCCATGGCCCCAATGCTTTAAGAAGCAGCAATGTGGCAAGAGAAGTACCAAGCATTGTTATAATGACTTTGAAGGTAGGCCATTACATTATGACAAAAGTTTTTATATAAAACTTTGCCAGAGAGAGTAAATAACCTGCCCGTGGTCTCACAGACAGAATGTAATTAAACAGGACATGAGTGAGACAGTCATTCATGGACTCCTAGTATTTAAATAGCCTTTAGAAATTCTAAATTTCATTTTTTAATTATTCGAGAGCTGCTTTGTAGCAAATATTACCTGCATAAAAGTCATGGCTTTCACTGTGACCTTTCCACACAGCACACTGTGAATGTCAGTCATATTTGCATGGTCTTGTTCCCCTCCCATTCCTGCTCCCTGAACACCAATAGATACCTTTCTTCTTTAAGAATTATGTTTTAATACTTTAGTCTGTGACCAGATCTTCTGTGTGAGATCAGCTCTCAGTGTCAGCTCAGTGATAGAGCACTTGCCTGACATTTACAAGGCTGTAGTTTTGATCCCCAGAACTTCAGGAAAATAAAATGACAGCATTTCTTTTCCAACTATATACAAGGAAAAGGGCTCACTGAGGCCCTGAGCTTTTCCCCATCAACCTTTCATGAGCCAGCAGAATTATAAAGGGGAAAAACACATGTGCAAATAATACCATGTTATTTCCAGAGCTATAAACTTTGGAACAGATTGCATTTGCAATATCTGCTTGAAATAAGCCTGTAGTATGTTAGACCCAAGGGACGAGTCAAACTAACCTGTCACAAATACCCAGAGCAAGATATTGGATGCTCTGATATAATCTGTGTATTTACAGGAGGCCTCCCTTCAAAGGTAGCTCTGATCCGGATCCCAAGACCTTTATTTGAACTCTCAACTGCGGCATAATTGACAGGGAGAATTAAAGGGGATATGAAGACCTGGGCCTGAACTTTTTCAACAGTCTCAGCTCGGCTCACATTGCTCATGATATTAGAGGCTGCCGTGATGATATTAAATGATGCCGCACTGACAGAGATTAACAGACTATGCAATTAGATTTAAATGCTGTAATTGGAACATGCTGTTAAGTGCCTACCATCAGTCCTGGGCTCCCTTATGACAAGTGAGTCTCTCCTTGGGCTGCTTTGTAAATTTAACACTGTCCTCACCAGCCACAAATCCACTACCATTTGCCAGAGGCAGAGAACAGCTCAGTGTTATTAAGGGATTTCCATGTACTCTATTGCACACATCTACAATATTGTGTGCACACAATACGCTTCAGGTCCTTGGAGCTTTATGACAAGTCTGTGTGTGAGTAGAGGGCACCCACCCCAGGGTTGCATCATAGGTTCAGCAGCAGAGAGAAGGCCTGCCCGCTCCTAAGCTGCTCTATGCCTGTGCTCTGAATCTAAACTAGGTCTCAGACTCTAGATTTTCTGTACTCTCCATCCTACAGCCCATGCCTAGGTGTAATTTAGAACTAAATTTTGCCAACTGAGCAGCCTTATCTCAAGAGTCAAAGAGGCCCAGGCCCCAACAAGATAAGCAACCATTTTTTGCTACCCATTACCTTCCTCACCATAGGCCTCCACCAGTGATATTACCTTGATTAATCACTGACTGTGCCCAGACCAAACGAATCCATCACCACCTGCTTGTGGAGCACCATCCACTGCCTGGTCATTGATAAGCACAGACGAAATTAGATCTTCAGTCTCACTGACTATTTCTATCTGTCGGCTCAATTTTCTCTCTTACAAAATATAAAAATTAATAGCTAACATTTGCCAAGATAATCACCATGTGTCTTGACTTTTATAGATGTCTATACATACTAGCTCTGATTTTTAATGTTGATTTCCTGTCACCGTGGTAACAGAATTCCACAGTCAGGTTCCAAAGGTCATCACGAAGCAGGAAGAGTTAATGAACCTCTGAAACCACTTCCCAACCCTCACACTGAAAATGAAACAGATTTGAGGGGCTCCTCATTAATAAATTTTTAGATAATGGGCTATTAAAATAATTTATATGTTATCTACAGTTTAAATTTTGAAAAGTTAATTGAATGCAAAAATCATCCTTCTGTTCAAATCCTCTGGCCATTCAAGATATGCCTCTTAAAAAGAAAACACAAAACAATGAAAATATCCATGGATATTACTCAGAAGTTCCCTTTCGCAGATTTAGTAATGACTTCAGAAGCAAACTTAAGTGTCTACCATTCATTTTCCTTCTTTCATGAATGCACATGCACACAGGTTTTATATCTACCTTAAGTTTTCAATTCAAATGAAACTTCAAGATCTTCTTGCAGCAAGTCCTAAGGAACTTCCATAGCGTGGTTCCATATGATTAGGCCCTGGATGATGAATGGTGTACTGGCTGGTTTTGTGTGTCAACTTGACACAAGGTAGAGTCATCAGAAAGGAAGGACCTCAGTTAAGGAAATATCTCCAAGAGATCCAGCTGTAAGGCATTTTCTCAATTAGTGATCAATGGGGAAGGGCCCAGCCCATGGTGGGTGGTACCATCCCTGGGCTGGTGGTCCTAGTTCTATAAGAAAGGACTCAGTAATCAGATTGGTGAATACTCTAACTATCATCATACTGTAACTGATGGAAACAGACGCAGAGATCCATAGCCAAACACCAGGCTGAGCTCCAGGAGTCCAGTCGAAGAGAAGGAAGAGGGATTCTATGATCAAGGAAGGTTAAGATTATGATGGGGAAACTTAAAGCGACAACTGAACCAAGCTAGTGGGAACTCAGGAACTTTAGGCCAACAGCTGTGGAGACTGCATGGAACTAGACTAGACCCTCTGCATAAGCGAAACAGTTATGTAGCTTGGTCTGTTTAAGAGGCCCCTGGCAGTGGGAACAGGATCTATCCCTGCTGCATGAGCTGTACTTTGGAGCCCATTACCTCTTATGGGACACCTTGCAAAGCCTTGATGCAAGAGGGGCGGGGGGTTCGACCTGCCTCAACTGAATATACTAGGCTTTATTGACTTCCCACAGGAGGCCTTACTTTTTCTGAGGATGGGATGAGGAGAGAGGTGGGGGAGGAGTAAAAATCTGTCATTAGTATGTAAAAATGAATTTAAAAAATTTTTAATAAAGAAAAAAATGAAAGAAAGCAGGCTGAACAAGCCAAGGGAAGCAAGCCAGTAAGCAGCTCCCCTCCGTGGCCTCTGCATCACCTCCTGGCTCCAGGTTTCTGCCCTGCTTAAGTTCCTGTCCTGACTTCCTTCAGGGATGAACAGCAATGTTGAAGCGTAAGCCAAATAAATTCTTTCCTCCCCAACTTCTTTTTGGCCATGGTGTTTTGTTGCAGCAGTAGAAACCCTAACTAAGATAACTGGTCAGTTATTTCCAACCGTTTTCTGAAAAGAATAGTATTGAAAATGACATTTGACACACAGGTAAACACAGCTAGAGTTTAAATTTCTAGAAACAAAATTGTATGATCAAAGCAAAGTTATATTCACAATTTTGTTCACTACTGTTTATTTGAATTGTATTAATTTACCTCATCCCTGAAGTATAACCATGCTTTCATGGTCTTGGCACCATTACAGCTCATCAAACATTTCAGTATTTTCCAATTTGATAGGTGAAAATAATATATGAGCATAACTGTAATTGTTAGTTCTCCTGGTATGCAGTCAAGGGGCTTCTGGGTTTGTGGATCTCTAGTTTGGCATTTTCCCTTTCTCTTAACTGTAGGTGTACATGTTTTGCCAGTTTTTCCAGTGGGTGGATGGTCTTTTCCATGTTAGTTTGAAGGCACTGTTTACATACTAGAGATACTGGGTTTTGGTTGTGGTAAGTTGTACTTATTTTGTTCAAGATCATTTGTCTTTTTATTTTGCTCATGGTATCTTATATGGGCATACTTCAAATACATAATGTAAGATTTACCAATTTTTCTCTTCTAGCTTGGTACTTTTAAAAATAGTTAAAATTTTCCTCATTGCTATGTAATAAACCTGACACATTTTCTACTACTTTGTGATTTTGTTGTGTAGTTACATTAATTTTATGGCAGGGGGGAGGGGCTCACATACCACAGTGCACTTATGAAGGTCAGAGAACAACTAAGAAGGGTCAGTTCTCACCTGCCACCAAGCAAGTCCTATTTCTTGAACTCATGTCATCAGGCTTGGCTACAGGAATCTTTATTAGATGAGATATCTTGTTGGCCCTATGATGTCACTTTTACTATTTGATCCATTTCAAATTAATTTTGATGTATAGTATGAACAGGAATCTAAAATTATTTCCCAGATGGATACCTGAAAATTGCTGTAATAAATGTCTGTCACCAAATACCTCAGTTCACACACATGTACAGTGGTGTGAACTAAGCAGTTTATCTGAAGTATCAATTTCCAGGCATATGTAAGTTCCGTAGGTGGACTTTCTATTCTGTTCCTTTGGTTTCACTTTTCATCCAATATTCTACTATTTATTAAAGATGCAGAATATATTTTAATATTTCCTAAAAAAGAGTACTTTTCACACCTATGATTCTGGTTATTCTCATTTTTTTCCATAAGGATTATTAAAAATATCACTAGGCATAGTGTTAAGATTACATGTGATTTAAAGACTAATGTAGAGAAAACTTCCATTTACCTTAGAATGAGCCTTCCTATCAGTGAACTTGGTATATACCTGTTTGCTCAGCCTGGCTTTCATATATTTTCAGGAATGTGAATGTATATGTGCACTGTACACATGCGCATATATGTATAGCTGCACATCTACATTTATATAGTGTGTTATTTATACACATTATATATAATGTTGCATTAAATAGTTTCCTTTTTCCACTAGAAAATTATTATATAAATAAATGGATTAATACAAAGAACTGTATTCATATATGAATGTATATTTATTCATTATATTCCTGAAATTTCTCCTTTTCATTATGGTGGAGAATTCTTCAGTTTGTTGCTGTTTTTGTCTAGATGATCCCTCATTGGAGTTTCAAATCTTGACTACAAGAATTTTTTAAGACAGGCATCATTGACTTCACTGGATATTTCTACCATCCACTGCGCAAAATTAAACAGATATTATGGCAACAATTAAGTGTTACAAAGTTTAATACTGAAAATAGGAGAAGGTGAGTATAATAGTTCTTTATTCTCTGTGATAATTACATCTAACACAAATCTGGTACATGGTATTTGTTAAATGGATAAATAGAAAACTAAATATTCAGTGGGCATTAAGAAGTACCTGACACACACAGGATGCAGTGCTGACTTAGGCAGTCAAAGAGACTGACATGAAGGGCTAGAAAGAAGATAGATTGTAGCAAGTCTTTCTCTGTCCCATCAGCTAGCTCCTAAATAACGACATGGAGACTTCTTATTAATTATGAGAGTATGGCCTTAGGTTAGGCTTGTTTCTAACTAGCTCTTAAAACTTAAATTAACCAATTTCTATTAATCTACATGCTGCCACATAGCTAGTGGCTTCTGCGTCTCCTCCTACATGTCCTGTTTCCTCTGCATCCAGCTGGTGAGTCCACTTTGCTTCTTTCTGGTGCTGTCTGTCTGGAAGTTCTATCAATACCTCCTGCCTAGCTATTGGCTGTTTAGCTTTTTATTAAACCAATCACAATAACATATCTATACACAGTGTAATCAAATATCTCACAACATTTCCCCTTTTTGTTTAAATAAAGAAGAAAGAGTTTTAACTCTAACATAGTAAAAGTGTATATAATAAGAACAATTATCAGGTAAGAATTACAATATCTGGTCCATTTATATTTTACAAATTTGGAGAAATTACTCTATTATCAATCTTACCTTAATGAGTTCAAAGTTTCATACCTAAACAATTTTTATCATAACTTGCATTACCAACCCAAAACTATCTTTTTAGACCTCAAAATATTTTCTTAGATAAACAATTTAATCTTTTATGTCTCTCATAAAATATATACACTTTACACCTCTTCTGTGAGGTTTCTTTTCTAAATTTGGTAACAAGGAAAACTGCAACTATAACTATCTCATCTTCAACTCTGTCAGAGACCTGAGAAGAGTATATTATTACCTGAGCAATCAGAAAGTGTAGAGCAAATAACTTCCAAAACTATAGAAATGACAGAAACATCTGGCTGCCTAGACAGTCACCCAAGGTTCCTCTGCAACATTGGGGCATCCATCTTTGAACTACAGGCCTAGAATATCTGACAGAATTTTCTATAAAGCAGGAGTTTTGAAGGACTACCATACCTGGGCTTGGCAAAGTCCAGCAGTCATTTCCTTTTGTATCTTGCTTGTCCAGTTTGGACAGTATACTGTGAGCAGTTGAGGCAAGGGCAGTTTCTTTACCCAGTAGCTAGCTTTTCCACAATAAAAGGAAACTCCATATGGAGGTTCTTCAATGACCATCATCCTTTTTTGAAGTAGATTGGTGCTGCCAGAAGTAGACATCTCTCACTGTCATGAAAAGCCTAATGTTATTAAAACATTTTAAATGCCATATTATGCAGGTCTTTGCAGTGTTTGAAGATCACCTATCTAAAAATATATTTCTGTATGACCTTGAAAATATACCTAACATGACTACAAGTTTGATTGCTTTGATGACTAACTGCTAACCTGTATTTCTTTATTATCTGAAATAGCTTTCAAAGACTAGAACTTTATATTATACTATTAAATGAGGTACATAGGTACAAAATAAAAGTGCAAACATATATACAGTGTAACAAAAGTAATCTTAAATTTGTATCAACATACAAAAATACAGACCAATATAAAATATTTGAGATTAGTGGTCATTCAAAAGTAGACTCAACAATTTACTCTTTATTCCATCATTTCTGTACTGTATCTTCCCCTTTTTCCCTTCAGAAAGAAATCCTTGAATCTAATCTCCTTTGTTCAGCTTTTTTCCTGACCATGACCAATAACAACTGTATTCAACCCAAAATGACAACAAACATGCATAACCCGCCCATACTATCTCTTGAGAATGTGGGTGCTGTGTTCTTTACACTTCTTCCTGTTGTCTGGGGACACTGGCATCTTTAGGGGACCCTGAGAAAATTGGGATAATGGTCAAGCCCTATGAGAGTTAGTTATATTATTTCTGCTTAGTCTCTGTGTGATGGGAAAGTGTAGATCTTATCTGAAGTCTTGGCTGGATAGTTTGTGAGGTTGAACCATCTGAACTAGTAGCTTCGAAGTTGTCCTGGATGCTGAATCTTGAGGAAACTGCAACAGAGGCATTCTGAGAGGCTTGATCACTTGGGCTACTTGTTTTTTATTGATATCTGGTCCTTTTTTTCTGAAAACACACAAACTCATGCCTGCATTAACACAAGAATGGAATATACATTGTATATAAGTCAGATAAAAATAGTTTTTTTGTTCTATATTTGAGCAGGTAAAGGGCATCTATTAACTTTGTAAGTCTGCTTGGACTGTATATCCAAACTATAACAGAACGAGTCATGAGGACTCTGTAACTAACAAGATTTATCATGTTTCATCCAGTCTCAGAGCTGTTCCCATGTGGAGGGAAAAGCATATATGTCACCTATCTTTCTTGGCTTTTTCCCTCATGTCTGTAGGCAAGATTTTCAGGAGTTCTCCCCCAATCAAATCTGGTCTTCATTAATTTTTAAAAGAATCATAACTTTTTGTTTCCTGTGGAAACAAAGGCATAACCTCTCCACTAGTGCAACATATTTTCTGATTTCCATTGTAGAGTTAAGACATTCTTAAAATACATAGGTTGGTTTAATCATCATCCAGTGTCTCTCAGCAGCTATTATTTTTTTGTACATTAGCATTTAAGAACTTCAAAGTCAACTAAGCACCATACAAGATCTAGACACCTTATGTATTTCCCATATTTACATGGCTTATTTTTATATTACTTTATTCTCATTAAAGACTTTGTTGTTTTTAAACTATTTTTATGACTTTCTACATCCATGTTTTTCATTCTTTAGCATCTAAGCACATTTTTAAATATACTGTACATTTTTAGACACATAAAGCTATGTGTCTGGACATTGCTTTACTAAGTGCCTGCAGCATTCTCTGACCATGTAAGACAAATCTTAAAACCATCATGTCAGCCATCCCAAGGCTTAGCTTAGCACATGGTGCTGGCGCATGGTGTTGGCACCTGCTGCAGCCTGCAAGCAGTGGCCAGGAACTGCGTCTCTGTACATGGCCGAGCACCAGCCTGACTGAGAATCTGCAGGACTAGTAAGTCATATCTGGCTCCTTGCTCAGAACTTTTCTTAGCTTTCTCTGGCCCTATCTTTGTATATTTGAGCCCCACATTGGGCACCATATGTAATGAGTCTTTCACTGTCCATCAGCCAGTTCCCAAATAACTAAATGTAGACCTCTTATTGACTATGAGTGCTTGGCCTTAGCATTGGCTTGTTTCTAACTAGCTCCTATGACTTAAAATAACCAATTTTTATTAATCTATGTGCTGTCATGTGGTTCATGACTTTTACCTCTCTTCCTGCAGGTCCTGTTCCCTCTGCATCCTGCTGGCAAATTCCTTTTTCTACTTTCCAGAGTGTTCTTTGTCCAGAAGTCCTGCCTATATCTCCTGTGTAGCTATTGGCTGTTTAGCTTTTTATTAAACCAACCACAGTGACATATCTTTACACAGTATAATCAAATATCTCCCAAGAGTGGACTGTGTTATAAACTCACTTGTAATCTAATCCATCTCCACTCCCCTAGTTGATACACACATCTTAAGATGTAATACTTAATAAGTTTTTTAATCTTTAAAGTAGAATTATTATAGCATTCGGTTTACAGTGAGTCTTAACTGAAGTATTCTATGTAACTACCACACAAGCATATTGCTTGGTATGCATCATATTATTTTTAAAGTTACTTTCCTCTCCTCCTCCCCTCTTCTTTCATCTCTTGCCTTTATTAAGAAAAGATACTTATCAAAGAAAGATACTTTAGTATAGAGAATAACACACACACACACACACACACACACACACACACACACACACACACACTTTTTAAATTGCCTTGGACTATGGTAGGAGCTTAGAGTCAGATTCTAACCCCAGGTCAGCCTTTGACTGCCTGTGTGACCATGGCTATATTCTTTAAATCACTAAATATTCAGGTTTTTGTCTGTAAAATGGAAGTGATAATACTATTTCATGAGTCCATTTGCAGATGGTGACAATACATATGAAGCACCTGGGACAAAGCAGAGACAATATCCCCAGTGTCTTTGCTCCTTCCTAACAGTCACACAATGACAGCTGATATATGGATTACCCACTGGTTGCCAAGAATGTTCCTTTTCAGTCAGGCCCACTGTCATAGAGGGGGAACTTCCAGCTGTCTGGTCAGCAGATATGACAACAGGAAGCCCCATCCCACTCTCCCTGGCCTCCAATTCTCTGGTCATGTGAACCCCTCATTGTAGAACTTAATCACATGCTGTCATGTATGGTTACTCAGCTTGCTGTGTTCTACCCACCAAAGCACCTTGTCTCACGCTGTTCTTTTATCTCACAAAGTGCCTCTTGTTGGATTGAACCCAACGTCAGCAAGCAATTAAATGCTGTAAATCATATAATTTTAGGGTTGGAAGGTTACTAAGAGGCGTGATATATGAGTCCCCTCAACTACAGTTGATTGAACTGTTTGAAAAACTCTACTGAAAGATTTCCTTTTCTACCACATCCTGTCCCGCTGGGAAGTCCCTCTCATCCAGAGCCTGCATTTGCTTCTTTCTCATCCTGAAATATGATTCCCCATCCTTTCCCATGTCTCAGCCATACTGCTATAATACCTGGCGAGTGACTTGCTGACCTCCAGGCCATTTTAGTGCCTCCTTGAAGTGCAACCAAGATAGCCTCTCCATTCTCCCATCACTGTCCTCATCACATTCAGTATTTGCCAACTTTTGTGATGGTTTAAAAAGTAAGCATCTCATTCATGAGTCTATAAAACCCGAGACCTAGGAGTAAGTCAATCTCTTTCTGCTGTTAGTATCACTAACATCATCCCTGACTCTACACCTTGCCGATATCTTAGAGTTTGGTTTTAATACTAAAATGTTAAATTAATCCATGCATGGATAAAGTACTGTAAGTACTTCTGACTATGGCTGCATTTTACTCTCTAACTAAATGGAGTCTCACCTCAGCCCAGTCACAAAGTAAGTTCATCCTTTCTCTACCTTGCAGCTTTCTCTCCTTCACACCAACAGGCTACCTCTAAGCACCTACCTGTAATCCACCATCTGGAAGAAATACAACTTTTCCTTTTCTTGAAGGCAAGTTATCTGGCCAACTCACTCCTACCCTACTACTGACATGCAAACTGGACACACACATCACGTTCAGAAAGTTTCCTAGTCAACAGGCTCCATGTGTAGTTTCTGTACAATGTTCTCTCTCTCTCTCTCTCTTTCTCTCTGTCTGTCTGTCTGTCTGTCTGTCTCTCTCTGTCTCTCTCTGTCTCTCTCTCTCCCTCCCTCTCTCTCTGTGTCTGTCTGTCTCTGTCTCTCTCTCTCTCTCTCTCTCTCTCTCTCTCTCTCTCTCACACACACACACACACACACACACACACACACACACACACGCAATTATAGATTGGTAAGGAAAATAGATTAGATAAACAGATATATAGATAGCTAGTTCAAGTCAATTGATAAACAGATAGATGGATAGGTAGACAGGTAGGCAGATGAATGTACGGGAAGAGATAAGATTTCAGAAAGGAATTCAATAGTCCCTTCATTTGTGTTTCCTGACAAAACAGAACTGAAACAGGGACGCATGCCAGAAACTTGTTGAGCAGCTAATCCTAGGGTACGAGAGAGAAATTTGGAAGAGGTGAGAAGCAAAAGCAAAATGTGTTCTTAATTCTCTCTCCCACCCCTTCAGGCATCCTTGCCCTTACTCATTAAATACTTAGAAAATCATGGACTAGGTACTGGGCAGTGTCTTTATAGATGCAGGAAAACTCAAAGGCGGCCTCTTCTCAAGGCTACACTTACCTCTGAGGTTCATCTTGTCACACTGGACATACTTCCTTTATGGCACTTCCAACTAGCTGTGTGTTCTGGCATAAGGCTTCCCAGCTGCTCTCCCATCCTCTTGCAGCCCTTCCACAATACCTGGACTTCTCATGTATGAAAATTTGTCAGCATTTTTTATAGCATCTTCTTGGAATTTTCTTTAAAATCTAAGTAATTTGGGTTTTCTTACCATAAATAGTCATGTTATCTCCCACATGGGCAAAGCTTAATACCAGCGTGAAGCTGTGGAGAGTCCTCCACTTTCACTTTCAATACTGTCTGTGTATATAAGGCTCTCTTAAGCCAGAAATAATTACCTCAAAGTGAGTGGGGTGTCCCTTGTCCTTAATCCTGCACATAGTAATTCAGAATGGTCTGCAGCCTACAGAAAACACCACTAAAATAATGTATGTTCAAGCTAAGAAGGAGAACTTCACTGTCCCCTCTGACCACCAACACCCAGACTTCTGCCCAGTATTTCCCAAGAGAACAAGCACAGGCAGGTTCAACTAGAAAAAGAGGCTTGCTGTAAATACTGACTCAGCCTCCAAGTCCCTAGGAACCTTGGCTAGGGCACTTCACTTCTCCTTATCTGTATGCCTTATGCCAAAAACAGCTAGCGCCCAGCTCCGAGGAGAATATTCTGGTGCTTCTGCAGCAGAAATGCAAGTGTGTGAAAGCCCATTGGTCCCACTGTAAGACAGAAGTGTTGTGAGGGCTCTAAAGTGAAGAGGGAAAACGCTCAGAACTCAATGTCTTCCAGACAGGATGCTACCAGAGAGTTCCCTGGAAATGGATTTTGTGATGGCCATGCCTTTAGGGACAGCAAACAGCCATGGGCACCAGTCATTTCTGTTGGCTACCCAGTGAGGATCTTGTTAGAGGAGAAAATTGTTTATCTTTGAGAGTTATATGAGCAGGATACTTGTTCTCCTCGGCCATTTGCGTCTAAAGCACAGACTGGACCAGGATTGTAGACATGTCTGCTATCATTCCTCTCTCCTCCTACCTCCTGCCTCTCCCCGCCCCCTCTCTCAGTAGTGTCAAAGCCTGACAGCAGTTGGGCTGTGTTGGGAGTTCAGACAGAACTTTCCCAGGTCCCCCTAAAATTGAACCTCACACCTGCTCAGCAGTAGTGTGAAGACTCTGTATTTTGCCTGGTGTTGTTGTTACACTCTGTCCCTGTTTTATCAGCCTAAGATCCTTTCTGGGACTCACAGACACAAACCCTTTGAAACCAAGACCACAGATGAGGGTAAGGGGAGAGGGTTAAAATGAGTATATTTTTCCACCTTCTTATGTTCCTTTCAAGAAAGAGTAGAAAACTATCCAACATGCTGCTACAAAATACAAAAGCTAAATCATTCAATGAACAGTCTTCTGACCTTGATCTTCTGCATTAATGTTGTGGGAAGAGCCAGCCAGTAACAGTGGCTTCTCCCACCCAGAAATTTTGGAAATCTAAGTCAGATGTTCCGAGGAACCATTGTTCACCTGGGGGACTCTTTAAAGAGGAATCCAGGTGGCTTTCAGAACAAAAGCCAAGTTGTTGACAAAGTCCAAGAGTTTCGGGATATATCCTTGACACCAACCCATACTGCTTTAACAGGATTCAGTCACATTAAACTTGATAGTCCCTCCAAAACTGTTAATCTGCTTGTGGCTACTTCTGTTGGTTAGAATTGACTGGGCAACTATCTCAAGAACAGTCCAAGGAGGGAAAAATGTTCTCCTGTGTTAGTTAAACAAATTTTGTCAAGGAAATAAAGTCCCAGTTAGGGAATTGAAGCTTTAGGAAATGGTCATATCCTGGACTTACTTGCCAATTTCTATTTTTTTTAACCTTGTAATTTCCTATCTATGAAATGGGGGGAATAACACTATATGATTCAGAAAATTCTCATGGAGGGGTGTGTGTGTCTGTCTGTCTGTCTGTCTTTGTGAAGCCTAAAATAATGTATGTATCCACATCAATAAATCTTAGCTAATATTATTAGTTCTACATCAGAATTGCCATAATGAGAAGTGAATGTGGCACAGAGGCTGGGGAAAGCCTGTGGGCATCAAACAATAGAAGCTTCTGTGATGGGCAGAAAGAGGGCATTGGAGTCAAGCCATGTGACTTCAAGCAGTCAGTTTCAAGCTTCTGAAACTCTGCCTTCCTATCTGTAGCAGCACAGGCATTAATTAGTGAGCATTGCATGATATAAATACAAAAGTCTCGAGAGCTGTTCATAGCACAGATTTACTGTAGGATCTCCATTTCGTCTGCACATTAAAGTATGAGGTCCCTCTTGTTACGGAAAAGAACACTCAGGGTCAGGAGCACGGCCAGTAGGTCAAGTGAACAGCCACCTATTTCTACAAGGAAAGTTTAATGGAACACTGCCACTGCCATCTGTCTACTCTTCTCTATGACTCCTTTAGTTATTGCAGACATCACACAGGCTGAAAAGCCTCTTATGTTTACTCACTGGTACTTTATACAAAGACTTGGATGACCTTTGTTCTAAGCTCTAATCAAATCTAACCTCTATAGTCACGGTTCTCAAAATGTAAAAAATCAATATAATCAAACAATTTGCCTAAGGCCCAAAGGATACTTAGCAAAAAAACAAAACAAAGAATGTCCTCTATTGAGTAGCAATGGAGACATAATGCAATATGATTATCAGCCCAGAGAACCTGATTAGAATCTCAGTGCTGCTGACTGTCAACCACATATCCAACTATGAGTTGCAAGCTTGCTTTCCAAAATGTCTGTACGGCTAACATTTTTCAGTGAGATCCTTGACAAACTGCATTCACTTTATCAGTGTCTCTAATTTCAGTCTAATGACTTGTAATGAGAATATACATAAACAAGATATAAAAAGTAAACTTTTGAGACTAGTGTGGTAGCAAAAAATATAACTACCTACTTACTTGACACAGGACCTAATCCTAAAGAATGCCAAGGAGGAATACTTTAAGTTGTAACCACCTGTGGAGAACTCAGTATGACTTGCTGTGTACAAATGCTAAAGAAGTCTTCGGTCTATAGCTGATGCTGTGGGGTCCAATTCAGAACATATCTCACAGCCCACTACCTTCTCTTATCAGGCTTTCTATCATTCCCTCATACTTTTTGAAGAGAAATTCCTTTCTGTATTTGGACACCAAGGACCCTACTTGCTAGCAGGAGATAATGTCACCTTAATCATGACATATAACCATGAAGCAAAGTTATATTCTTTTTTTTCAAAACAGGGTTTCTCTGTGTAGTTTTGGTGCCTGTCCTAGGTCTTGCTCTGTAGACCAGGCTGGTCTCAAACTCACAGAGATCCGCCTGGCTCTGCCTCCCAAGTGCTGGGATTAAAGGCATGCACCACCACCATCCAGCTACAAAGTTGTATTCTTGATATTAAAATGTCATTCTCTTATAAAAAGCAATAAGATGACTATTTTAAGGCCAGCTTGAGCTATGTTGTGAGACAAGCCTCCAAAACATACCAATGTCATTCTCTGCATGTTGACCAGTTATATTAATTGTTATCTACTAAAAGAAGAAGCTTCTCTGGGGAGGTTGAGCAAGGCATTGATTTATAGTTTAAGCAATGTCATTAGGCATTGTTTTATTGCTATGTTCACTTAGCAAAATAATAGTAGTAGGTTTTCCCCTAGGACTCATGATCTATTTAACCTCATGTTAATATCTAGAATATACAAAGAACTAAAAGAACTAAATATCAAGGGGGAGGGAAGGAGGACCAATTGAGAAGAGATGTTCTGATTGCACAATGAAAGAAAAACCTAGAAACTAATCCTAGAAATATAACCAAGACATGACACCAGAGGGCAAATTTCAGAGCCAGGTCCATATGTACCATTGTAGGCATTTAGGAGACAAGTTGGAAGAAGTCAGGCATAAAAGCTTCTGTGTGTCCGGCACCTTCTCAAAGTTTATGGTCCAAGGTGATGGTCAGTGTAACCCATATGTTGATACAACCTACAGAAAAACTATAGAAGCAAATGAGATATCTGTATCATACCCCTACACTCAAGGTTCAGGGATCTATGTGATAGAGGGAGTGAAAGAGCCAGCCATAAAGGAAGAGTTCAAGAAGGAAACACCATTTTCCAGACACAACAGGGCAAATGAACACATGAACTCACCAAGACTGTGATATCATGCATAATACTTTCATGAGCACAAGCCATACAAAATCATGAGGGGATGGAAGTGGGCATGAAGTCTCACTTCTAGCCAAAAAGCTATGTACATACACTACTCAAAGAAGGAAAATGAGTTTTCTTCAGTGGAGTGATACTGGGTATATAAACCACACTCCGGGGTAGGCCCCATGCTCAGAAGTCATCAGCCAACAAAAGTTATCTTTATGGCTTTGGGCTTTTTATTTTGTTTTGTTTTTTGAAGAAAGAATATGAAGTTGAGTGGGTAGAGAGCTGGAGAGGTCTGAGGGAACTTGGGGGAAGGGAAAGAATATATTAAATTCTTAAAGAATAAAAAAACATTAAATATGTAATTCCCTACATTTAGGGCCAGTATAATCAATTATGACCAGATTTTGATTGGAAATAAGAACCAAGTATGGATGTCCCAGCACTTCAGTGCTGGGTTTGTGTTTTATTTTGTCTTGCTAAAGTACCTTCAAAAAATCCCCTGACTAAGAATCCCAAAAGGTCGCTTATATAGATGTTGTAAAAAGATAAATGTAAAACAGTGATAGTATTATGTGTGTTCCTTGCATAGATAAGCCTTGTCTTCCTTCATGCAGAAGGTCAGGGTCAAGTATTAAAAATAAAATCTATTAGTCTATGTGTTTTCTAGTTGCCAGTTCAGGAAGAGATAAATGCTTTTCTTAAAAGTAATAGAACATTTGACCACAAAGTCTAACAAAAGCACCTTTGAGTAAGGGAATCCAAGAGTTATTAGAATATTTGAAAAATTATCCTGAAATTGAATTAAGGAAACCATTGGTTTCTTCAACCTTTCCAAAATATTCAGATGATAGAAGCAGAGCAGTTTTTGAGGTTTTCATAGTATCTCACAGAGTGTTTAAAATAATAATTCTGATTAAATGTTTGTAACAATCAAAGAAAATGCTTTTCATTTGATTAGCAGGCACAGGGATGATAATTCTGTATAATAATAATAATTTCTGGTTTTGATGCCCATCACCAGAAACTAATTATATCCACTGAACATAAGAAAGTTCAATTCCTTTCATTTAAGCATTCTTCAAGTGAATTATTTTTTCTGTCCTACCATTATGTTGAGTGTTTGATGACAATCCAAATCTTCCAAAGTAAAATGTACTATTTAGATAATTAAGATATTAAGAGAAATATAAATAAAATATTGGAAGAACTGTGAGAATACAGATAGAATCCAGAGGGTTTCTTCCAAGAAATGAAAATTCCAAAACTTACACAAACCCAAGTCTGTTGACAGTTGATCAAAAATTGTACTTTTGAACTTGGTAGCTCTCAGAGCCCCAAACTGACAGTTACCTGCCTTTAAATACAGTACCCTTGGCAGGCATACAACTGGAAGAAACCATATGTTTAGACATAAACCAAGACCTTAGACTGGAAGAAATCTAGATAGTGAAGGAAGTTGACCTTATTTTATTGATCACCTAGAACCAAATTTGCTCATGTGGAATCAGGTCTGGTGAGAAATACAACCTCATCACTCAATGAGGCTGGTTTATAAAATAAGCCTAAAGGACCTATGAGATGGTGGAGAAGGGTGAGAGGACAGGAGTGAAGAAAGAAGGCGCGAGAGGGGTAGTGAGGGAAGAAAAGGGAGAGGAGAGAAAGAAGAAGAGAAAAGTGAAGAGAGGAGAAGTGGAGAAAAGAGGAGAGGAGAGGGGAGGGGAGGGAAGGGAGGGGAGGGAGGAGAGGGAGGGGAGGGAGGGGAGGGAGGGGAGGGAGGAGAGGAGAGGAGAGGAGAGGAGAGGAGAGGAGAGGAGAGGAGAGGAGAGGAGAAGAGAAGAGAGAGAAGAGAGAGAAGAGAAGAGAAGAGAAGAGAAGAGAAGAGAAGAGAAGAGAAGAGAAGAGAAGAGAAGAGAAGAGAAGAGAAGAGGACTACTTAAGAAGAGATGTCCTGATTCCACAAAAGCAAAACTTAGTAACTAATCCTAGAAAGATAACCAAGACATGACACCAGAGGAGAATTTCAGAGCCAGGTCCATATGTACCACTGCAGGCATTTAGCCAACAAGTTGGAAGAAATCAGGCATAAAAGCTTCTGTATGTCCAGTACCTGCTCAAAGTTTATGGTCCAAGGTGATGGGCAGTGTAACCCATATGTTGATACAACCTATGGAAAAACCACAGAAGTAAATGATCACTGTCCAAATCATACAAGCAGCTACTGCTTGTTTAGATTGTGGTAGCAAGAGTCAGCTTTCACCTGGCAGAGACACAAAGTGGACAGTAAAGCAGACATCTTTACAATAAAAGCAAGAAAGTCTTGAGGTGTGCACAGCTTGTCAGGTGGAGAAGCCTAAGACAGGCTCTATAAGAAGCCATCTTATGTCTCTGGGTTGGAAGCATGCTTAACTTTCATTCATTGTTCTGGGGTTGGAAATGGGGCCATCAAATAGTAAGTGGCAGTTAGTGATCAAGTCCTGAGCCAATTACTGCAGAGCTATACCTTCAGCTTGTCGTGTAGCTTATAGGTCTGGGCACCATTCTCATGTGCTATCTGTACCTTGTCTATTTACACATTTGGTTTCTCAGTCCCTAAATTTTCTGCTTCGTTTTCTGCTAATTATTTCTGTTATTCACATTTTAATTGAAAAAACTTGACACAGTCTAAATACTGAACACTAGACAGTGATTGGCGACTATTTAAATTGTACCTTCTAATCACCTAAGAGAAGTCATGGACAGTCTTTTTTCTTTGTTTGTTTGTTTTTCGAGACAGGGTTTCTCTGTGTAGCTTTGTGCCTGTCCTGGATCTCACTCTGTAGCCCAGGCTGGCCTCAAATTCACAGAGATCCGCCTGCCTCTGCCTCCCACGTGCTGGGATTAAAGGCATGCGCCACCACCACCACCACCACCACCACCACCGGGCAGCCATGGACAATCTTGATCAGTAGTTTCAAATAAAGAAGAGAATGATTACAGGAATTCTTGTGGTCACAATTAGGCTGGCTCTAGATTATGCAAAGTCTAACTTCAGACAACCCAAGTGTCTTCAGCACCACAAGGCAATGGAAAAGTAAGGCAGATAGAAATGAATGGAATCTAGATGGGGGGGGCAATGGTTAGCAATAGCTAATATTTTTAAGTCATTGAATTTCCTCAACATTATTAATAATATTATGTTATAGATGAAGAAACTGTAAAAAAGCTAACTTGCTACCCAAGATATGTAACTGGCAATAAAGATGGATGGAAGCTCATGCTGGCCAACCTCATAAACCTCATGTTTTCAGCTAATATAAATAGGGAAGCTACAGCTATGTGTAAGTGCAGACCGACCACTCTGTGGTGGTGAAGACAACTGGATGCACGTCGTCCTGACCCAGTATATACTGACAATGCAGCCCTAAATTTCCTAACCCACCTCAGTTCTAAGTTCTTCATCTATAGCAAAGAATTATAAACACAAGCTGGGTGAAGTCTGTCAGGCCTAACACACTGTGATTTATGATGTGTCAAAGCATCACTCAATATGAAATGAAATGAAATAGAAGAGAGTATTTCCCAGAAGCTCTTTCACAGAGTGAAGAATATCTAGCCAGAGGGGATATTTTAATCAACTTCTGGGAGAAGGACAGTATTAAAGATACAGTTGCTAAACTCTTCTAAGGACAGCTGTGTCTAGTTAATAATAAGGCTTCTGTTTCTCACCATGTGTATAAAATCTTGGTCCTCAGCTTAATTGACTTGTAAACTGCCTAGTATGGTCAACATCCACTCTTTATCTACTTCTTCCAAATTTCTCAGATCCACTCCATGACACTGCTAAGGTTTCTAAGAATCTGAGACTAGCTAGGCCATGGGCCTAGAGGAAAACCTACTATTATTCTACTAAAGAAATATAGCAATGGATCCTAATGTTATACCTACAGATTAGTGCCTCACTCAGCCTTCATCAGAGAAGATTCTTCCTACATTAGATGAGAATTAAAACAGAGACCCACAACTGAAAAACAAGCAAACAGTGAGAGATTCTTGGAGTACTCCTAAATGGAATATCTGCATCAAACACCTCCTCCCAAGGAGAGATCTGTATGGAAAATGAAGCAGGAAGAATTTAATAAACAGAAGTGATGGGTGACTCCAAGAAAACAGTCTCTTCCAGACACAAGACTGAAGTACATATGAACTCACAGAGACTGTAGCAGCATGCACAAGACCAGCACAGGGTCAAGCCAGTCCAAACTGAGCTCTGAAAAGGGGAAGTAGACATAGAGTCCCACCCCTAACCAATAAACTATTTGTAGTTGATACTTGCGGGGGGGGGGGGGGGGGGAATCAATTATTTCCAGTGGAGTGTTACTAAGTATTCCAACCACACTCCAGGGCAGTAGTTGATTAATACAAAACAAATTTATTAGGAAGGAGCTTTTTGTTTCATTTTTGTTTGTTTGAACATACTTTTTTATCTTCATCTTAATGAATTTTTATTTGATTTTCATTTTTTTTTGTTTTTGTTTGTCTGTTGAGAGAGAGGGGGAGAGAGAGAGAACATGAAGTTGTGAAAGTTGGGGGGGGGGAATATGATCAAAGAAAAAACTAATTTAAAAAAACGGCTAAAGTTGTTCCTAAATTCTGAGGAGTGTGCTCATGTGGTGCTGGAACCTTCTAGAGCTTTGAATAAGCTGCTCTTACCCTGAGCATTTCACTGAAGCCTCACAACCACTGCAAGAAGAAGGTGATGTTATTGTGAGCCAAGAAAACAGAACTCAACTAGAGGTACTTCTCCACAGTCATGCGCATCTGGGGGTCAGAAGCAATGTACAAAACCATGGTCTTTGGCCTCCAAATTCAGAAGCCTAATTCACATCAAAGGCAATGAAAACATTGAACCAAGATTTATTTACTCAAACCAAGGAAAAAACACTTCAATTTATCTAAATATATTGTAAATACATGTGTATCCTAAAGAGCTAGTTGTTTAGACACAAGGCAGTCAGTAATGGATTAGGTCTTCAACAGGCAGAGATGTTAAACTTAGGGATGTGTTGCCTCACTTGTCTAAGGGCCCATGGACCTCGTACAAACTATACATTTGTGGGAACTATGCATGCCTCTGAGAGCCGCAGAAGGCGTGTGGTTCAGTCACTTCTATTAGTAGTTCCACTGTTGTTTTCTTCCACCTCTGTATTTCTGAGAACAGTCACCAGAAAGTTAACATTTTCCCAGCACTCCCTTTCAAATGAACAGACTGGCCAGATCTTAAAGAGTCTGAAGTTCTTCTGAGTAGACACATTTTGAGGTACATCAAGATATTTGCTGCATATCTCTTTTGAACAGCACAGGTCTCTGGTCATGAAGGAACAGAAGTGTGAGAGAGGCAGAGATACAGATGAGATGAGATTCCAGAGAGATAGCAGTAGTGTACAGCTCAATTACTTAACTGTTATCATTAAAAACATGATATTTACAATGATGTGATAATATGTGAATTTTCTTTAGATCAACCATTCTTAAGTTCTAGGCTTTTATACCCAAATGTCTGCTCAAAAATTGTTCTCAGGTATTTCGTTGGGCTCACAGCCCCAGGGCCAAAGCTAAACTTAAGACATCCCCTCCATTTTCTGCCTTCTGCATATTTCTGTCTACTTAAAATCTTCACACCAAATCTACCTCAATATTCTCATCAAACTTTGAGTCTTAAAAATTAATAGAGGAGGATAATAATATCACCTTCTTGTCTTTTTTAACTGGCAATTGAGGGTGGATTTGTGTCTATTCATTACCAGTGGCAAGGAGAGACAAGTCTTTGTGGTTGATGTTTCTTACACCTGACTGTGAGATCCTGAGACTGTCTCTGGGGGCCTATATGCTCTCAATGATTAGGCTGTGCATCTTTATATTGTCTAATATAGGCAGTAACACTTTATAAATAACTGCAGTGGAGAATGTCATCCTATGGGTCACAACTCATAATTTCTTATTCTTTTATCACAAGGCAGAAATTAACCAAAACTAACTCCTCAAAATTAACAAGTTCCTTGGAATCATTAATTCAATCATAGGAATGATTCCAGGTAGATGAGAAAGGCCTCACTGCAATACACAGGATTAAAATTTGAAATACCTCCTTCATGTTGTAATAGATAGTGCCCCAGAATTGCTCTTGTCTGAGATCTGGAATTCTAGATGTCAGGACCATGTCTAAGCTGTGTCTATAGTTCCTAAAGAACCTCATCATGTATGCTAAGAAAACATTTGTTGAGTCACTAGACACCTAGCTTCCTGTGGATAAATTTTTTTCCATTTATTTCACTTCCCCTATTTAAAAAAAAAAAAAAAAAAAAAAAAAAAAAAAAAAAAAAAGACTTTTACTGAGTTAAGGGTCTCGGATTTTACTCCAATATTTCCAGTAATCACATATCACTTTCTGCTTTTACTAAACAGCACATTAGAGTTGATTTTGATGAATAGTTCAACACATTAGTAGAGAATATACGTGCTAGTTGCTCGCATTTTTAATAATCAGCTTTTGAGTAAAGAATTTAAGACCAAAAGTAGCGTAGCATAGAATTGTGGTCCAACCAGAGTGAGAGCATGCACTCATTCTGAGATATGTAGCCACTGATCTGAGAGGAGAAAGAGGAGCTCTGCAATGACATGCATGGGAACCCTGGCTCTCCCATGTATCCTGCAGTCCTCTAACACGGGGCACACGTGTGGAAGGGATAAAGCCACAGCGAAAGCACAGTGACTATAGCGGCAGTGTCTGGGGTTGAACTGGGATGGTGCTGTCTCTTGTACAGTACTGGAATCAACTTTGAACCGCTCCCCTTTGCTTCCAGTGCCTATGTGCCTGTTTCATATTTGACATCTCATAGCAATCCCATTAGCTTAAGAAACACAAGGAAGTAAGGCATGGAAGGGCTATGGGCTGTGCTGTTTTGTGCTTCATTTTAAGTAAAATCTGAATGTATGAGAAATTGATGTTCGAAGAGAATCATAAAAGGCATCACTGCCTAAGATATTTACAGTCTCCATAGACAGTACAACCTTGCTCTGAAGAAGTTCCCTGGGACTGAACAGTGTTATAGAGCGGCTGCCAAATCTATTAACGAGGGCTTTTGTCTGACTCTCCAGTCCATATTACTGGGGACTCTTGAAAGCAATGCATCTGCCTCTACATCACAAACCAAGCATCAGCTAAAGGGCTAGCAAGGAGATTCCTCCACTGGGACTGCATCTTCTAACTACTTCCTGTTTTCTGCAGCTCACACACACACACACACACACACACACACACTTTTCTGATCTAATTCATTATATTTTGTGGATTAAATTTCATTTTAACAGCTCTATCTTCACTCCCAATTTGATCTCCCAGTGTATCCATCTGCTTGACATTGAGATGTGATTGTTCTCTACAAAGTTCACACCTATACAATTGAACTACAAAATGCAAACAAGAAAATCTCATGATATTTCAAGTACATTTGCAACTTTTTGTTGGCCCCACTCACAGCCATCCTGGGGTTCACGTGTCCTGCAAGCCACAGGTGTCCTTTTGTAACAGAACATTGGTTGCTCTGACCCTGACAATTGTTCCACTTATTGACACTGGCATCCCAAGGCAATTGATCCCAACTCCCCAGGCCTAGACCTTCTGCTCCCTCTCTAGGAACAACCATTGCCAGTTTACAGAAAAGGTCTGGACACATACCAAACCCTTACAGATTCACTCTGATAAGGGAGCCCCCAAAGCTTGGAGATACAAAAAAAAAGGAAAATAAACTAAATCGAAGGAAGTATCTGAAATAGATTATAGAATGAGTAAAGATGAATCAAGAGTTTAAAGTCCATCCGATGTTTTACCGAACTTACTAGTACTCGGAAAGCAGGTAAAGCCCATCTATATGCACCACTTCCACTAGTTAATTATTACCATTGTTGTTGCTGTTATTATTATTATTATTATTATTATTATTATTGTTATTTTGAACAACTTACTTTCAACTGAATAACATGAAACCTCTCCAGAATACACACATTTTCTTTACTGAATACGAGAAAAAGAGTAAACAGTTTTATCTAAAAAGTAAGTAAGTATAGTCTACAAGTCAGTTGGGGAAGGAAAGATGCAGAGGAGAAGCAGAGGTTAAAAGACCTGTTGTGGGTTATTAGCCATTCTGCAACTACTGCCATCCTCCTTTAAGGTGAGAAAACATGGATATAAGACTTCAGTGCCACTCACCGTGACAAAGAACCATATGTACGAAATTTTTCTTCTCCAAATTTACATAATTAAAATATAGCAGAGTGAGTCAGTTCCTTCCATGTACTTTGAGATAGGTATCTCAGTAACTGCTTGGTTCATTACTTAGCCTCCTGCTCTGTAAGATAAAATTAAGGCAGCCTTAGCACAATGATTTCCAGAGAAGAAAGATGTAAGTAATCACAGCAGATCATTGCAAGAAAAGCCCTGTCCTTTAGATGAACCACCTACAGAGTCAAATTTCAGAGACGAAATGAAACAGTCAGTTTCCAATAACATTATATAGTTTACTAAAGAACTATACTCTTGGGTTCTGTGAACTTCATCTTAAGAAGTCCTTTTCAAATACCTACTGTGTGCCAAATATTTGATCTCTTTCTGGGACTCAGAGATTGATCAAAACAATCCCTAATCTTAAGATTCCACTTTCAGAAATGAGTTTAGCTGTACCTGGTGTACAGCTGGCTTCATGGGAGCAAATGTGGAATGTGAAGCAACCATACAAGAAAACAGGTTTCAGTATAATGCAAGTAGATGTGTGGAGTCGTTATTGGAACTGAGAGCATTTGGGCATGGCCTTGCATTCTGACTAGGTCTACAGTAGGAATACACACACAAGTGCAGACAGGCAAACAAAGGAAACAAACTGAGAACTCAAGCAAGATAACACTGTTTGCCTCTGGGAAATCATAAGAGGTCTGCTCCAGGGAATCCAAAAGGTGAAATCTGGAGCCTGAGCTAGAAAGTAATCCAGAGCTATAACAAAAAAAAAAAAAATCTAGATCATCAAAAGCAGCATGAAGTTCAGGAAGTAGCCATTGTTTATTCCCATCTACATCTTTGGATGTAAGCCAGCCCAGCCTCCCACTGCTGCCACCTAGATATCCCATAACTGCCAAAAAAAAAAAAAAAAAAAATGTTACTCTGCATTCTAGATAGGCAATGTACTACCCTTTACTGTCTCTGCTCCTGCTTCCCAAGCAAGGGTTAATGGTGAAGAAACAGTCTCTAACCAGCATTGGGAAGCTCTAAGCCTGGTGCCCCACAGCGTAGTTAGGTTTCTGCTGCTCACATTATCAATTGTGGTGCTCTGAATGTAATTGGCCCCCATAAGCCTCACTGAGAGTGGCACTATTAGGAGGTGTGGCTTTGTTGGAGTAGTTGTGGCCTTGCTGGAGAAAGTGTACCACTGTGGAGGCAGGCTTTCAGGTCTCATATATGCTCAAGCCATGCCTACTATCTCAGACCACTTCCTATTGCCTAAGGATCAAGATGTAGCAGCTATTTCTCCACCACTATGTCTGGCTGCATGCTGCCATGCTTCCTGTCATGATGACAATGGACTATACCTCTGAAACTGTAAGCTGTCACCTCAATTAAATGTTTTCCTTTATAAAAGTTGCTATGGCCTTGGTGTCTCTTCACAGCAATGGAAACCCTAACTAAGACAAGTGTTGATAATTAATTTTTGTTGGACCTTCCACGATGAATATTATTTCTCTACTCTCCTTCTAATGTTTTCTAGGATCACCTCCAAAACCACCATTTACACTTGACTAACATTCTTAGAGTCTGCCTTTGTGAAGAAGTCAAACTGAGATGCTACCAAGACATTATCATTACCAACAAGTTATCTAATTATTATCAAAAATGAACTAATAGTCAGCTTTGATAATCAAAATGGGGAAAGACAAGCCAGTAAATGGGCATTGAGAAAAGGTGGGAGATACTGACTAAGAAAGGAGCAGGAATGGGCTTCAGCAGGACCAGGGCTTCAGAACAAACACTATGAGAATAAGGTTAGATTTGTCCCTTACTTGACTCGAGGGTAAGGATTAATGGGTTCTTAACCATTTTGATGTTTGTTACTCTTTGAGAAACTGATGAAAGCTTTGCATCTTCTAAGTAGAAAAACAAAAAAGTACACACAAATAATTTTGTCTGGAACTTCAAGGAATTCACCAACCCCAGATTAAGAACCTCTGATTAAAGGCTCTGTATGGGTTGGACTTAGAGCCCTGATTGCCTGCAAAGAGTTTTGGCATTCATTCCACAGGCACAAGGGAACCAGTAAATGTTTCTGCTATCACAATTCCCAAGTGGTTATAGTTTTCCATTCTAAATGGAACCCTAGAAGTCTAAATGTTTTTAACAGATTGGAAGAGATTGGTGAAAACCTACATAGGCAATAGAGCTCCTGGTTGGCCAAAAAATGTTTCAACCAAATGCACCATAGGCCTTCAAAGAGCACTGACTACAGAATCAGAT
This sequence comes from Peromyscus leucopus, assembly GCF_004664715.2. NCBI lineage: Eukaryota > Metazoa > Chordata > Mammalia > Rodentia > Cricetidae > Peromyscus > Peromyscus leucopus. The sequence goes on from NC_051064.1 coordinate 100,461,084, forward strand.
GCACTTCAGTGATGCCCTACAGGTTGCTGCCACAGACAAATTGTTGGCCTCAGACATTCATGGAGCAGGCTGGATGTCCAACAGAGTTGAAAACTAGCTCAAGGAGGACACAATTTGCATCTATTCACATCTAAAAGCCAGAAGTAAAAAGCCTCTGGTGTATAATACAGGGTAAAGAGATAGCAATAACAAAGTAATCCACTTGGGAAAGACATAGAGCTTAGAAGATATAAAGAAGGACATCCTATATATGGTATTGTAGGAAATAAGCTGATTTGAGAACAAATGAGGAAAGTGTTAAGATGGGGAAGAGATGGGAGCTGAGCTGAGAAAACCAGGGGCTCAAACAGAAAGGCTGAGAAGGTTAAGTGATGGGCTGTTTGGGTTTTTTTTTTTTTTTTCACAAGTGAATTCAAAGAATGGCTCTCATTTCTAAGTACTAGTCTGCAAGAACATGCAACATCACCCTGTATAATAATACTCTAAAGAAAATATTATCCCCTGTATTATAGGTATGTAAATGTTAGATACTGATTTAGTTTGCCACCAAGGGTTCATATGTTAAATGGTGGGAACCATTAAGAGGTGGGGCCCAGAGGAAGATAATTAGGTCATTAGGGGTGTTGCCCACAGACAGAAGAGGTTAAGGTACTTCTCGTGGGACCACAGCTAGTTTTCATAACTATAGTTTGCCTCTCATCAACTGTTCTTTACCTTTTGCAAACATATCTACCGTGATGTCATTTGTTGTGTCTCTTGAGAGCCAGTAGCATACTGTTTTGAATTTTACCCTCTGAAGCTTGAGCTAAGAAATATTTTCATGAGTAATACAGTCTCAGGTATTTTATTATAGCAACAGAACACAAACTAACCCAGCAGACAGCTGCACACATCTCCCAAAAGAGCAACAGAAGACCTGGAGTTTGAGCCAGATCTATCTGACTTGAAGTTATGTGCATGGACTATTCCCTATTGTCTTTATCATAGATCACAGCCATAATGAAGATAAAGTATACACCTGAGTTCCCAAATCACTGGAGAGCAATTGTAAATGCCTTTATCATTATGTACTAAAGTGACAGGCAGATAGGATATTGTTATTGTTGGGTACTCTGAACATTCACGTGATGATCTCTGAAATATCCTTATGTCACTGTAGTCAGGACAGGACCTGTAGGAAGATGGGAAACCTTGGTTGTCCAGGGTAGAAGGACTGATGATTAGGTCATTCACATTTCTGGAGTGGCCTCGAATGGATGCTAAAGCAGGCATAAGAGGTTGACTCCTGTCCAGCTGTATGCTCAACAACCACCTTAAGTTTTGCATCCTCAGCTTCTTCAGTGACATAGATTAAACCACCTTTCTTCAGAGTCAATGCAGTGATGATAGAAAGCACAAAATCAAAACCCAGCAATTTTGCATTCCAAAATTCCTTACTCTTTTTTTCCTGATTGGATCTCTTCTTCTGATACTAGCAAACCGACTACCAAGATCTTTCAGCCCTCTGGTTGTAGTTGAGTCCTTCATTTCCCCTCAATACACAAATATTTAGTAACAAAAAAAGGAACAGAGTTTCTTAGAATTTTGAAACTTAGAACTCTTCACTTCTGCTATAACATCTCTCTTCACCATGAACCTGGAAGTGAAAGCTTTACCTTTCTATTACTTATTCGGGAAAAGGTTTAGGATTACAAGTGCTAAATTACAGTTGCACAGGAAGTGAGGGCTGAAAGGAGCAGGGCAGTGGCTTAGGCCAGTTATTTTAGAGCTCATTTTCTTATCTTTTAAGAATGCTATTTTAATGCTGTAGCCAGACCCTTTCCTGCTCTATTATTCAAGAAGTCTACTCCAATTGTGTCATGATTTCCCAGCAGGAGCTTACTGGTTGCTTATTGGTTGTCTGGGTGTTGAGCATCTCCCCAAAGTTCATGTGATAAAGCCTTAGTCCCCAGGGTTGGAGGCAACAGAATGTTTAGGAGGTAACTGGGGGTGTTATCTTAAAGGGGACTGTGGATCATAAAGTGATCTGCTTGCTCTGTCATTCACTCACCATGATTGCCATCTGGCATGACTTCCAGATACTTAAAAGCAATGACTTTTTCATGGGTTGGAAACTGAACAACTAGGAGCAACAATGAACCTTTTGTAAGCTAATTATCTCAGATATTTGGCCATAGTGATGGAAAGTTGACTAGTGCACTGTTCTATGCACCCCTCCTAATGTTTTGATTCCACCTGCCTCATAGGAAAGAACATTGAATTTCCATATTCTTATTTATAGTCAACAGACATTTGTGATGAGTACCAACTATGAGTTCATTATAGTGTGTCAATATGATGCTGAGTACATAATTTTACATAAGGAAAAAAAAACATTTTCTAGGAGCTCAAAGACCAATTTGGAAACAAAACAAAAAGAAAGCAGACAGTAACAGTTCTTTTTTTTCTAATTTCTTTTTTAATTTTATAATTAATTTAATTTTACACATCAGCCACGAATTCCCCTGTCCTCCCTCCTCCTGCCCCCCTCCTGCCCACCCTCCAATCCACTCCCCATTCCCACCACCTCCAAGGCAAGGACTTCCTGGGGATTCAGCTCAGCCTGGTAGATTCAGTTGAGGCAGGTCCAGTCCCCTCCTCCCTTCACCTAGGCTGAGCAAAGTGTCCCAGCATAGGCCCTAGGTTCCAAAAAGCCAGCTCATGCACTAAGGACAGGTCCTGGTCCTACTGCCTGGGGACCTCCCAAATAGTTCAAGACAATCGACTGTCTCACTTATCCAGAGGGCCTGATCCAGTTCCTTGGGGGCTCCTCAGCTATTGGTTCATAGTTCATGTGTTTCTACTAGTTTGGCTATTTGTCCCTGTTCTTTTTCCAATGATGGTCTCAATATCTCTTGCTCATATTATTCCTCCTCTCTCGCCGATTGGACTCCTGAAGCTCCACCGGGGGCCTGGCTGTGGATCTCTGCATCTGCTTCCATCAGTCATTGGATGAGAGTTCTATCACAACAGTTAGGGTGTCTCGCCATCCGATCACCAGAGTAGGTCAGTTCGGGCACTCTCTCAACCATTGCCAGCAGTCTATTGTGGAGGTATCTTTGTGGATTTCTGGGGACCTCTCTAGCACTTTGCTTCTTCCTATTCTCATGGGGTCTTCATTTATCATGGTATCTCTTTCCTTGTTCTCCCTCTCTGTTCTTGATCCAGCTGGCATCTTCTGCTCCCCTAAGCTCTCTCCCCCCATCCCCGACCCTTGCCCTTTGTTACCCCCACTCACGTCCAGTTTGCTCATATAGATCTCATCCATTTCTCTGTCATTGGGCGATCCCTGTGTCTTTCTTGGGGTCCTCTTTACTAGGTAGTGTCCCTGGAGTTGTGAGTAGCAGTCTAGTCATCCTTTGCTTTATATCTAGTAGTGGCACAATCGGCTAGCGTGCAGTACTTATATGGAAGTCACAGTTCTTATTGGTTGTAAATAGTACAAATACAAAATTTATTTGAAAAAAAAGACTTGTCTGTAGAGTGAGGTTCTAGTCTCTGGTACAGTTTCAAAGTAGAGGTCCTTGAAGAATGACTTGTGCAGTGTCTCAATGATGTTATCAAAACTGAACTTCTGTCCAGTCCCAGTACATTAGCATTTCAATGTTAGCTCCTTTCTGAAGACAGCATGACTGTGTCAAAGTTCAAAAGAAAAAGAAGAGAAAGCAGAGGAAACAAACTTTTCCCAAAAGCTTTCAGAGATTTCTCCTAGCCCACTGATCATGACTGTGCTACATGCCCATCCTTCAGCCAGGGAGTAGAAGTGGGGAGGCCGCAGTCACCGACAGCCATGAGTTAGTCCTAGAGTTGAGATGCGGTTGCTTCTTCTGAGTTTCTTAGGAAAGAAATAGGCAGTTGAACCAAATCAAGGTCATATGGCAAAGAGAAGACTGTTGTGTCGGAAACCAGCAGCACCTGCAATAGACAGTCCACCCCATTGAGGACGAGAAGAGGAGAACATGCAGGTTGCATCAGAAAAGCTCCTAAGACGGCTTTATGGGAACTGCGTTAATTTCAGAAAGAAAGGCATAGTGCCAATAAGCTAGACTTTGAAATGAGCTTTAAGGCAGAACCAGAAATGTGACTGCTTTGGCATAGAGTGCTGGGATCTACAGACTCCTTTCTGTACCTCTGGTGGCAGCTGACAGTAGCAGGGAAAAACCAACCCCTTGCTGTGTTCTCCAAACAAAGGCCCAGGCCCAAGGGAGACAGGCCACCCTAAGAGACTGGAGATTGCCAGATGGACAAGCAAAAGCCACTTCTGATATCATTAGACCACATTCAAGATTTAATGTGCTGTGACTGAAACAGCATAGTTTCTGAGACCAAACAACCTTGAGCTCAAATCCAATCCCATCTTTGTCTACAAGACAAGAGAACCTCCTGTGGAGAGCCGAGGAAGCTCTGAGTGAATGAAGTCTTGAGTGAATGTGTGCTTTTAACATGGGCATGGCCATGTCACGGAGCCTAGCCTCAGCCACAAAGGCTCCCTGCATCCAGCATGAGGCTCAGAAGAACAGTAAAGTCTTCTCCTCCAAATGTGGATGTTGATACTGTGTGTAAAAAATGTCCATGATAGCTTTTCACCCCTCAGATGTTTGTGGCCCAAAAACTGCACCCCTAGAGACCACTCTTACTAAGATTAGCTAAACGTATCTCCTTGATCCAACTGTCTACCATAAACTCTGCCTCCTTGTTTATCTGTGTGCAAAAATCTGCCTCCTATTCAATTGTATATAGTTAATATGCTGAACTTACAGGATGCTGCGGTTTCTCCATCAGAGAACACCGGACTCCCACTTGTCTGTGTGTCTATATGTCTGTGTCTCTTGGTTCTTTCTTTATTCCCTCCCTATCCTAATCAGGCTTGTCCAGGGAGCTACACAAGAACAATGCAATCTCCTAACTGGTAGAAATTAAAAACAATATATGCAAAGCAATAACAGATTGTCTGGAACAGAGAATTGGGTCTATTGCTAGTTGGGACAAAGGAATGAAGAAAATGGAAGTGAATTAGAAATGGATGGGATGAAAGAAATAAACCAACTGTGAGCCACAAATCCAGAACTCACAATCAAAAGTTAAGTCTTTTCATTGCCCTTTATGTACATCTTTATGATGTACAAAGCCCCATTCCTCCCCGTTGTCCCTGTGGGCTCTTCATGGTCAACGTATTATCAGGATTCTGTCTTTTCACCTGTCAAGACTATATTTATCTGAGATTCTGTCCAGAGCACACAGTGGAAAATCCACTCCTGCCTCACCATCAGCTCTGTCCCTCCCGCAGCATGGCACCGCTGTCCTAACAAATCACTGAGCATGCCAAGCAGGAGGATCACAGGAGGAGTCAGTGTCAGAGACACCCACCAGCACTGCACCTGGGATCTGGAGATCCTGGGTTCGTAAAGGGCCGTGTGTTTATTTCCATAGAAAAATCTTAATGCCTACACATTACTTTTTCAGGTACCAGGATCCCATGACAAACCCATTCCCCTCCTTAGAAAGTTTCAGTTTAGCAGTGAAAGCTGTCAAACTGTTAAAGAATTTCAGTATCCTCTGTCAGTTCAAAACACAGCATAGGTGCTCGTGTTAGCCTGGGGGGTCTTTAGAGACTTAAAGGAAATGGTGATTCTAAACAACAGCAGTGCATGGCTAGGAAAAGCAAAGGTGAAGAGTGCAAATGGGGATTTCAGAGAGCACTGGATGAATTTGAATGTAAGTATATCCAAAATAATGTGTCATATGACTTACTAAAATATTATTTGCTGGCCATCTAAACTTTAAACCTTACTGGGCAAAAGCTGAAGTGAGAAAACACAACACATTCTGCAAACTAAAAGAAACTGCAGTCCAAAGAAAGTAGCCACACATTATGACAGAAGAAATTCCCCAGGGGTGTGTTTGCTCATGGGAATACAAGCTCCAAGAGAGGCACAGCTGCAATTAGAAAGTCAGAACCAGAGATGTGTAAGAGCAAGTGACTGTTTAATCCCTAACTGTAAATCTCCTTAAAGACTCCTCACAGAACACATTTCTTTCTTAAAAATTTATTTATTTGTTTGTTTATTTGCCCCACCACCGTTTCTGCTTCTTTCTCTCCTCCCAGCCCCTCTCCCATCTCCCCATCTGTCCTCCCATCCACTCCTCCTCCATTTCTATTCAGAGGAGGACCAGCCCCCCATGCATAACAACCAAACATGGCATATCAAGTTGGAGGCTAGATGAGGCAATCCAGTATGAAGATAAGGGTTCCACCAGCTGGCAAAAGAGTCAGAGACAGCCCCTGTTCCCACTGTTAGGAGTCCCGCAAGAAGACCAATCTACATGACTGTAACATATATGCAGAGGGGCTAGGTCAGTCCCATGCAGGCTCCCTGGTTGTCGGTTCAGGATCTGTGAGCCCCTATGAGCCCAGGTTAGTTGATTCTGTGGTTTTTCTTGTGGTGCCCTCAAGTCCACTGGATCCTGCAATCGTTTCTCCTCCTCTTTTGCAGGATTCCCAGACGTCTGCCTAATATTTGGCTGTGGGTCTCTGCATCTGTTTCCATCAGTTGCTGGATGAAGCCTCTCTGATGACAATTGAGCAAGGCACCAATCTACAAGTATAGCAGAATATCATTAGGAATTGCTTCATTGATTTTTTTTTCCCCAGTCATGTTTGGTCCTATCCTAGATCTCTGGGCTATCCAACCACCGGGTCATGGCTCTACAGGAAGTGTCAGGGGTGGACTCACTCTCATTGCAAGGATTTTAAGCTGGACCAGTCATTGGCTGATGAATCCCACAATTTCTGTGCTACCTATACCCCAGCACATCTTGTAGGCAGGAAAAATTGTAGGATGAAGGTTATGTGGCTGGATTGGTGTCCCAGTCCCTTCCACTGGAAGTCTTACCTGGCTATAGAGAGATGGCCTAACAATCTCACATTGCTAGGATTCTTAGCTAGGGTCAACCTTGTAGATTCCTGGGAATTTCCATTGTTCTAGGTTTCTACCTCATCCCCAAGATGCCCCTCAATTCCAGTTGTCTCTCCCAGTACTCTCTCCCTCCATTCTCCCCCTATTTGATCCTTCCTGTTCCCATCCTCCCTCCCCCTCCTCCACTCAAGGTGTCTCTTCTATTTTCCACTCCTAGAGAGATTCATACATCCCCCTTGAGCTCACAGAGCACATTTCCAACCTGTGTCATGCACCAGAATCTCTGAGATGGATTGTGAAAGTGTAGATTTCCAGTCCTACCCCCAAAACCTTGCCTTCAGAGCTCCAGGCTGGAGCTTGAGAATCTGATGCTGATAATGTAGGATCATACTTTGAAAACCATTACATAAAGATAAGACCACCATTCCCCTCAAACACACAGGTGATTCTGAGGTACTCCTGCTCTGTGGAAAGAATGTTGATTGTGTAATTCCATCAAGCTTCTTTTGACAAACAACCCCAGTTTACACACATTGTGTATCTCTGCTTTTGTAGTATAGATTTAAGCAAAGTCATGAAATTTTTTTCCAAGTTAAAAAATCAAAGCCACAGTCTTGTACACATTACGCAAATGCTCTACCACTGGGCTACATATTCCACCCCATGTATTTGTTATGCATATTATTTTATAATACAAAATTTGACCATATAACAATGTATCTACAATTTCTATTTTCTTCCTACACTCCAGCGAATTGTCTTGGGCTTAGGGACCTTTGGAGTGACCAGGGACTGTACAACCTATGGCCCACCAAGTAGCAACGGACATATCACCTGAGCTACTGTTAGTGGGAAAATGTCTTGGCCTCTCCCCAGATCTATCAGGGTCTTGAGACAAGAACAATTAATGTTTTAGAGAGTGCTCTATATAAATCTATGAACAATAAACTGAGACCCACTGGCAACTACCTCCACTAGAGAAAAAGGCATCTTTGAATCTATAATAGCAAAACACAATACAAAGCTGAGCTGAGAGTAAATTCAAATCTGAGCTACTGGAATTATTCATTGCAATTCAATATTTCTAATGGGCAACTTTAAATCAATGGTGACTGCACTACTCCTAATAAATCTAGTGCTACTATAATACAATGACACCATGAAAGAAAATTACTGGATTCTGTGATATTCTGAAAAGTTTACCAGTGGTAGGAAAGAATGGTCCTGTTTATACAAACCTGAGGAGAATTCTAAGCACATGACTCTGGGAAATTAGAGATGGGTTAGTTGGTCACATTCTTTGGAGTCCTTTACAGAGAGGTCTGAGATCTCTACAGAAATATCTTCTTTCTCTGCTTATACCAACTACTGAGTCTCTTCATAAAGTGCTGTGGACAGAAGAAGAGAGTCCAACTTAATGACCTAGTTCTGCAGCCACTTCATAGCTGTGCAATATAGACAGGTCAACTAATCCACGCTGATGAAATTCCATTACTCATCTGCAACATACAACCAAAACTCACATCCCCATACTCACATGATCATTTCTGAGGCCACATAAACACATAACACATAAACACTTCTATGAGTGACAAAAATGATAGCGAAGGCCCCTTGACATGATGAAAGAAACACACGTATTTGGACAGGCTGGTCCTAGTTTCAAACCCTGAATCAGCACTTACCCAAGCACATTATTTTATCTCCTTGAGATGATCTCTGTCCACAACAGAGGGATCCAAGTTAACGTTCTCATAGCACTTTGAGAAGATTAAAAGAAACAGTGGTTGCCAAGTGCCTGGCATACACACAGCTCCAAAGTATGAGTTCCCTACTCCATGATTATAAGGCATCCGAAGACTTAATGATATTTTTTTTTGCAGTTAATGCCATGAATAGGATCATTATACTTGTTTCCTGAAGTGAGAAGCCACAATAACACTCCTCCCTGCTCCCAGGGCTGCTTTGATGTGGCTCAGGGTATGGGGGTGGGGTTATTTCCACATGGTAAAAACCTAGTCAGAAAAAGCTGCCCAGCTCCTACTCATGAAGTACAGTGAAGGCTTAGAGAAGCCTGAAAATCATGTGATCTTTGTCATTGGGGATGTCAGAAGTCTGGTTTCCTGCTTACTTATTCCCTCAGTAAATCTTGTATAAAGAGAACAGTCTTTTTAAGAATTATTTATTTTTTGAGATTATAATTTATATCAATTCTCTCTTTCCTCTCTTCAAATTCTTCCATATACCCTTCCTTATTCTTTCAAATTCATGGTCTCTTTTTTCATTAATTATTATTACGTGTATGTGCGCACGTGTATGTGTGTGTGTGTGTGTGTGTGTGTGTGTGTGTGTATTCTAAATGCATAAGTACCATCTGCTCAGTCTGTATAATGTTACTTGTATACATGTTTCATTGCTGACCATTTGGTATTGGATAACTAATTCATGTGTTCTCCCTTGGAGAAAACTGTCTCCTGCTCCTGATATTCCTCCATTGCCTATTATAGTTTGTATAGAGTGGAGGCCTAATGGACTTTCTGTGTTGGCATGTCTATTGTTGTCCTTTATGAGCATACCCTTTGACATCACTAAGAGACGCAATCTCACAGCAAATTCCTTGATCCTCTAACCCTTACACTATTTCATCGCTCTCATCTGTAATCATCCCTGGGCCTTATGTGCAGTTGTTTCACAGACATTCCCATTGGGACTGGCCTCCAGAAATCTGCATTTTGATTGGTTGTGGTTTTCAGTAATTGAGTGTCTTTGATGAGGGGTGAGGACTACACCTATCTGTAGGTATAAGGATAGATATTTATAATGTAGGGGGGGATTATGCTGGTTTAGTAAAGTGGCAGTTGTAGGTTCTCCTCCAAGACCTATAACTTCACTACCCTGGGTAGTTAGCTTGGTTTCTAGTACAAGGTATGATTTTCCTCTTGTTGAGCAGGTCTTAAGTACAGTTAGAGAGCTATTGGTTACCACCAAGGTATATATGCCACTACCGCACCCTTAGAGTTATTATGCCATACTAGTCACTGTTGTAGAGATAACATAGCATAGCTACATAGGACTGTTGGCTGCTTCCCTCTTTTAGAAGCTTACATGACACCTTCTGATACAAAGAAAACTAGTCCTCAGGGAGGAAGCATCCAGGTAAGGTAAGGTCTAGCTTAGGGTCCTCTGAGCTTAGTAAGAAAAACTTTTAAAATAAATAGCCCCCCAAGAAATCAAAGAGAAAATGTTCAACTTGTTCCAGTAGGAAAAGGAGGTCCAGCTGAATGTCTGTTTTCATGCAGGAATTGTTTAACTTTTTTGTCACACATCTGATAGACTTCGTTCATTCACCAATCACATAACAGAGGCAGGAGTTTTGAGCATCTACTCTGTGTCATATAATAGACATGGTTAGAATCTACTTTGCCATAGGTTCAGATTTATATAGCCATATAACTGCAAACCCAAACCCTACTGACAGAGGTAAGTCTGAAGAGTGGTGATGGCAGAAAGAAGACTGAGGAACCACGTGGAGCAGTGCTAGAAGCGGGCCTGCCTTGATGTGTATATTAAGCTGACAAGCATTGATATGACCAAAGAAATGACCCTTTGAGATTAAGTTATATGTTGAATTTGCCAGGACAAGTGGCCTTTCCCGGGACCCTTAGAATGAATCATAAGCACAGGTGATGACAAACGTGTGGCATCAGGTTATTAGTTCAAATGAGAAAAAAAAATAAATACATTCACCCCTTCCATTATCCTGTTGCTTCTAGATAGAACCAAAGTCTAGCAGTGAGCAGATTTGGACCAAAAGGTTAAGAAAACCACCACAAATATAACAGAGCAGCAAGAAAGAAAAGGTGTGGGTCCTTTCTTCATTATTCATAAAGCAGAATCAACATAGCCAACAAGAAACTCACAAAACAGAGAGAGAGGCACAAAACACAAAAACCCATATGATCTTGGGTCTCATTTCATGCAGCCATCATTTCACTCCTGTCTATTGGGTAAGCTGTTCATCTGGATGAACCCTGTATTTTTTCACAAGGCAACTGGCAATTATTCAGAACATCACATACCTCCAAATGCAATCTACCATGGGCAACAAGTTATCATCAGAAACTCAGCTGCTCCTCTGGAGTTCCTTTAGTAGCTTACATGTCACCCAGAAGTTGCAGTAGTGGGAAATGTGACGTTTCCATAGAGGGTGACCAGTGTTGCATGCTTCCTGGATCTCAGGTTCCCTCTAGTTTTCTGCCCTCCAGTTGGTGTAGCCTGAGTCCCAGATGGAATCTTTGAAGCTATCTGGGGAAGGAGAGGCTGAAGCATAACTTCCTAGCTCTCAGCCTCAATTCCATTTTCTTCAAATTCTATTCCTGGCTTTCACCTCAATATGGTCTCCAAGTTCCTATCCCAGCCTAAAGTCTATTCCAGAAGCAGAGATTTTCATTAATTCACATGTCTATCTCCAAGTAGAATAGGAGCAGCACAACATAAACAGTTACTGAATATTACAAGGGAAAGGGGAAAATGAATGACGTGATATATTCTAATATTGTCCCCTACCAAAGCATTCTATGTAACATCCCAATCTCTGTCCCAAAGAGTAAGAAGACTGTCGGTTAATACTATTGACCACCATGTACTGTATACTGGATTCTCAAGCATGCTTACCTTTTTAGATGGCACACAAATGCAGAGTCTAATTTTTAACTCTGGCAAGATAATACAAATGTATTTAAGAAATTAAGAATAAATAGATCTAGGATTTCAACTTGATCTTCTAAGGCTGACCATCTTGAAATCAGCTACTCTGACTCGGGATATAAAATATGTAGCCTTTATTTCAACATCACATCACATAGTCACAGAGTCAAGGGCTGACTTTCCCTGTGAGCGTTTCACAGCTAATGTAATGAGACGTATCCAGCTTCCTTTATGAACATCCTTTTCCCTCATCTTTGCTCTTGCCTGTGTGTTTGTGCATGGTTTCTGTGACCTTCTCTGCTTAAGAACTTCATTATAGCTCTTTTTTCAAAAGCACAAGTGCCCCTTCATTGTTGCACAGACTGTCCGTCACCCGCCACCCACTCCCCACTTGACCCATGTGTGCTGCAGTGACAACTTGAGAATTCCCCTGCTTGGTCCTGACTGCCATCTTCATACTAATCTAGCGAGATCCCCTGCTGAGCCCAGGGGCTCAGATCCCCTCTTGGGCCTTTTCCCCATCCCTGATCTAATCCATCACCTGCAGCCCAGATGGAGAGACCACAAATCTCCAGGAATGCATCTCTAGTTGAGGACACGTGGTTGCCCCAAGGCACACCATTCATTCCCAGACCTGGAATCTGGCAGCCTTGGAGAGCACACACGTTCTTTGGACCAAAGACGGAAGAGCCTTTTCTTATAGTCTTTGAACAGAGGCCTTTGCTGGGACCAAAATCACCTCAAAATAAATGATAACTCAAAATGCCTGGTAGAGGTGTCCCCAGTCTCTCCCATCCCATCCCACTTTTTGAATGAAGCCACTCTCACGTGTAAAATTCCAACAATTATCCTTCCAATGTGCTGTCTCCCGTTACCTCCGATTGTTTCACATACTAAATATTTATTATATCCACATTTCTCAGTTCTTCACATTCTTCAGCAGCATTTTCTATATGATAACCCTTAACTTCCCTTATCTAAAGGATGAAAAATAAAGTTGGTAAACAAACCACAGAAATGAAAGCCGCAGGAGTCTAGTCCTCACTTTGAAAACAGAAGCTCTGTGTATGGACCCCTTTGATATGCAGTGCCACATGTGTGACACAGGAAATGGGTCATGGCATTTACAGACGTTGAATGAGACTGGCATGACCCACTGTGAGCTTACAACCCACATTTGCCAAGCAACATGGAAAATGATCAGACAATGATAGAACAACTACCTTTTTAACCTCTGAGGTTTGCCAGGAATTGTGCTATAATTTTTATGTGATTTTTATATTTTTAAAGCTTCACAATACATGGAAATTAATCAAAGATAGGTGTGTATGTATGATGTGTGTGTACATTCATGTGTGTGATGTGTGATGTGTGTGTGTGTGTGTGTGTGTGTGTGTGTGTGTGTGTGTGTGTGTAAGTATGTATGTGTAGGAACATAGGCCACAACATGCCTGTAAAGGGCAGAGGGCAACCTCAGATGTCAATTCTCACCTCCCACTCACCTTATTTGAGACAAGGTCTCTTTGCTGTTTACTGTTATATCCTTCAGGCTAGCTGACTCCTGAGCACCCAGGCTTCTTCTGTCTCCACCTCCCTTCTCACCACAAGAGCACTGGAATTACAAACACACTGCTGTGCTGGGGATTTATATTCAGATTTATATCCTCATGCCTGCTTGGCAAGCAAATACCCACTGAGAAGTGCCTCCAGTTCCAAGGGCCACATTCTATTGGCCATGCAATTCTGTGTCTTTGGACTCCGGAAGAAATTGGCGAGTGTAAACCAACTCCCAGGGCACAGAACATAAGATGTATGGAGTAATTACATAATTTACTAATTCAAACAGCTCCATTTTGAAGGTGAACATTGTATTATTAATAACTATGCTTGATTACTGAAGAAGAGAATTGTTCCTAGAAAATCAATGGAGGCTCATCCTTGTCTTTATCAAAGCCTTTTCTGTCTTCTCGGCCAGCAGTCAGGAATAGGAGGAAACAGGGAGAAACAAAAAAAAAAAAAAAAAAAAAGCCACTTTCTAAATGAATGTGAAGTGCTCCACACTGTCCATGGCCATGGACAGTACTGGGTTGTGTCGTGAAGAAACTAATACACAGAAGATGAAAATGTAAACAAGTCAAGGTGCATAAGAAAACTTAGGAGCCAAGCTTAGTGGCACTACACAACTGAACAGTGACAAAGGTCCAGGATGAAGGGCATGTGAGTAGAGTACTAGGACACAGTTCAGTCACCACTGACATCTGAGAATCAAAATCATCAAACAGGTTCAGGTTAAGGAGACTGAAAATCTTCCGGCTGTCAAAAGGCAACAGTCGATGCTTCCCTGCTGTGGGATGTCTTTCTGTATGTTGTGAATATGTGTGGCTCCCATTGGATAATAAATAGAGATGTTTTGGCCTATGGCAAGAAAGCATAAACCAGGCAGGAAATCCAACAGAGATACAGAGAGAAGATGGGCAGAGTCAAGAGAAATGTGAGCCTGCCACCAAAGGAACAACAAGATGCCAGCAGACCAGTAATGTCATGACCAGCAATATATAGATTAATAGGAATGGGTTAATTTAAGATGAAAGATCTGGATGGCAAGAAGCTGAAGCCATAGGCCATACAGTTTGTAATTAATACAAGCTTCTGAGTGATTATTTTATAAGTGGCTGTGGGATTGCAGGTGGGAGAGATTTGTCCAGACTTCAGGGCCAGGGCGGGGCCAGAGAAATTTCCATCTACACTTCTCACAGGCTTTTTTATTCTAGGATATAATGTCCTCCACTATAAACAGATAAGCCATCTAAAAGAGGGCCATCCGCCTTTCTTTGTGTACTGAAGGTACCAGAAGTTGAGCATCATTTATCCAGAAATGTAGAGGGCAAAAAGTCATAGCAAATGGGAGAGCATTTTTCATCTTACTGGTTTTGTTGAATAGTCTCGAGATTTTGTTGGTGACAATGTATACAGCTTCACTTGGAAGGCAAGTAACTGAAAGCATTATAAATTATAAAATTATAAATTATAAATAATGCCAATGCATCTTCATCTCACTGGACTTCTACTCAGATTGCTAGCACATATGAGGAATACCTTATTATTATTATTATTATTATTATTATTATTATTATTATTATTATTTAAATTACCTTCCAAAAGTTACTTGGCAAAGAGTAAAATAGCATGACTCTCAGATGACAGGCTCTCGTTGACCAGGAGTGTTTCATAGGTTATCCAGTGTCTCTTTCTGGTTATTTAAGAAGAAACAGCACTGTCAGAAGTAGACCCATAGCTTTATATAACACCTGGGCTATAAAGAGTGAAGGATTTGAGTTCTAGAAACATAGCCAACTCTTTAGAAAAGATGGCAGCATGAGAATTTAGGGCTTAGTTCTTATGTGTACATGGGGCAGTATCTAGTCACGAGAAATTTGTATAACCTAAACAAGCATAAGGATTTGATGTCAATCATACAAGCATTCCTATCTCAATTCCACTTCTTCTAACTCTAGGAATGCAAATAATGTAATAAGGGTACCATAATGAGTATTCCTATGCCTGCTTCACAACTTGGCTATCAAGGAAAGCACACACACACACACACACACACACACACACACACACACACACACTAACATATATAGTTGTAAACTGCCGATCCCTTTACCTAGTGCTCAGCAGGTTTCCAGTAAGCTGGTTACCTTTCTATCTCTGTCACATTTCCTCCTACCTTATTTACTGTCCATTCAACATGATAAATCTCTTTTATTCATAGAATAGAGATAGTCTCAAATTCTTTGGGTGTAATAATAACCTGACCACTTGTTAGAATTGCAGTTCCAGCAAAATGAGAATGAAGTCCAAGAGTCTCCATTTCAGTGCAACCTTTCTTTCGCTCTCCCCTGTACTGATACAGATACTGCACTTGGAAAAACCCAAATGGAGAAACTGTATCAATGTACTATCTCTCAGAAACTCTGAAGCTTTTCTGAGCTTCAGAATCAAACTAGGAAGAAAGAAACTACAAATGCAGGGGTCCTTTACCTCAAAAGAAAGTAACTCATTGAGAGGTATGTGGCATGTGTGTTCAAACACTGACCTTTCCAATACCTACCTAAAGTTAGAAGCTATTCCTTTATCCTGCAAAGCTTTCACTCCCATTCTTTCTGATTTCAGTGACCAATTTGCATTCAATCAGCCAAAGCTACCCTACTTAAGATGTAGAGACTGTTTTTCCTGCAAGGATGGAAGGATTTTGCTATCTAGCACACAAAGCACAGACTGTCATGCCTACGGCATTCTTCACTGGTGTCTACCACAACTCTGTTCTCTATGGTCAGTCTTCATTGCTGTTGCTTATACAAATACACAGTAGTAGATGATAGCAAAGTTATTATCTGTAAATATACTCATCACATCATTGGGAAACTAATTTTAAAAAAAAAAAGACATCAGAGGAATCACAGATCCCAACTTGGCTTTTAGGAAAGGTAGAAGAATAGTTAATGGGATGTTCCTTAAATAAGCATCACTGTGTCCATTTGATGTAGTTTTCCTTCCCATACACTAAATTCAAGTAGATCCATGAACCACATGTCTGTCATATCAAACTGGCTATGCCTATCCTTCTCATAAACTGCTGATGGCCATTGGTCTCCACAGTTTTCCCAGACCTGAAGCCCTATTTCAATTGCCAGATACACTGAGTCCTCTTTTACTTATCACACTCAACTTCCTGCATGTAACTTGTGCACATGGCTTAAGATACCAAGATTTTTAGCTTTGAGTCAGAAATATCCTATAATACTAGGCCCTCCCAACCATACCAACTTTGGTCTTTTGGGCTATCAGACTAGACAGTTTGAGGACTGAATTTCAGTAGAATGCATGTCATCAAGAGATTACATAGGACTTCAGAAATAGACTGAAGGTCATTGATGGATTCTAGAATAAACCTATAAATCCTCAGTCTAGCAGTAAACTAGCAAATACTTCTTTTGTATTTGCATATTAATTTTTAAAGAAATGTCAGTGTTTGTATTGAACCAAAAACCCAAAATGTTGATTTCATTCCTGCTCTATGGAAATGCCTTGAAAAATAAATGGGTAGATCAATTTGTTGAAGAAGGTCACCTAGATTGTGACATCCCTACCTTTCCAGCACATTCCTGCTCAGTTCACCACATTCTTCAATGAGGAATGATGAGAATCTTCAAGACTGAGTACACTTCTGTTTAGCTCACAATGCATGTTTAATCATTTCCCATGAATATTTATGGCTCTCTATAATCTACATCTTCAAAAAGCCCTATTGCTAAAGGCCCTCCACCTGGCAAGTCT
This sequence comes from Peromyscus leucopus, assembly GCF_004664715.2. Classification (NCBI taxonomy): domain Eukaryota; kingdom Metazoa; phylum Chordata; class Mammalia; order Rodentia; family Cricetidae; genus Peromyscus; species Peromyscus leucopus. Next base: position 100,478,090 of record NC_051064.1, read on the forward strand.
TGAGACCTATCATTTCATTTTTAGGAATACCTCAGTAAAATCATTACAAGTCATTAAATCTTGCTGCATGTGATATAATAGGAATGATATTAAATCAGTATTTGTCACACTCCCTTACATATCCCATCACCTTGGAAATCACATTCTCTGACAGATTTTCACCATTTATAAGTAAGAAAAATCAAGCCTGAGGGATGGAATTTACTGAGTCAAATTGATCTCTTCTGAACTGGAAATCAGTTCACTAGAGTCTTTGGCAAATCCATAGTCTCAAAAGCCAAGACTAGGAAGAAAAAAATAGTTTTTTTTTTAAATTATAATAGCTCCATTCTCACATGCTAAAATCTGGGTTAAGTTAAGCCACAGAAAATACCATTGATCATTTTTAAGGTCAAAACCTCTTATGATTGATTTTTATGACAGGTACTAATATGAGTTTCATAGTCATTAACTCCTTTCAACCTTACAACAGTTTCCATCTTGTATCCCAAGCTTCCAGAATATAAACTGCTTTAAGTACAGTGATAATAAATACATCATAAGTAAACAAACAACTCAAAACTATATACCACAATCCAAAGTTTGCAGATAAAGAAATGAAGGCACAGAGAAACTGTTTTCTTCAGGATTTTACAGTCCATAGTGAGGACTAAGTGTCAAGACAAGACAACTGATTCTCAAAATCATCAAGCTATGGAGTCAAACAATTTCAAGATCTCTGACTTTATTTAGCTCTTTGCATAATTCATAGGACTAGCAGCCAAACAGAAACAAATTCATATCTATAGACAGACATACATGATGTGTATACATTATTAGTGTACATGAAATGTCTACAGCTTTACTTTTGAGCCCATCCTAAAAATACAAGCAAAATCATAACTTTACAACGAACTTTACAAAATGTAAAATATGCTCATTTAATGTACTATAGTAATAATAATACTAATTGAGATTTATCACAATGTTGCCTGAAGCCAGCCTCATGGATCTAGAGCCGTATTCTTTCTACTATTGATTGCCAGCTGTCTTCTGTCCTAAATTTTGAATGCTACGCAGCTTCTTTCAATGTCTAACAAGAGAGTTCTACTGGTGCTTTTCCAAATACTATCTATCCTTCCTCCTACATCATGAGTTGGTGATGCAGGAAAAGGAAAAAATTGCCTTGTGGTGAAACTTTTATGTCTCAGATGCTAACCTGTGCCATTGCTTATCCAGCACTTACTACATGTCACACACTATGCCAAATGCCTACCACATCCCTGCAAGCAAGCAAGACTAAGGTAGCCTCTTGCTTCAATCTAATGGCGCCATACATTCTTTCACTCAGTCTTGGGAACAACTCCTGATACAGGTAGACTTAGTAGCACCCCCATATCCCAGATGAAAAGTGAGCTAAAGAAAGTGGGGTTATTAGTTGATTTCACACAGTTGCATGGTGATGTGATGTTGGACTCAAATGTACAACTGATTTCAAAGCTCATCTGTGCTTTCTCCTCTGTTAAAGCTTGTCCTGCTTTATCAATAAATATCTACAATGTAACTTTTCATTTTTTTTATTTTTTTTTTCTGAGATGGGCTTTGTCTGTGTATTCCTGGCTTCCTAGAACTCACTCTATGGACCAGGCTGGCCTCAGATTCAGAGATCCATCTGCCTCTGCCTTGTGAGCACTGAGATTAAAGGTGTGCACCATTACTGCCTGGCTTAATTTTAATTAAAATATGACAAAATTAACACTTTATAATAGCATCTGTCCAGTATACAAATTCCATTTCTAAGAAGGGTCTATGTTATGTGATGTCTACCATGGTTCAGAAAGATAATCAGAACATTTGAACTTTAAGGTTTGCAAAGAACACTTAGTTGCATTGCATTACTCCCATTGTCTTGGGTTGATCATGGATTTACTCTGCTGCCTTGCTTTATAACTACCATTTACTGGTATTAACAGTTTAACATTAATTTAATTTATCACTGGTATTTTCATTACACATATGGGATTTAATAATGTATAGGTGCGTATTCTGATTCTAGTGGTCTTCACTAGACTGTGACATGTATGTATTATAGTTTAGATATGAATTATTTGTACTTCCTCGATAAAATTACATCTTTTAAAATGTATGCATATATTTTATTGGTATTGTCTGTGAATGTGAGCCATTCCAGTATGATATAATGGGATCTTTTGAGTACAGTTATATGAGCTGCCCTGAACCAGCCATCTGCAGCCAACTATATGCACTAGGCAATGCTTGATAAAATAACTACATGATTACTGGGGGGGGGGGGGGCGCGACAGAAAGAGATCCTAGAAAGATATGAAGAGGACAACAAGCTTCACTGTTATTGTTTTAATGGATTTAACTCAAAGAACAGGTCACAGCTAGCATAACAAAATATCCAAGGCTCCTCTTGGTAGCCCACAATCTTTTCTGTCTTGAAAAAAAAAAAAAAACTAGAGAAATAGAGTTCACTTAACTGTACTTCCTATGTGGAGGAGGCTCAAAAGGAAATACTAAGTGGCAAGTGTAGGAAGCCACAGATTCTACATAAATGCTATGCAGATCCTGGCCTAATATTTATATCATGTACACAGGGGGAAAATTCATTAAGTGGTAAGAATAACAGAACAAAACAGAAACTTGTGGAGCTGTCAATGAAGCTGAAATGCTTTCAGATCAAAATCTAACATATTTCATAAGAAAATATAGACTCCTCAGCCTACACAATATAGTAACATTGTCCAAGACACAATTCATAACATACAAAGAAATGGGCAAAGGTGAGCCATTCCCCAACGACAAGATAATGATAATCAACAGAGATCAAACACAAATTTCCCAGAAGTTAGAATTAACATTCCTTATCAAAGAAGCTTCTTTTTGCAATGGATTGAGACAATAAGAGAGATCTACTCCTAGTCAAAATGCAGAGAATAAGTTAATGTGAGTGCCTAGGCTCAAAAAAGAGATCTATAATGCAACCTCATACCTAAGGCCCAGGAGAAAAATCACAGCAGAGAGGGTAGGAAAACTTCAAGAGCCAGAGTACTAGGATGCTTGCTGCTAGATAATGTCTTCTAGATGTAAGCAGCACCCTTCAAATCTCAACAATATGGTTGCCTAAACAAGATTGGCATAATAACAACACCAGTTAGTGTGCCAACATAGTCTGATTTTTTCCATTTAAAATTCAATTTAAATTCATTACTTAGTGGTTTAGCTACACTTATTTACACTTATTTATATAATTTTTAGTTACATAAATTTTATTTATCTTTTTATTTAATTGAGAACTATCCAATTGATTGGATTTAACTGAAAAATATCCATTCTGAAAAAGGCATGGAAAAACAAAGAGATGGTACCAACTTGTCTACCATACATGTAATTAGCCTTGTAGGAAGGAAAAAGCAGAGAATATATATCAAAGTAAAAAAGAGGGGTTCCTCACATTTCCTGAAAGAAAAGAATTTATATATTTGAGTATCACTGCCTGGAGGGCCAATCTCCAGACAGCTCAGGCCTCAAAGGGAAATCCATAGTGTCAGCAGGTACTAGACTTTTCTATCTGAGGGGGTTAGGGGAAAAGACACTCATACACTCTCTTGGTGGTTTCCTTCTTTATTCTTTTCTATTCTTCTCATTTTCTTCTACTGTATACTTTCTTCCTCAGCTTATATATCCCAACAAAATCTTTCAGGCAATACAGGAATCACATGTAGTTACATTCTATTTTTCAAATGAATGATTATAACGAGTACAGGTAAAGACATATTTTTCATCTCCTTTACATGATTAAAAACAAAGTCACCCTGATAACCCACATGCATTTACATCTAAGTAACTTGCTACAGATTAACAGAACATGAGCAAGCAAGCAACACTTTTTTTTCTCAGCCAACTCTTTCGTTGGCAGGCTGAATGCTGCGGTTACAAAGAAAGAATCAACCATTTTATTACTTATTTGAAAGGTAATCTTATAAGGAATCTTAAAGGGATCACAAACCTAAACTTTTATACATAAAAAACACTTAGTCAGCTGTACTTTGAATCTTTAGGTTGCACACCCATTCATCAGTTGTTTCTTATATCAGGAGATTAAGAGCAGAAAAGGGTATAAGGCATTAATCATCACCTTTGGTCTTCAACCAATCTTAGTAAGAAAAGTGTGTCAGCTAGTAATAATTAGGCTGCTTTGTTCTTGTTCCTTGATTTAAAAAGTTCTGCATTCAATTATGTGCCTTTCTAAAACTTTAGATTATCTTCTTGGGTTTTTCACCTCAAAGCTATTTGACAAAAACACCTTAGTCTAACTTTAAGATATTTTAAAAGCTTTGTTTCAGCTATTATGCACTCTGAAACCTGTGAACATATCTCCCAACATTAAGGTTGAAAGAATTTAAGATACCTGGGCTAACTGGGACTCAACTGTTTTTCTAAATCATTCACCTGACATGCAATCTATGCAACTCCTTAGGTAAAACTCATAGACTCTAGCTGTATAACATTTCTTTGTATTTACTTTTATTTGTCAAAACTCTGTATAAGCTAATATTATTATTATTAATTAGACAGTACAGCTTAGGGCGGAATCATCTTCACAACAATCCACAGGTAAAAATGCCCAGTAGAATGGGATGTTTCCATGAGATAAACACACTACATTACAGACAGTGGGGATCTCCCCACACCCTATCACACCATGACAGATACCAGGAAAAAATAGCAGCCTCAAACATGTAAAGGCATAACACAAGCAAAAGATATTCCAAAATCTGTGGTCTCAGGGCTTTACCTGTCTGAAATTGACCCATCAGGGAGTTTCCTCCTGGTGGGCTGACATCTTGAACTTCAATTGCCACCTGCAGCTCCTCTGACAAGGCCACCAGCATTTGAGAAGCTCAGTAAACTTAGCATACCAAAATTATGAAGAAAATATCACCTCAGTATCTCATAAACTACCAAAAACTAAAAAGCCTGAACAGCAGCCAGAAGAAAAGACCACACCAAAGACTCACACCATCACTGGCTCACCACCAGAAATACCCAAGAACAGAAGCCAGTACAGGACTGTCTTGAACATACTGAAATAAAATGATTGTAAGTCTGTGACTATGACCTTGCAAGCTACCCCTCAAGAATAGAAGTGAAATGAAGACATCTTTAGAGAAGAAAAGCTATGTATGAACTTTTTACTTCATAAAAAAATTCTAAAAAAAAAAAAAAAAAGTTCACAGACAAAGAAGCAAGAGCATGAAAACAGGAGCTGGAGAAATGGTTCAGAGTTGAATCACACACTGCTCCGCCTCCTCCAGAGGACTCAGGTCAGCTTCCAGCACCCATGTGGAGGCTTTCATCCATCTGTACCTCTAATTCCAGGAAATCCAATACCCTGCTGTTGCCTCTGGGGCATCAGGCATGCCTGTGGTACACAAACATACAGGCAAACATATATATATATATATATATATATATATATATATATATATATATATATATCTTTTTTAAATATATGAAAATTCAGATCTTCAGAAAGAAGAAGAACCACCAGAAGTATTAAATTCCTGGATAAATGTAAAAGATAATGTGTACTCTTGATTTTGTCATCTGTCACATGTAAAGTAAAAAGAAAAAATCATAATATTATTTATAGAGTTTATAAAATACATATGAAAACTACAGCAATATCAGTGGGATGGATTTATGTAGTTGTAATTCTTTACATTCAGCATGAAGTGGTAAAATATTTTTAGTAGCAAATTTTAAAATGTATATTGTAATCTCCATAGCAACCCACAAGAAAGATGATGCTAGTTCAGTCAAAGTTAAATTTTTAATGTATAAAGGGACCTTGTAATCATCTTGGGACATTGTGGAAAAAAATAAAATCTACAAATTATAGGTTTGTGATAAAAATTTCACAGAAAAGATATATGAAATATTTTTAGCAAAATTTTAGAAGAAAATTCCTCAAGTTGAGGGAAAGAGAAACCTACCAGATACAACTGGCTTACAAAACACAAATAGACAGAACCAGTCATAATAATGAATGTACATAAAATACATACAAAGAAAGTATGTTGAACCCTGTAAAAGAGAATGGCCTAGTCACATACCAAGACAAACCTATCAGAGTAACTGCTGGCTTTTCAATCCAAATCACAAAGGAGAGAAGGTCTTGGATGTATGTCTTTCAAGCTGAAAGGCCACAGCTTCCAACCCAGTCAAACATATACAGAAAAACTATTTATCATGATTGAAGTTGAAAATAAAATTTCCTGTGATAAAATCAGGCTAAACGAATTTGTGACCACCAACCCAGCTCTACAGAAGAAACTGGAGGGTATTTCATTTTGAAGAGAAAAATTAACACAATTGAGACTACAGGAAGAAAAAAAATCAATGATGTTAAGGTATTCATTAAGCAAAAGAAGACCAAGAAATTCCAGGTACTATAAGATCAGCAAAATGACAAGGAGCTATATGTACTTTTCAATAATAACCCTGAGTATCAGTGGTCTCAAATTCCTCAACAAACAACACAGTCTATCAAACTGAATTAGAAAACAGAATCCCTATTTTTGCTGCTTAAGGTAAAAGGTTGTAAAACAGTAGTCCATGCAAATGGAGCCAAAAAGCATGTATTTATATTCTAATATCTGCTAAAAATTAACTCCAAATTAAATCTTGTCAGATTTTACCTCATACTTATCACAGAACTAATCCACCAAGAGGAATTAATATGTAAACATGCATTCAAGCAACATAAGTTCATCAAATACTACTCAATTTAAAATCACAGATTGATCCCAACACAGCAGTAGTAGATGACTTTGTTTTCCCCTTTCAACATTAAACAGGTCAACTGCACAAACACACATACAGAGAGAGAAAGAGAGACAAAGAAGGAGAGGGGGAGGGAGAGAGAGAGAAAAAAAATCCAATAAACACTATAATCAATGACATCATATATCATTTGGACCTAACAGATATCTATAGAACACTCTACCCAAACTCCAAAAAAATACCCATTTGTAAGCAGCCTGTGAAGCCTTCTCTAAATCAGTTCAAATATTAAGACAAAGCGATTCACAGCAATATGAGAATATTGAAACAGTATCTTGTATTTTACCTGGACACAATGATATAAAGCTAGAAGCTAATAGCAAGAGAAACTACAGAAAACATACAAACTCATAGAGATTAGACAGAACACTATTGAATAATTAATTGCAGACATATAGAAGGTAATAATAAATTAATTGAATTAAATGAAAGTCAAAACACAACATATGCAAATCTATGAGGTTTGATGAAGGCAGACCTACAAGGGAATTCATAGCTCATTCCTCAACAAACAACACAGTCTATCAAACTGAATTAGAAAACAGAATCCCTATTTTTGCTGCTTACCAGAAAATGAAAAGAGATCTCAAGTAAACAACCTGATGATCAACCTTAAGGCATTAGAAATACAAGAACAAACCAAATCCCCAAAGCAGTAGGTAGATGAAAAGAAATCATGAGAATTTGGGCAAAAATTAATGAAATAACAATTTTAATGAAGCCAATGAAACAAAAAGATAGTTAATTGAAATGATAAAGAAAAGTGACAAATCTTCAGCCAAATTCACCAAAAGAAAGGAAAACTGCAATTAATAAAATCGTAGGTAAAAAGTAAGACTGTTACACAAATCCTAAATGGTCTTATAAAACCCCGGAGCCATATATTGGGGTAGATGCTGAAAGATCAGAGGTAACAAGTCATAGCCACTTCTCACCTCGCTAACTCCTCAGCCGATCCTGTCTCCGCAAATCCTCAGACTGAATGTCTCTGAGTCCTCAGCAAAAGGAGTTCTCTAGTTCTTGTCTTCTCATGCCTTATATGCCTTTCTCTGCCCAGCCATTTTCTCAACCTTCCTGGTGCTGGGATTAATAGCATGTGTACTTCTCAAATACTGGGGTTAAAGGTGTGTGCCACCACTGCCTGGCTCTGTTTCTCTCCTAGACTGGATCAATCTCATGTAGCCCAGTGTGACCTTGAACTCACAAAGATCCAGATGGATCTCTGCCTCCTGAGTGCTAGGATTAAAGGTGTGTGCCACCACTGCCTGAGTGAGCTCTATGTTTAATTCTATGGCTGGCTCTGTCCCCTGATCTTCAGGCAAGTTTTATTAAAGTACAACAAAATATCACCACATAAGCCATTATAATAGACACTGAGAAAATTCAGACAATCCCTCTACAAGTACTATCCCCCTAGATTGAACGCGACTGTGGGAGTACCTCTTTAGTGGAGTTTCTTTTGGTCCACACCCAGGAGTGGCACAGCTGGCTCATATGGTAGCTCTAGTTCCATTTTTTTTTTTTTTAGATGCTTTAAGATTGATTTCCAGAACAGCTGGTCTAGTTTACAACCACACCAAAAGTATATAAGGGTTCCTTTCCCCACATTTATACTGTCATGTGTGATCAGCTGTATCCTTGATGATAGCCATTCAACTGGGGTGAGATGAACCTTAAGTAGTGTTCGTCTCCATTTCCCTGATGGCTAAGGGTTTTGAGCTGTGTGAAGTGGTTTGGGGCCATTATATTTCTTTTAAAAAAAACGTCCTGTTCAGTTCTGTGCCTCAATACTTAGCCAAACTCTCAGATATACAGCTGGCAAAGACGGTCTCCCATCTGTGGGGTGCTTCTTCAACCTACTGCCACTTTCCTCTACTGTATCATTCAAAGTGCTGAGACTGAGCAGCAGTGTGTACTCAGCCAGGGAGAGGGCATATATATTCCTACCACTCTAACCCAAGCTCGGGGAACATCATAGAAAAGGGAGGAGAAAGAATGTCAAAGCTGAAGAATGAGGCACACCAGGAAATGCTGTCCTCTGGACATGACATGGCTATTGCACACATGAATTCATAGCCGCTGTGGTTACCTGCACAAGACTTACTTAAGATCAAGCTAGTTAAAAATTCCATCACAGAGTGGTGAGACAAGTGTCAACTATTGACAGTTGATGGCTGCTAGTCAGTTTTCTTTAAAACTTTGTTCCCTGGTAGGCCAACCATGCTCTAAAGGATGGCCCCACACCCATGCCTGTGTGTGCAACATAAATAGGAATCAGTTGGTTGTAGCAAGTATCTTAAAAGTTCTTATTAATAAAAACAAACATGAAGCAAGGTAGTGGGGTGAATGCTGAAAGATCAGAGAAGCAGAACAAGCCGCAGCTTCCTCACCTCATCGATTCTTCAGCTGATCCTGTTTCCTCAGACTGGATGTCTCTCAGCTGAACTGTGCTGCTCAAAGCCTAAAAGCTTAACCAGCCAGTTCCTAGTTTTCACACCTTATATACCTTTCTGCTTTCTGCCATCACTTCCTGGGATTAAAGGTGTGAGTCACCATGCCTGGCTCTTTCCAGTGTGGCTTTAAACTCACAGAGATCTGGATGGATCTCTGCCTCCCAAGTGATGATGATTAAAGTCATGTGCTACCACTGCCTAGCCTCTATGTTTAATATTGTGGCTGTTCTGTTCTCTGCCCCAGATATGTTTATTAGAATGCACAATATTTTAGAGAACACAATACCACCACATTTGATTATGTCTTTTCATTATTTTTTTAAGTCTGTCAAGTCAGGAGACAGGGATTGAGGGATGAGCTGTGGACCCAGGAAGCACTAGAGAGAAATGGGGTACACTGTGTGCCTGTGAGAAATTATCCAAGAGGGCCGGAGAAATGGCTCAGCCATCAAAGGCTGAGCTCACAACCGAAACTAAGAAGTTATCAGAGAATTAATAAAATATTATGGGAAAATAAATATGAAAAGAAATGTATAAAAAAGAATAAGTTAGAGACGGAAGATAATGAAGACAGCAAGAAGAGGTAAGGACCAGAGCCGTGATTCAGCATTGCCTCGTGTATCCGCTAAGAATCAGACTAAAGAAGTTTTTCTGAAATGAATACAGCTGAGATTCTGTGGGGCATACATGGGCTGCAAAGAGGGTGCCAAGAGAAATTCAGATAAATAGAGCTTAAGCTTTAAGGTGTTTATGCAGAGAGTGGATACAAATGGTGAGAAAGAAAGTTAGCTCAAGTTATTTATGCTAAGATACTAAAAAACAAGAGCTAGTGTCAGGACATAAACAACTTGTAAATAGGGTGCCCTTTAAAATGATTGGTTTGTTCTTTCACCCGCTCCTAGGGTTTGGAGGTTTTCTGGTATAAAAGAAGCTTACTGCCTATCAAGTCAAGTTCTTGCTTGACTTGACTCCCTGCTGCATCTGACTGTCTCCGGGTGAGAGGGAGGCTGGGAAATGGGCAAGCAGCGGTGCACTTGCCTTTCCTCGGTTCCAGGCCACCTCTTCACAGGTTCCCGGTGGGGCAGGTCCCCACAAGATTCCTTGACGAATTTCCACAGAACTTCATGGGAAAAGAGTTCAAGGGATGGGGAGGGAGCCATCATTTGCACTTCTGACCTCTCTTCCGTGGACAGGCAGGTGAACGGGAGGGGGGGGGGCACAATTTGCTGAGCTAAGAGTATGGTGGAAGTGAGTATCAGGAGCCCATTGGAAACATTTTAAGCTTGGGTGAGCCAAATAAATTGTCTAATTGAAGATATTAGATAAGTGTTTAGTTTTACCTTACTCAGTAGCCAGCATCCAGGACAATGGATGTGTCTACAGATACACAGTCATCACTTGTTTGCTAACTGACAAATCTCGCACGCAGGAGAGTGAGCAGACATTTATTAAATATTGATTCTAAAAGGCATTTTATCGACACCACCTCATTTCATCCTGCAGTAACAATTCAATTTTAGTACTGTGATTTTAGTTTTATGGAGAAGGGAACAGACTCAGGGAGGTTAGTGAAACTGTAAATCAGGATTAAAACTCACATCTGCCTATTTCTAAATCCCTTGCAAATGCTTTGTGCTAAGACCACCTCCAGCACCAGCCATGTGACATGTACTTTATGGAAGAGAAGCGGCTTCTTCCACTCTATCTTAGAGCTCGCTGGCTCTTTTCTTCCTTGGTTCTTTCCTCGTGTGTAGACACATCAGAAGCAAATCGAGCAATCTCTCCTAGGCCTCTGCTCAGGATATAGGAAGAGAGAATGCTGCCTTCTCTGGAGCCCTTTACTAAAAGTAAGATAGGGAAACAGAAAGCACTCCAATGCTGCAAGATTATGGGTGCACTCATTTAACGTTGCTCTTCAAATCTTTGGAGGAAGCTGAAATCTAATTTAATCTATTACATGATTGTACTAAATTGCCTAACCACATCAAAGCTGCAATGGCCTCACACTCTGGGAAGGGACATTGTTAAAATGGTTTCAAATATATAATGCAGTCTCTCAGGTGCTCAAGACAGAGACGCCCATCCCTGAATATAAAGCTTCCTTTACACTTGGAGATCAAAACAACGGAGCCATTATTTGAGAGGCTGGATGAAATACCAGATCCATTTCTTATTAGCTTCCATCATTAAAGAGAATTTTGTAGCATGGCTATTTTATAGGGTTTTTGCCTAACCCCCGCCCCATGTCCTTTAAGAAGAAAAGGCACTCCTAATGGGATGAAAGGGCAGAAGATTTGAAGATCAAGATTATGAGTAAATTTCCCACTAATTGCACTCTTTTCTGCTTTCAGAAAAGAAAACCAAACACTGTTTTCCACTTCCCCTCTGCATCTAATGCCACCCATTTTAGAAACTCAAAAGAGATATTAAACACACTGCCTTTCAATGTGAAGGAAGAGGGCCGCTTCCTCCTCATTCCTGCCTTTGTGGATGTTTGTGAAGAATGTCCTTCCTATGTGAAGCTATTCTCTGAAACAGACAGTGAGTTTCCCCATAGCAACACTGACGCACTGAGCGAGAGTCCTTGTAGAATCCACAAAAAAAGTCATGATATTTCAAGAGTTAATACTACGGCAAGGTTCTGAGGTTCTTAAAACCTGAGAAACCTCTTCCACTCTCTTGGCAACTCCTCTGAAAGCCTTGTAGCCATGGGAAGCCTGCCTTGGGTTGGAGAAAAGAATGTTTGAGAAAGCAGACTGCTTTGTACTCAGAGCAGAGTAACCAGGTCCAGATACAGGTGTGATTCCTGGCTCTATACCTTTTCTAGTTCTCAACATCAGGCCAGATTCTTCCTTGGTTCTGTGCCTCGGCTTCCATACCAATAGTAGTGTGGATTAAAAGCATACCTTTAACATTATTGTGATCAAATAAATTACTACCTCAAAATAAGTACACGAGTTCCAGCCACATCAGCTGCTGCTGGTGCCATGTTCCCTATTCATCTGGATCTTTTCCATGACCTCTCAAGAAATGTTTGCCTTCCATCTTTAGATGGACAAACTGACGCCTATAGACATTGAACAATTTTCCCAATGAAGCAGTTATTAAAGGACAATTTTTAAAAGGTAGGGCAGAATTTATAATTCAGCTATGATTCCCCAAATTCTAGGCTTTGTCACATAGCACTATCTTCCAATAGCACTGGAGATGCAGGGTCCTCACCAACAATTGCTTCCCTCATACCGCCCCCACCCCTGGAGTCCTGCACATGAATTCCACAGCTACCAACTCCACAAAGTGGAAGGGGGAAAACTGAAGTGCTGAAACTGTCTCTCTGCAAGGCCCACAGGTGAAGAGTTTGCCCAGATCCCTGCCTAACTTAGAGCAGATGTTCAAGGCTATTGGCTGTTGGCCCTTTGTAGACTGGGCATTCAGAAAGTCAAGGCATGCCTGTTTTGGATTTCTGTTGCATATGTCCCGTAAATCCATAGCATGAGCTCTTTGAAATGCCACAGGCCTATGCAAATGTGAGCTTAGCCCTGGGAATCCTTTGAGAGAGTAATTAATTGGAGAAATCACAGTCAGAAGAACTGAAGTTTTGAAGAAACCATGAAGCCAAAGCACAGGGAGGCCATGCCCACAAAGCCAGCTGTTAGATGAAGAGACTTTGGCCAAAGGCTGTTTGTGGAAGAACTAACAGGGTATTCTCACAGGCCTGACACAGGCTTGGTCCAGCTTTCTTTCCCATGCAGAGCCACACCATAGAGAAAATAGATGTGACTGGACATGGAGCACAACTACCCCAGGGCCAGAGAACACATCTTGTGTGGCTTTGGGAATTATCTGCAGAGACTGTCAGGAGGGAGCAGTTTGCTTCTGCATCAGAGTTCCACCAGCTCCCCACCAGCCACCAAAACACTTCTTGGTAATCTAAAAAGAAACTGTATGAGGAAGCTTCCTTTGAGGAACTATAGAATCTCGGAATCAGATTGGCCACTCTGTCTATTCTGACTGACTAGTCTACATCATTCTTTACACTATCACCACACCCCTCTCAACACTGTAACTCACTACTTTAATAGGCATCCCCTTCAGACTCCAGATACCTCTGCTCTTGCTCTCTTATCAGAAAATGATTCCCTCGTTTTTGTAAATAAACTACCTGTTACTGCTAACTATTGTTCCCAATGCTGTTCTCTGTCGATAACCATGTGGCCACTGCCCTTTATTAGGCTGCTGTTATTTTTTTTAGACATGTCCTTGGCATTTTATGTCTACTGCTTGCCACAGTGCATCCTCAGGATCTAGAAATGCCATTATTATCCCCAGTTTACTGATAAGGAAACTGTGGCATAACAAGATTGACAAAGTCACTCACAGGTAAATAGTGTCAGGTCTAAGACGCAGAGCTGATCCATTCAGCATCCCGCTTCACTTTTGACCTACCGAGCATCTAAGCACAGTAATCTTGGTTAAGCACTGTGCTAAGTGCTAGACGAGCCTGCTATTGCCCCGGTTTCAAGGAGTTCACATACTGGTATGAAAAATGAGGTTCAATATAAAACTTATCTACTGTATTAACTGCTTTTCTTGCTACTATTGAGAAAATCAAGACAAAACATCTGACAAAAAAATCAGTTTAATGAAACACAGGGTTTTTTTCTGGTTTATAGTTCAAGGGGTTTCATTCATCATGGTGGGTAAGGCAAGGCAGCAGAAGCATGAAGCACCTAGTCACATTACATTTCCGTTCAGAAAGCTAAGAAGGAAGAATCCTGGTGCTCAACTAGCATTCTCCTCATCATGTAGTCCAGGACCCCAGACCATGGAATGGTGCTACCCAGAATTAAGGTGGGTCTAACCTACTCTAGAAGACCCTCATAGGCAATCTCCTAGGTGATTCTAGGTCCTGTTCAGTTGACAATCAATACAAACCATCATGCTAGATGATGGAGTTGTAACCAGGGACTCCAAGGCAGTAAAACTAGACATTCTCCCTGAGAAAGTACAAGACTTCACAGGGAAGACAAACTCTTGAAGCAAAGTTATAAGTGCTAGAAAGAAGGGTACTGGATATTTGAACTGTAGTACAGCAATTCCACAAGATACAAATGTGTTTGGTTATTCGCTGCTAAAGACTTGGTGTGCTTTTCTCCTGTAATGCCATCTCATTAACTAAGTTTCTTAACCCTGCACACAAAAGCATTTTGAACTTAGAACTTACTATCTGCCATAGAACTCTTTGCATTCCTATCTTTGCATGTCCTGGAAATGAGATGTATGAGTCTTTCATGTTTCCACTCAAGCATCTGTCTTGACCACAATTGTCCTGTGGAGCTTTATTTGTTTTAAAGATAAAGCAAGTTTTTACCACTCTCTCATTTTATCTGCTAAGAATTCATTTCTGGAAGAAATGGCTTTCCTATATATCTTGTATTCTTTTTGCCTTAGAAATAATGGATGATAATGGAGAGGGAAAGTGAACTAAGCCATGGTCTGTCAGGTTTATTTGGGAAGGGAGTTTGTATGAGAAACTATATAAAGACTTCACAAGGAAATTCCCTGCCAGGCTCTCTTAAAATCACTCATTTTGTAGTCTTAAATTGTATTTACCCATATACTCAACAGAAATTAGACACCTCCAGCCCCTGGTTCAGTTCATAGGTGATCTGAATTCTTCTCAGGGTGAGTCTGTCCAACACAGAGATAAGGCAAAGGCCCTAGGGGGTCCTTAAGTAATTTGCAAGACATGTCCATGGAAGGGATGGTTTTAGAGGAGTGTTTTGCAAAGTAGTCAATCTGCTAAATGTTTGTCTTTATTTGCCCAAAACATGGTAAAAAGAATATACCACAACACAAATCCATGGATTGCTTCCTTCACCAAAAATGTCTGACTACAAAAAAGTCTCTCAGGGGAGATAAGATGTTTACTTACAAAATTTGCTTTTTGTTAGCCTTGAGATTTTTTTCTCTTTATAAAGTAGTAACAGTTGACAGATGGACAGTGACCTGTAAGACACTCTTTGAGAAGTCCAGATCGAGAAAAAAAGTTCTTCTCAAGCAACGAGGAGACTTCATCTCCACTTCATCTGCAGCTCAGCCATGTGATATGGTGGCACTGCCTCTTCTTTCATTCAGGGACCTCCTAAGGTGCCCACAGACCATCATTCTGACCCCTTAGCCAGTGCCAGGCTCAGTGGAGCTCAGAAGCAGCATGATGCTAAGCAAAGACATGGGTACTGGGTCTGACGCCACATTTCAAGGCCAGTTTCTTTCTGTTAGCGTTGGAACACAAACAATGCCCCACTTCTAATACTTTGCATGCAAACATCAAAGCAAACACCTACCTAATAAGCTTGTACAATTGAATTTATAATTGTGCATCAAAGTGTATGTAACTGCCCATGTATGGAATAGGAAACTAAGATTTACCACATCCTTATCTCTATCTCCTTGTTCTTGCCACCCTGATTAAGCCCATGAGTACCTTATACAAGAATATCAGTATACCTTAACCTTCTGCTGTTATTGCTGGTTACAAGAATTACATCGTAGGGTATCCGTTTCTTACCTGAGACCTAAGACTTCGCTTCTCAGACTGTTTAAGAAACCCGTTCCCACATGCATTGTACCAAGTATGATAATTCTCCCCCAGGGCCAATCTACACTCCTAAATCACTCCCTAAAAGCAGGGATAACAAAGCTAGTTTGAAAAGGCCTGTTTATTTTGTCACTTTTCCCAGAGGCAAGGGCATTGCAGGCAATGGAGAGTAGGAAAATTAGACTATAAAGAAATATCTGACAGTGCTTCCTTAATCGTGGTCCACATCTGCTGATCCAGCCAAAAGTGAGGGAGCAGAGGTGAACTTTGCTATGCCACGGTGAATAATGCAATCATACGTTTGATACCAAACTACATTTAACTGCCATATAAATCCTGCCTGCCTCCCTAGCACACCTCATTATCTCACAGGAAATGTATAGCTTCCGCAAAGTCAAATGTGCTCTGACCTGTGCCTCTGAAGCTGGGATGGAGATGCAGGGCTGAGAGTGATGTGCCTGCTGCCTCAGCTGTCCAGCTTCCCTAGTACACGTGAGGAGCCTTGCACAGGCATCCTTAGCATTTACTTGTTATGGGCCATCAGGCAAAACACTTGATCACTCGACTTTTGGTCTGACAAATAGAAAATGGGAATAGTCCTGCTTTGCAAATCAGGAGGTACAGAGATCTCAGCAAATCATTCAAGGTCAAATCAAATCTATAGCCAAAGATCTGGACAGCAAGTCAAAGTCTGTCTTGACTCCCGCATTCTTTCCCCCAAAACAAAAAAAGCCCTGTTCGTGTTTCTGCTGCTCTGGTATTTTGGGAGAAGCAAATTAGGCTCAATCAAACCCTTCACAATGGCATTTATGATTTAGGACCTCTTATTCTCAACAGGCTGAATTACACAGATTTCCCCAAAGAATGAAAATGTGTCAAATAAACACAAATATAAATGTTCAAACTTGATTCTAAGAGCATGGTGAGGTAGCAGAAATGGTATAAGAAAGTGCAAGGGAAGCTATCTAGACCTCTGGAAGAGAAGAGGAGGGAAATCCGGAAACCACTCTGCCTATGTTAACAGAGGAAGGAGCAGGTTGGGTCGGTTTTGCCTTGTTTTCAGTTGCAGGAACTGAGAAGCCCCAGTCCAGGTTCAATGCACCATTCTTAAAGCAGTGAACAAAATCCCTCTTTGTTCCCCAGTGAAACTTATCTCTGAAGAGCTGAACCACTTCCTGTGAGATACAGCCCTGCAGATGTGTCCTGGAAGACCCACCCCACTCCTCTGTCTGCAGTCAAAAGTGCAAGAATGGTCACTTTGTACTGCTGGCTGCAAACGACACTGACTCCTCTGATCCCTACTGGGGTTACCGAGTGGGTAAAACTTCCTGCTCAGAAGAGGGTCCAAGGGTGTGTGGGGGGTGTGTGGCTGTGAGTGTGTATCTGTGTATGTGTGTCTATGAGGGTTTTTTT
Source organism: Peromyscus leucopus (assembly GCF_004664715.2). Taxonomy (NCBI): domain Eukaryota; kingdom Metazoa; phylum Chordata; class Mammalia; order Rodentia; family Cricetidae; genus Peromyscus; species Peromyscus leucopus. The sequence goes on from NC_051064.1 coordinate 100,495,409, forward strand.
CCTTCTTCTGTAAATTTGCTTAGCTATTTTTTTAGAGCTGAAGAAGATGGCAAGGAAAGCCAGTGTCACCCAGTGTTTTCCAAACTGTGTTCTGTAGAACCTGTCCAAAGATTGGAAGCCCCAGCAACTGGAGGCAGAAGATGGACTGAGTTAAAGGGGTAAGTTTGTCCCTAGGCCCTTCTATCTGCCTCCCTGTCCCTTGCCAACACCAACAGTCAAAGAAGTTCTAACAATTTGATGTGACAGAGTTGATAGCATTTCATTCAAACAAATGACTTGTTTAGCTTTAAAAGAGTTTTGCTATACAAATACTCTTGGGGGCTAAGGATCCATCCAAAGATCTAGCTCTCATCCTGATAACAGCTGTGTGATTCTGACTCCTTCATTTCAACTCTAGCCTCAGCGCCCTCATCTCTAAAATGAGGAGATCCTAACAGTGTATACATGGGTATGCTTATATAGTGGCTAGACACTCCAATTGAACATACTCTTCATGTCTGTTCACACTGACAACTGTTTATCAGCATACTCTGGTGTCAGGTCAGGCACTGTCTTTTCATAAGGAAGTCACAAAGGATAACTATAATCCCTTTCATAAAAAATTCATAGTCCGAGCTACAGACAGAAAACTAATTGAACAACGAAAGGTGAAGAGTCGTGAACTTAACAGAAGGGCCATTATTTCAAACTGTGGAATCTATAACATCTGTCTTTGGGAACTGCTAACCTGGTATTAATATCTAAGTTGCCTCAAAACTTAGGTAAAAAATACACCCTGATATAGGTGCAAAAATGGAAAGATGGGATGAAGACACCACATTCAAAGAAGAGTTAGAAACAGAGGGACCCAAGGACCAACTTCAGTGTCCAGCACAGAGTTCAAAGCAGCCACATATGGTTTCCTGTTCATAGGTGACTATGAAGAGCTTTACCAAGGAGGATGAGCATTTCCAGAATGAAAGCCTTACTCTTATGAGCCCTAAGTTTGGGGTCCATGGACAAATCCTTTGTGCTGTGCCACATACACCTCAGATGTGTCCGGAGGGAAAAGGAGGACCCAGCCATCCAAGTTAAAGGGTTAGTTAAAAGTCCACTAAAAGCAAGTACCTCTGGGTGCCTGCCCAAGCTCACCATCACCTGATTGTGTTGTTTGTTTAATTTTTAATATTCTGCCTTTCCTTGTTGGTAAATGGAATAACAATTACCTATAAAGGGATTGGGGTGCTACAGAGTCTGCCATTTCCTCATCCCTAACAATCCAGTTGTTACACTCAGTGCTCCCTGATGTTGTTCAAGCCTCATTTTCTCTGAAATTACTCCAGTGGAAAAGAATTCAGTGAAGACTGAAAGTTCATTACAAAAAAAAAAAAGGATGATGGAAAAAGCATCAAATCCTAGGGTTAGCCTTTAGATTAAATGAGGAATTGTTACAGCAAAGCAAGTACAGGTTTCTCTCAGAGGATCAGGAAAGAAACCCCTGTGTGATGGTTTAATTTTCCACCAAGATAGAGTATGATGTTCTTTATGGCATTCCTACTTGTAAACTCAAAACTCGTAGTTACCAACAGATAGTACATAATATACAGAAATCCACATTTAGTACTACTAAAATTGATGGGCTGTTTAAATGGGGCTGTTATAAGGGGTTTTAATTTTTCTCCAGTGAGAAAGATGAGCCACATTAAATTCATGTCTAGATAATGAAAAGGAGAGAAAGACTTGAAATTGGGAGTAATTGACAGGCAAAAGAGCATCACGCTTTCCCATTTGTGTTTACATCAACTATGAATGGCACAGGATGTGAATGGATTATGCTGGATCATTTTACTGTCAACCCATTAAACTGGAAGCTTCGTTTCCCAGAATTCCACTTTGTGAATGATTCTCAGTGAGATTCGGCAAAGGACTTGTATTTGGTCTGAGCAACACTGGAGCAGGGACCATTAGTCTCTGGAGGGCCCAGTGTCAAGCAGACACAGGTCTCCTGTGTTTTCAACTGATCCTCGGTTTTAGGCCACACCCAGTTTTTCTTCTGTAGCACCAGCTCCACTGAACAGTGAGCCGCTCTAGACTTGCCAGCTGACGCACACAGAATATCAAACACACAGGACCAGAAAAGAAACTCATTCCAGAAAAAAAAATACATATAAAATATGTCTTAATTTAAAAAATAAAATAAAATTCATTTTTCTGTGTATAAGAAACTTGTCATACTTTCAACAATAAATGCCACCTTAAAGTTAAAAGCTAGAAAAAGCAATCTAAGCGAATGGAACCAGTAAGCAAACAGGCATAGCTACTTTAATAACTGATAAAATGCATTTTAATCTAAAACAAACCAAAAGAGAAAAAGAGGGTCACTTCATTCTGATCCAGGGAGCAATTTATCAAGAAGACATGGCAATTATAAACATATATGCACCAAACTTTGGCACAACCAATGTCATAAAAGGGTTCTACTGCCCATATTAACTCAAACTTAGCAACAATAGATGATTTAAATACTCTACTTTCTCCAATAGATAGGTTATCTGGACTAAATATAAACAGAGAAACACTGGAACTAAATAATGTCATGCATCAAATGAACCTAACAGGTATCTACAGAATGTTTCACCCAAACACCAAAGAATATATATTCATTCAGAAGCCCATCTTAGCTTCGCTAAATTAGACGGCATATTGAGACACAAAACAAATCTTAAATGAATTCAGAAAAATTAAAATAACTCCATGAATCCTATTTGACCATAACACAATAAAGACTAAAATCAATAGCAAACAAGGGATTAAAAAACACATCACTAAATGATGAATTGGTTGTAAAAAAAAGAAAGAAAAAGAAGAAAAATATTCCTGAAACATAATGTAAATGAAAGCACAACATAACAAAATCTATATGACACATTCAAATCAGTCCAGTGAGGAAAATATGTAACTCTAAAGGAGTATGCCAACATTAAAAACCAGAAAGACTGCAAATAAGTGACTTATTGATGCAACTCAAAGCTTTGGAAAATCAAGAGCAAACCAAACCAAAATCAGGTAAATAGGATTAAATAATAAAATCAAAGCAGAAATTAATGAAATAGAAACAAAGAAAACAATACAAATAATTAACGAATCTGGCTCTTTAATAACATAAACAAAATTGACAGACCTTTAGCCCAACTAGGTAAAAAAAAAAAAAAGAGAGAAGATACAAACTAACAGAATCAGAAATGAACAGGGAAACATCACAACAGATGCCAAAGAAATCCAGAGTATTATAGGGGAGTACTTTACAAACTTATACTCCATTAAGTTTGAAAATATTTTTAAATGGACAAATTGCTAGACTCATCCAAATGACCAGTTAAACCAAGACAAGATCAACAACTTAAAGAGAGAATAAACAAATGAGAGAAAACAAATAAAAAATAACTTCTGACTAACAAAAGCCCAGGCTCAGATGGATTCACAGAAAAATTATACCAAACTTTTGAAGATGTACAACCAATACTTCTTAAATTATTCCAAAAAACAAAAATAGAAAGCATACTTCCAAACTCCCTCTATGATGCTAATATTACTATAACACCAAAAGGAGGTAATGATACAGCAAAAACAGAATACTATCTACATGTCAATATCTCTGATGAACAAAGATACAAAAATTCTCAATAATATACTTTGAAACCGAATTCAGGCATATATCAAAAAAATATCATCTACCACAATCAAGTTGGCTTTATCTAGAAGATTCATGGACAGTTCAACCTATGTATGGTCAATAAATATAACAAATCATAAAAATCATACTTTTTCAATTTTCAAAGGTGGGTTTAAAAATCGTAGGGCCATTTCCAATAGCATTTTGGTTTCCTGTATAAGACAGAGAGAAGTTTTTCTCAAATATATATATATATATTATATATATATATATATATATATATATATATATATATATAATGATATTTAGGTATATACTGAACCCCAGTCTAACAAATAGGAAACCATAAAATTTTTAAGAATCTCGGACTGAAAAGAATATTGTCAATATGGACTAAAAGGAAAGAATAACATAAACAAAATTGACAGACCTTTAGCCAAATCCTAAACAGATACATGAGGTCATCTGCATCTGAAACTCCCTTAAAATACCAATAGATGAAGGGAACGTGCCTGAATTAGTCCAGCCACACTATGGAGGGGCCCAATCTAAAGTGCTAACCTACAGAGCCATGGGTAAGTAAATAGTTGCCTGCTAAATCATTAACTTCGTTGGTGGTTTGTTCTATAGTGATAGAAAACTGGGGTGGTTTAAAGGAAACAAGACTTTAAAATGGAAATCTGGAATTTATTCTCTAGAATACAGAGACTTGGAAGAAGCATGTGAGGCACTCACGGGCAAATATCACTCAAGATGTGTGAGGGATGCTTCTTACGTATCACACCCTAGGCATTTTCCCTACAGCCCTGCACCACAGTTCTCTTATATGACAAAACAAAAGTCATTAATAAACTATTCATGGCTGATAAAGGGCCCAATCTTACCCACAGTATGACACTGGAAAATATTTTTCTAATATTTTCTTTTGTAATACCTAGAATCAGATGCCTACAGAAAAGAAGTCATTGGTGACCAACCTGTGGCTGCTGTAAAACATTCTAGCAAACATGAAGAGTTGGCCTACTTTTCCCAAAAGTGATAGAAAAATTAGGAGAGGAGATGATGAGCTTTGGTCTTTATATCTATCGTGTATATTAGATGGACCAGCCTTAATATTATACATCCCAGGGGTTCAGGAGAGAGAACTACAAACGGCGAGGACTGTTTTCAGGAAATTGAATCTCAGCACAGCGAGCTCTTAATCCAGTCATTTATTCTTTCAAATCTTCTCCGACCTCCCATGCCCTGGGAGTCCCGGTATATACACATTTACAGGCAGTAATTCCTTGGCAGTGCAAAGCCAGGCTTCTGGGGTCAAATGGAGGGGTAATAAGAATCACATAGAGGGGCAGTAATTGCTAATTATCATTTGCAACCCAAAAGGGAAGTGACTAATGGGGAAATGAACTAACTAAAGGCTAAATTCGGGTAATGTCTAACAAGAGGGATCTTATGTGTTCAACTATAACCTTAAACGTGATTGGTAGAAAATGTGAAGAATCTATAAGTTGTTTGGTCAATGGGAGAAAATAAAACTGCCTTCTTTTTTCCTGTAGCTCCTATTTGTCCAAGCTATCTGCCATTTTTCTGCAGGGTGGGGGAAAGTATGCTCAGTCACTAGGCATCCTGTGTACAGCTAGATGCCTCTGGTGATAGTTAAGGGGAGATCTGGAACTAGAGGTAAGATTTGGGAAAGGAGGAAGTTAAGCTTAATTGGCACATCTGCCAGGCCTTCTCAAATGGATAGCCTGGATGCTTAAGTCTGTTCTTAGAGAGTACAGAGGTGTCTCTGATAAGATACTTTCCTCTGTCTGGGGATGGACCTGGCCGGATGCTACCAATGACGATAATTACAGGGAGGCTTGAACTGGGGTTCTGTCTGAGCATAGCTGTCAGCGCAGAACGTTATCTAAATATTCCTAGAAGTGGTTAGATAAGGAGTTAGAGGTCTATAAAGTTAGTAAGGCTATAAGAAAAGGAAGGTCCGAGCTAAATTGTGCAAAGCTATTACTTAAGGTCCACCTGACCTAGGCAGTGTCTCCTTGTGGAATTTACCTTAAATCAAGAGACTAGCATGTGGTGGTCTGGGCTGTTATCTCTGTTAGTCCTTGAATGTGGCTAAGGGAGATATCTGATTCCAGTGCTGAAAGGGGAGAAACGGGTGGTCTGGGGAGAAGGAAGCCTTTCCTGAGGCTGTTCTCCAAATACCTTGAATGGATATGTCCAAAGAGTGATCAGTCCACACTGTTAGCAATTCTTAGGGAAAAATCATTTGGGAAAACTATGAAGGCACACATGATTTTCATAATAGAAGACAGCTGATATATAACAAGCCAAATAACACCAAAAGCTCCTTGGAATTTGGCTTCCTCTAAAGGAATTCCTTAATCCCTTTAGGTAGTGGCTTTGCCATAACCAGCTGAGTTCTTATATTCCTGCAGCCCATGGCGTATTCATAGTTCAAAATATGATTAATAAACCAAAGAACATTCATGGGCTAGAGGCATAATCCAAGGACAGAGTACTTGCCTAGTACTTGTATGAGACCATAGATTTCATCCCCAGCACCACAAAAGCAAGCAAAAACTTCTATTGCTACACTCAAGGAAATTCTTGTCTATTATATTATTATACCCAACAAAAGTCTTATCTCATAGCCATCAGTAGAGTTTTAATAATACCACCCAAACTCTAATCTTTTTATTTGTTTGTTTTTTGTTTTTTGAGACAGGGTTTCTCTGTAGCTTTGTTCCTTTCCTTGAACTCACTCTGTAACCCAGGCTGGCCTTGAACTCACAGAGATCCACCTGGCTCTGGGATTAAAGGTGTGCACCACCACCACCCGGAGCCCCAAACTCCAATCTTAAAGGTATCTGAAATATAAGCCAAAATGCTCTACCATCTCATAAGGGCTCTTGAAATACAATTAAGGAGTAGGGAAAGAGTAGGATTCTAGAAGGAAGGGTGGTACACATGCATAGAGCACTACAACTCCAATTCTTCTGATTATCTTTTACCAATAGAAATAACACTCTCCTCCTAATGCTATTAGGGGAAAACATGATGAGGGGACTGAAAAACATGGCTGGAAATAGACTTTCTTTGCCTAGGAAACTGTACAAGAAAGAACATGAGATTCAACTGTAGTTATAGCAAGGGCTGGATACTGTGAGAAAATCAACAGCCAACTAGTAGGCATGGTATATATAGTGGATATATTACTGTTTCCATTCCATCATTCTTTCTGGACACTTCTTGATACAACTTCTACTTTTTCAAATTCTAAATTCCGAAGAAACCAGTAAATAAATTAGAGAAGTAAGAAAGAGCCATTATAAGCCTGCTATGAGAATTAAAGTTAAACAATCAACAGACAGGCTTTATGACTCAAAGGAACCTTCTGGTGTTAAGTTGAATGGAAATGCAGAAAAGGCACCTACATTTCTTGGAATATTGAAAGAAAAAACACATTCAGATGAATAGTCAGAGTTTAGCAGCCTTGTTTATGGTTAAAGTTATTTTAGAAAGTTTTCTGTGACCATTCTGCTACTAAAAGTGAGTCATTTTTATATAATATATATTATAGTATGTGTGAATAACTTAGTATGCATAGTATATAAACTTTATACAAATCATAGATATATCAAGAGATAAAAATTTTGGAAGCAAAATCATTTCCTGCATTGGTGACCATGACACATAAGTTTGTGTGGTGCCACTACCCTTGTAGGAAGATCTTAATGTTGTGCCATTTCAATTACCTGGTCATTTTTGATGGTTCTGAGTATTTGAATACTTAGTAGAGACTTTGTGCTTTCACACATTCTTAAAAATCAATATTTTTAGCTGGGCAGTGGTGGCACACACCTTTAATCCCAGCACTCAGGAAGCAGAGGCTGGTGGATCTCTGACTTCCAGGACAGCCATAGCTACACAGAGAATCCTTGTCTCTAGAAAAGAAAAAAAAAGATCAATATTAGTATTTTACTAATACCTTTTAATAACCACAGTAATAAGAACAAGAATAATGCTGGAAGTAATCTAAGATTCTGAGAATTCCAATAAATTCCTATTGTTTTTTTTTTCTCAAGTCCCCAAAATAAATACTTTTGAGGAATTCAGAAACACTATTGAAGATAGATGTTTAGCTCTTTTTAAAGGAGAACTTTCTATCAGTCTTTGCATCTTTTGTGTGAGACAGAGAAGACTGCTCCCTGATAAATCTAAGTTCCTTGTCCTTCAGTGTCTCAGAGAAGCTAATAGTCAAGGAACTCAATCCCAGGGTGGATGAGTACTTAAACATTGCCTCCCAGTGATGGATAGCATGGCTCCCAAGCCATTTTTAATGCATCTAGTGGCTATGAGATCTCTGTGTATCGGTTACAAGTGACTTAATCTCAACTTCAACTGCCTTAAACATGAATGATGTTTATTGGTCCATGGACAGGACCTGGCTCATGATCTTTTTTTTATCAAGATCTTACTTTTTACCAGATGTCATGGGTATCTGTACTCACATCTAATAATTCTACTCTTCGGAAGTTGTCTTGTCAGTCATAGATTCCCTACACAAAGGTGAGGTGGCCACAGAAATGTATCCTAATAAATTAGCATCTCAAGTTAAGCTGGCAATCCTGCTTTGTCCTTTTTGTGCATTCCATAGCCTAGTCACCTTGCTCTGAACCCTAGGAGGTATCTTTAATGGTCTACATAAAGAGACTTCTGTGTCTTCTAGCTCTAGGCTGTATTTGGCCAAAAACAAGGCAGATGAGGAGGTGAGGGAATGGAAAATGAGGCCAAACTGTCCATTGATCTGGTTCCCTCGCTACAAGGTCACTTTGAGCTATCTGCCTCCTATAGCAAAGGTGGCCTTTCTCCATGACTTTTAGTCTGACTACGGGTGATGGCCAGAGAGTGACAGATCTGTCTGCCTTCTAAACTCTCTAGGACATGGAACTATCTCATCTAGTCCCTTTGAACAAAGACTCTCTCTAAGATGACTTCCTTTACTTCTCTAATTTGAATATGCCGTCTCTTCTGGTGGGACACCAATTTATGAAACAATGGGAAGAGAATATCTATTTCCACATGGTTCTAGCAAAACTTCAGAGTTATATATTTTAGATTTCATGGTATAACTTTCTTCCTCTGATTACCACTACTAACTGTGACCAGGGAGATGGAGTGCTTTGATTAGTCAAATTTCCCCTTCCCTGGAAATAGGGTCAGTTTCACTAGATCCATGTGGACTCAGTTTGGGAGAAAATATTCTCAAGGCAAACTGAAATAGCATGGTCCATAATTCAAAATCATCTGGGCCTATAAACCACACAAGTGTGCAGTTTCCACTCATCCCTAGGATGCTAATGATATGTCTCTAAGTTGGGTAAACAAACCACGTTCTCATTCAAGTCTTCTTAGAGCTTTAGAATCTGTGGATCTAATTTGACAAAATTGGTTTATCTCCCTCTCTGTCAGTCACTGAATATCCCTATGACCTTGAACAATTTAGCAAACTCTTAGGGCCTTTTTTGCTTATCTGTAAAATAAAGTGTGAGCCAAATGCTCCCTTGGGTGTGTTTGAGAATTTTTAAAAAATGAATCGATGTTTATTTCAAGTTCAAAATCTTGGTGAGGGTTCTCAGATTGTAAACATCATATCAAGCTAAGGTTTCCTCTCCCTTGAAAATAAGATTATATGTAAAACTATTTAAAAGCATAGACTCCAAAACACAAACTAAGGCTACAGCTTTGGAAATGATTGGAACTATAGCCTGTTAGGAAAATCCAGTTGGTCCATCTTGAATAGCACTGCCTCTTGATGAACCAGCTTGTCTCCCATCCGTCTGCCATCCCACTCACAATCCAGACTCTCAAAAGAGATGCTAAAAATGTATCAGCAGGGCTACCTCCTTATTTTCTAGCTGCAGCTGGCACCACACTTGGCTGACATTACCACTAGGGCAGCAAGCCATAGACGAATAATGGTTTACTAAAGGTAGAGAGGGTAATGAGCACACAGGATTGCCAATGCACTCTATGCAGGTGACCAAATCACAAGCTGGGTACCATTTGCTTTGCATATATTTCAATAGAGCTCTATGAATATTTCTTCTACTGTTTTCATGGAGCTCTGTGTTCCTAAGCCATAGCCTCGGAATAAATAATCAGCTTCTAAAAGCCAAAGGAAATAAATAGGTAACCAAGAAGTCTGGACATTCGAAGTGGTGATTTTAAAATAAGATTCACTTCTCAGAAACATTGTAAAGCAAAGGCCAATGACTTAGTTTTGTTTTCATTAGACTCTATTATTTTTCAGCCAAGGGCAAATGCTCGTACAATGACATAGTATTAAAATATATGAATGCAAATTCAAGAATGCCAGCAGAATGGGTAAATAATTTATAAGTATACCAAATGAATCAAGTGCTCCTCCAACCACCATCAGTGTGCATCACTACCCAAAGCCACATAATTACACAGTAATTATCCAGTTCCTAACTTGAGACTCCAATATCAGGACTGGAAATTGTGTACCAGTTATACTTGGTTTTAGAGCAGAATTAGATTACAATTGCCACGAATTAGCAATTTGTTGGCATTTTTAAGGAGAATTTAAATATTTAACATTGAAACAGACATGTTACAGGGTCTACATATGCATTAGTCACACACATCATGTGTGCATTTGCATTATATTTATGAAAACAGATCTGTGTTTGTATGAATATGGATTTGTTTACCTTGCAGTCATATAATTTATAGAGTTTTCAAGTTTGGGTTTTTTGGGGAGAGTCTTTTGGGGTTTTTTGGGTTTTTGTTTGTTTGTTTGTTTTTAGGTAAGAGAATCAATTTTCAAAATGTGTTTACCTGTACTGTTTATCTAACATATTCCACTAATAAGAAAAATTAATCTAAGATAAAGTGGGTGGAAAATTTGTAAAGGACTCAATTCTGTTACTACATAAACCCTGACTCTGAAAATTGCACACACTCAGCCAGCACACAGACTCTTCAGGGTCTTCACAGGGTCTACATGAGCCTTGACACACAATGTATTCAACAAGTGAATCATGAATAGATGGATGGCTAAACATAAGGAAATGGTGAAGATGAACGTTGCACTATAGTTAAGATCTGTTTTTCAAGTAGGAAAGCATTGAGAAATATTTAGATTATATCAAAGAAGGACTAGGAAACTTCTATTTTCAAGTTATAAACTCTTTCAGGTCTTTCTGTTTCCCAAACCCCAAAAGATATTTATCAGAGTGAGAAACTTTTTGGCCCATTTAATACCTTCCCACACATGGTCCAAGAGTGGAAGAAAACAATAAAATAGAAAATCTAACTCTAGAGATCCGTCACCAAGAGGCTGGCTGTGGTGGTATTGTGTTCCCCAAAATATTGTGTACCCTAAGAAATTTATCTGGGGTCAGAGAACAGACAGCCACTAGATACAAAGGCTAGAAAATGGTGGCACTCACACCTTTAATCCTAGCATTCCAGAGATAGAAATCCCTCTGGATCTCTGTGAGTTCAAGGCCACATTGGAAACAGTCAAGCATGGTGACACATGCCTTTAATCCCAGAAAGCCAGCCTTTAATCCCAGAGAGTGGTGGTAGAAAGCAGAAAGATACATAAGGCATGAGGACCAGAAACTAGAAGCATTTGGCTGGTTAAGCATTCAGCTGGTTAAGCTTTCAGGCTTTGAAGCAGCACAGTTCAGCTGGGATTCATTGTGGATGAGGACTCAGAGGCTTCCAGTCTAAGGAAACAGGACCAGCTGAGGAACTGGTGAGGTGAGATAGCTGTGGCTTGTTCTGTCTCTCTGACCTTCCAGTATTCACCCCAATAACTGGCCTCGGGTTTGATTTTATTAATAAGAACTTTTAAGATTCATGCAACAGCTGGCCTGTCATCTACCTTCTGAAGATGTCCAAAATGGAAAGCAGAAGATGGAGAATGGAAAGCATTGGTTATTCCATGTCCTCATACACTCTGCAGGGAGAATCATTACCTTCTTCAGCAAAAGCACAATTAGCAGCGATGACATGAATTTCTCAAAACCCTGCCATAGGCTGGCATTGACCTTACAGAAAAGAACACACACACACACACACACACACACACACACACACACACACACACACACACTGAAAGGAAGATGCAGAAGAGGTACACACTAAAAGCTGGAGCAAGAAGGGAGACTTTGCAAGCAAGAAATTCACTCACTGAATGATAAAGTTGTTCATATGGAGAGGGTAGACTAGCAAGGCATGTGTAGTTAATGAGAGCAGCACAGTTTGAGTTAGGGACAGGGAAAGACACCAGACACTGAGGAGCCAATGTAACTGGACAAATGGTCAGAAGCAACTGGAAATCACGTGCTGACCCTTCTTTTTAAACCAATTGTCCCCTGTTCTAACTACTCTTTAAAGTAGCTGACATTTTTTTAAAGACCATAGATACCTGCCATCTCCTGAGATTCTCATGCACCATACTTAGATGAAGCACAGCCAGGGCTGAGGTATTTCCTTTGTATCCGTTTTTCTTCTGTTGACTCTCTAGGCAACCCTAGCATGTATCCAGGATTAAAAACCATTGTCCATGTCACCACAGTCCACCAGTGCAAAGCAGCGGGCCTCACGTTAAGAAGGACCCCAATATGTCTACAGTTTTTGCAGCCAAATTTCAAGTCACTATGCTTGAGAGATCATGCTTTATAAACCTTAAGCCAATGCCTTTCAATTCTGCATGCTCTAGAATCTTCTACATAGAAGGCTAAGCAGTGACTCTCGCTGCAGCATGGTAAGGGCAGGCAAGATATTGCCTTGAACAGTGGTTCTCTTTGAAAATAAAATATGCTGCCCAAAACATGGGGTCTAAAGTACAGGCATAGATATTGCCCAAGCTCTCTTGGTTACTGTAATAGTCAGACCCATGCTCATAACAAAAGTTTCCAACTCTAAGGCAGACCAATTAAATCAGAATTTGTTGTACAATAGGCTGAGTGCTTTGTAAAGCCCTTGATGGCTATAATTGGGGGAGGGGCATGGAATATAAAGTCAGAGGACAACTTTTAAAAATGTCTTCTTCCACTGTGTTTTATGGAAATATGGGTTTTATTTTATAAAACACATTTTTCATTAATATGTAATTATGCTTTTAAAAACTTTTGTTAGAGGTGATTATAAAATTGGAATGCAGAAAACATTTTCACAAGTTGTAATACAGAACCATTATCAGACATGTTTAAAAGAAAGGCTGCTTCTTTTATTAAGTAAATTTATTCATATATTTTACATCCCAACCAGTTTCCCCTCCCTCCTCTCCTCCCATCCTCTTCCTCCATATCTCTCCCACCTCCCATCCACTCCTCCTCTGTTTCTGTTCAGAAAGTGGCAGTCCTCCTATGGGTATCAACAAAGTTTGACATATCAAGTTGAGATAGGACTAAGCTCCTCCCCTGTATTTAGGATAGGAAAGGCAACCCACTATGAGGAATAGGTTCCTAAAAGCCAGTCAAAGCATTAGGGACAGCTCCTGCTCCCACTGCTAAGAGTCCCACAAGTAGACCAAGCTACACAACTATCACACATATGTAGAGGGCCTAGGTTAGTCCCATGCAGGCTCCCTGGCTATCAGTCCAGACTCTGAGTTCCTATGAGCCCAGGTTACTTGTTTCTGTGGGTTCCCTTGTGATGACCACTGGCTCATAGAACCCTTATTCCCTCTGATTCCCTGAGGTCAACCCAATGCGGGATATAGAGACCCAATGTGGGTCTCTATATCTCTTTTCATCAGTTACTGGATGAAGGCTCTCTGGTGACAACTGTAGTAGTCACCAATCTCCCACACTTCCTATAAGCAAGATAGACTGTAGGTCAAAGATTGTGGGCTGGTTTTCCAATCCCTCCATGGGAAGTCCTGCCTGGGCACAGGAGATGTCCAGTTCAGACTACAAATCCACCATTGCTGGGAGTCTCAACTGAGGTCATCCTTGTAGATTCCTAGGAACTTCCCTTGCATCAGGTTTTTACCTGACCCCGAAATGCCGTCCCCCATTTCCAGTCATCTCTTTCAGTACTCTTTCCCTCCATTCATCCAACCCAATCCCTCATGTTCCCACAGCCACTCACTCCCAGTCTACCCACAAGAACTCTTCTATTTCCCCTTCCCTGGGAGATCCATATGTCCCATCTTGGGCCCTCCTTGTTACCTAGCCTCTTGGGGTCTATGGATTGTAGCATCGCTATCCAAGAAAGGCAGATTTTGGTCAAGTAAATTTTTAACAATCTCTTCACATTTTTAAGAATCATTATGAAGCAAAAGTGAACATTTATAAATCATGAGATTAAAAACCCCAAGTTACTATTAGAACTATGTTTTGTTTTCTACAACTAATACATACTAATAAATAACTTCAAATGTGGAATAATTAAAAATCACATTTGAAGATTATAATTATTAGTTTTCGATTTAGGGCAGCTGTATGGGTTTTTATTCCTAGCAGCAGTGCAGAACAGTTCAATTCTCTCCACATCTTTGCTTGCACCCACTCTCTTCAGTCCCTTAGGTAATCATTTTTACTGGACTGAAGTGGGATCTCACGGTAGTTTTAGTATGTGTTTCCCTGATGACTGGTGATTCTGAGCACAGTGGACTATCTGTATATCTTCTTTGTCTATTATAGCTCTTCTGCCTATTTTTCCAACCTTATTGTTTAGTTTTTGCTCCTGAGTTTTGAGAGTTCTTTATAAATTCTGGGCACCCACTCCTTGTCAGATTCACACTGTGCAAGCTATTTCTCTTTCATTTGTAAACTGTGTCTATACTGTGTTGTTTGTTTTGCAAAAGCTTTTTATTTAAGCGTAACCCTTTTGTCTGTTTTGGTTTTCGGTGTGTGTGTGTGTGTGTGTGTGTGTGTGTGTGTGTGTGTGTGTTGGATCTTTTCCAAGAAAGCTTACCCATCCAGTGTCCTGAAGCCTTCCATGTGTTTCTTTCTAGCTGTCTCATAGTTTCAGGTCTTATACTTAAGTCTCTGGTTAATTTTGAGTTGATTTTCATTGAGCAGTGAAGAAGGATTCTTTCAACAATGGCAATATTGGAATTAGTTTTAAAAGTTTGAATGCATCCAGGTACGGATATCAAATTCTCCCAAACCCAGTGTTTTAAACAGTAATGAAGCTATGCATAATGGGCCATTCTGCAATATGTGTGAGGCCACTCAGAAAACAGCAGCCACATGGCAACCACAGAACCAGAAACAACTGAAAACAAAGTCCCCATAGCCAGAAGATGCCACAGAGGACCTTCAACTACATCTCTTTCCCTCCTGGAATGAGAATGATCTAGCACATTCCCCAAACAGCTACACAGAGGAGACCAGCAGGATTTTCACCTGCCACTCTTTATTCCAAGTATCCCCACAAAGCAGTGAGTGGTGACTGGCAAAGCACAACCAGTTCAGCTACCCTGAACATGTCATGAGTCCTGAAAAGAAGATAAGAGTCTCACACAGCATGTGAGTGATGACTAAAGGTTCACATTGTATAGAAAGATACATGTTATTTATTCTATATTCATATATTGACAAATAGACTGATAGAAATAAAAATCTAAAATGTAAATAAAGGTGTTTTATATGAGGTAAGCAAGACTTCAAAGATAACAGAACTTTTTTATTTTTTTAATTTCTTTTATTTTTTTCAAGAGTATAATTACATCATTTCCCAATTCCCCTTCCTCCCTCCAGACCTTCCCATATACCCATATTTCTCAAATCCATGCTTTTTCCCCATTAACTGTAAGATAATAGAATTTCATTATAATTGTGAATGTGTGACTATTCTACCATTAGTGATTGAGCTTCCTCGTGTACTAAAGACATAATTTATGGAAATATGATAACCTAACTGCAAAGTTTCCTTTTTCCCTACATTTGAGCAATTTTTTTTTAATTGTAGAGGTTTTTGTTTTATTTTGTTTTGATTTGATTAGAATTTCAAATGTGAGTGTGGGGACTGGAGGAATTTCTGAATGAATGAAGTCCTTGGTCCATGTGTGCTGTTGACATGAGCATGTCCATGTCAATGGCCATAGCCTCAGACTCAAGAAAATGGCAAAAGCCCCCACCCCCAAACACACTCACAGAGGGAAGATCCAAAGGACAGCTAAGCCTTCTTCTTGTCCATGTGCAGATATTGATAGCATGTGCAAAAAAATGCCCACCGTCGCTTTCTCCTCCTGGCTGTGTAAGGCCTGTACACTGCTCCCCTACAGAAGCTTCCCCTACAGAGGTTTGCTAAACCTGCCTCCTTGTTTGCTGTGTACAATAACATTGCCTCTTTGTTTGTCTGTATGCAATAACACCACCTCTGTGTTCAACTGTATATATAATAAACATGCTGAGTTTCCAGGGTGCTGCAGTTTCTCCATCAGAGAGCCCAGTCTATTCAATCCCAGCTTTTCTGTATTTCTCTGTGTGCCTATCATTTCTTCATTGCCTTGTCACCTCTAGCTGTAGCTGAAGTTTTCTCTAGTCCTGCCTAGCCCCACAGACCCCACAGCTACTTATAAGATAATCACTCAGAAGCTTGTATTAATTAAAATTGCTTGGCCATTAGCTCAGGCTTATTATTGACTAGCTCTTACACTTAAATTAACCCATAATTCTTATTTATGTTTAATAGTCATGTTAAGTTTTCTAGGTATACATAGATAAATTTCATTTAGGTAGGCAATCTTCAAACATGTCTAAGACCTACAGAATATGGCATTTGAAATGTTTTTAAAACTTAGACTTTCTGGACAGTGAGACATGTCTGCTCCTGACAGCACCAATTTACTTCAGCGAGAGAGATGGGTGTCAAAGACACTCCATATGGAATTTATCTTCTTCTTGGCAAAAATAGCCATTTGGGCAAGAAACTGTTCTTGCCTGGACTGCTTGATAAAATGTATTGACTGGACATGCAGGACCCATAGGAAGGTGACCACTGAACTTAGCAAGACAAAATGGTCCTTCAGGTTCCTGCTTTGCAGAAGAAACTTCCAGACATTCTACAGGACACAAAGAGAAGCGACTGAGAGACTATAGGCCTATAGGCTGAAGAATGGATGCCCCAACACTGCAGAAGAACTTTGGGTAACTGTCCAGGCAGCTACCTGTCTCTGTCATTCTAGATTTTTGGAAGTTGCCTACAATGTTCTTCCTGTTTACTTAGGTAATGTTATATCCTTTTGAGGTCTTTGATGCAATTGAAGACTAGATAGTTATAATTATGGTTTTCCTTGGTTTTTATAGGAAATAAGGTAGATATGGAACCTTGGACTCACAAATACAAAATAGATAGGATATCTTCTTTGATTTTTGCCAAATACAAATAGACTAAATATTATAACAATAATTCTTGCTTGATAGCTGTTTTGTTATGTATAATTTTACTATGTTAAAGTTAAAACTTTCCTTTTAAATAGAAAGAAAGGGGAAATGATGGATGATGGTGTTCTGCATGCTGTGAATGTGTTGTCCCCATTGGTGGACAAATAAAATGCTGATTGGCCAGTAGCCAGGCAAGAAGTATAGGTGGGATAAACAAACAAGGAGAATTCTGGGAAGAAGAAGGCTGTGTCAGGAGTTGCCAACCAGACACAGAGGAAGCAAGATGTGAAGGCAGAACTGAGAAAAGGTACCAAGCCACGTGACTAAACATAAATAAGAATTATGGGTTAATTTAAGTGTAAGAGCTAGTCAATAATAAGTCTGAGCTAATGGCCGAGCAATTTTTATTTATTAACCAGTGGGAACAACACATTCACAGCATGCAGAGCACCATCACCCACCACCTAGCCAGGTAAATCCCTGGAAGTTATACAAGAACTCAGGACATGAATCTATACTTACACCATTTCCATGCCTTCTTTTCCTGAATTCAACTCACCTGTGTCCCATACACACACTCCCTCTCAAATCCATGACCTCTTCTTCCTTAATTGGGGTGTGTGTGTGTGTGTGTGTGTGTGTGTGTCTGTGTGTCTGTGTCTGTTCTGTGTCTGTGTCTGTGTGTACACATGTGTATATTTAAATACAGCCTACTGAGTCCATTTAGTGTTGCTCTTATGAGTATTTGTTAAGGGCTGACCACTTGGGACTGGTTAAACTATCAGGGATGGCTTTCCCTAAGGAGACTGATTCATCCTCTCTCAGCAGCCATTAGTTACCCTAGGCTCTTGATTTTAGGATAAGGCCTTGTGAGATTTCCCCATCCATACTGCCATGTCAACTGGTGTTGTTATACGGGTCTTGTTTAGGGGACAATATTGTTGAGATTTTATAGGTTTAGCCTCCCTGTTACATGTAAAAGACACTGTCTCACAGGAGACATCCTGGCCCCTGGCTCATACAGTCTTTCTGCCCCCCCCCCTTCTTCAATGTTCCCCAAGCCTTAGGCATACGAGTTAAACTGTAGATGTATGCATTGGGATAGGGACCTGGTCAATTGTTCTCTGCATTTTGACCAGCCATAGATTCCTATAATGGTAATCGAAATTATTAACCCATGACTTTGATTTATTCAATAGTAACATGTCATTACAGTGATTCCTTAGTCATTGTAGCACATAAGTTCCTATTAACTTTAGAGAAAACCAAATCATCAGAGTCAAAAACAATTAGAATAATAAATACAAATTGTAAACTTAAAATTATATTTGTAAATTCTATATATAATATTCAAATGCTGTAATAGAATTATTACAGCAATGATATACACAATAAGGTAATACTATTTCTATTAAAAAACTACAAACAAATTTTATTTCATTGTACAAACTATCACTTATTTATATTGATCCATATGGTAAAGAGAAAAGATTGGTACCACTGTTTATATATAAATTACTTGTACTTATGCCCAAATTTAATGGCAATATAAATTTTTGACTATTTCAAAATGTTCATCTGTCATTTCTAATTACTAGGATATATATATATATATATGAAATAAATTGATGGATATTTCATATCACATTAGAAAGCAAAAGCAACGAAATGATTTTCCACACTAGAAGGTAATTCTATACTGATCAGGAATCTACTGTAGTCAAGCCTTCTGAAACAGACAGACTTGGTAAGTAACTAATCTGCTTTTGCTTTTACCTAGGGGCTTCTATTGTCCTAATGTGCCTCACATTTTGAGGTAGAGACTATCTTTGATGTTGCAATTATGCAAACCATAAATCTTTAATGTATGTGAGAAATACATTCAGTAAGAGAAGTAAAAATAAAAAAAGGTTTCCTTTGAGATCTGTCAGGAGTTGTTCATGAGAAGAGACATTTAGTTGCTTGTATAGTTCTATCCCATTGCTGTGTCAAAACGCTAGAACGAAAAGCAACGTAGGAGAGGAATGCATTTTTTCTTCCTTTTCTTTTTTCTTTTCTTTTAACACTTCCAAGTCATAGATCGTCAATAAGCAAAGACAGGGCAGGAATTAAAGTATGAACTTGAAGGCAAAATTCATGGAGAGATATTACCTTACTGATTTTTTTGGCAGGCCTGTGTTTAGCTAGCTTCTTATGCAGTCCAGGGCTACCTATCTGCCTAGGGCAGTGGTTCTCAATCTGTAGGTTGTGACCCTTTTGGGGTCAAATGGCCTTTTTACAAGGGTCACCTAAGACTATCAGAAAACACAGCTATTTATATTACAATTCATAAATGTAACAAAATTACAGTTATGAAGTAGCAAAAAAATAATACATGGATCACCACAACATGAGGAACTGTATTAAAGAGTCACAGCATTAGGAAGGTTGAGAACCACTGACCTAGGAACTGGTGCATTCCACAATGGGCTAGGCCCTCCTACATCAGTTAGCAATCAAAACAGTCCCCCACAGACATGCTACAACAGCCCATCTGATCTCTGCAATCCCTCAATTGAGACTTCTTTCTCAGATGATTCTAGGCTGTGTCAAGTTGACGGCTAAAGGTGACTGGGACAGTTGCATACACCAGCTCTCAACACTAGAATCTGATTGACAGAGGCACCTATGTGTCCTTCAATAATGGTTTTGTGTTTATGAAATACATGGCTCACCAATGCAAGGCCTTGAGTAAAATGTAATACTGAATCTGCTCATAGAAACCCAGAGTCCCTGGATGAGCAATGTTGAGTAATGTACTTTGTTATGACAACTGTGTAAAAAACACATCAAGAAGGTAGCATATGGGGTAGGAAATTTTGCATTTTAAACATGAGTGTGGAGTATGTTTTCATTTCTCATTATTTAAGAGATATAGGTGAGTGATATCAGCAAGATGGCAGAATCTGAAGCACCAAATCTCATCACCCTCATAGAAAGGTTGACTAAAATACAACACATATGAGTGAGAAATGTCTTTATGAGAACCCCAGAAATCAACTGGGAAATTTCAACACCTTAAGTTAAAATCCAAGAATAGTCACATTGAAAATGGTAAGCCAGGCACAATGATATACATCCTTAATCTCAGCTACATAAGAAGCTGATGTAGGAAGATCATAAGTTCAAGGCCAGCCTGAGCAATATTAGTCAATCTCAAAAGAAACGGAGGAAGAAGGAAGGAAGGAAGGAAGGAAGGAAGGAAGGAAGGAAGGAAGGAAGGAAGGGGGATAAAAGAGGGGTTCATAGAGAGAGAAGAGTAAAAGAAGCAATTCCATTTCAAACATGTCACTTTCTCCAGAGCCAAGGCCCCACATCTCAGAGCGCAAAAGCCCAATTTGCAGCTTCTTCCTTGTGAGGTAAAGAGAAAAGTAGAATTTACATTCCAAGTCTTTTCTCTCGAGGAACTAATTTCTGTCTCACATACTTCACAGTGTTCATGCCTAGGGGCTACAGAGAACAAAAGTGAGCTCAACAGCTTGTGTTGGTGCCAGAGAACTTGTAATGCCACAAACAGAAACTGGCACAGCCCGCCACTATAGGGAGTGGGAGCCCAGCTTGTGGCTTTGGGAGTGGAAGGGATGAATGGAACATGTGTCAGAAAAATCCCAGCTCTTCAGAGAGCTTCAGAGAGACTGGTTCACCCAACACAGGTTCCTGATAGAGAAATAGTACCTGGTTGGCCTGAGGCGACAGGGAAAGGCACATAGTTTAGCACTGTGAAACTTGTACTACTACAGATAGACACTAGAGGGAGAAAGAGACTACAAGCTTAAGAATAAACCAGCAAAATTCTGGCGGGGTTGTACACAACAAGCATGGAAAATGTGTCCTTGGGAAAACCTGAGAGGGTTGCAGAATCTACACTGCGGATGACTGTAAAGGTCCTCCCTCATACAGAGGAATATAAAGATACAAAGACATGTGTTTTTCAAATATACAACTCCAAATACAAAGGTACAAGTCACAGAAAATAATGAGAAAACATGGCCTAATCACAGGAGCAAAATAAATCTCCAAAACCTGACTGCAAGTAATGGAGTTAAATGAATCACCAAATTAAGAATTCAAAATAACCATATTATAGATATTCAATCAACTCACAAGAAAACACAAACAGAATGGCAATATCAATATTCTTGATTTTTTTTTTTTTAGATAACCAAACAGTAATTCTAAAGCTAAAGAACACAGTAGAATTGGAAATTCACAAGAGAGGGAGTTCATTAGTAACTTCATTCAAGAAAGGGAATCAACAGACACAAAGATGGATCATTGACATTATCCAGTCCAAAGTATAATAAAAATGAACATAAAAGGAGAAAAAAACTGTAGAAATTAGGGGACACCATAGACTAGAAAGGTTAGGAACGAAAGGGATGAATGCTTTTTAGAGTACTTCTTGGGCTCTTGGTTAGATTCATACTGTTAAAGCAATAAATAAATAAAAATGAGAGAAAGAGAACAGAAAGGAAGCAGATAATAAAAGACTGTCCAAATTAATAGTAGTCAACCATTCCCAAACCTGTGGAAGGAAATGAACATCCAGATGTCCAAAACCCTAGTTGAGATTACTACAAAGAAACACATGCTAAGAGAAATTATAGTCAAGTTGTCAAAATCAAAGATTGTTGCTGGAGAATTTCTCTCCAGCTCCCGCCACCAAGTCCCACCAGTCCCAGAGCCCACTTATAAAATAAACACACAGATGCTTACATTATTTAAACTGCTTGGCCATTAGCTCAGGCCTATCATTGTCTAGCTCTTACTCTTATATTTAGCCCATTTCTATTAATCTTTACTTTGTCACATGGCTGGTGGCTTACCGGTACTTTACATCTTCCTTGTCTTGGTGGCAGCTCCAGGCAGTTCCTCTTTCCTTCCTCCTTCCTCAATTCTCCTCTCCCCTTGTCCCGCCTATACTTCCTGCCTGGTCACTGGCCAATCAGTGCTTTATTTATATAGAGTGATATCCACAGCGCTTCCCTTTTTTTCTTTTTCAAAGAGGAAGGTTTTAACTTTAACATAGTAAAATTACATATAACAAAACAATTATCGCGTAATTACAGTTACAATATTAAAGAAAATATCTATCTTATACTTGTGAGTTTAAGGTTTTATAGCTAACTTATCTTTTATCATAACTAAGGAAAATTGTAAGTATCTAGTCTTTAACCATATCAAAGACCTCAGAAGGATATAATACTACCTGAGAAATGGGAGAAGGATGCAAGCAACTTTCGGGAGTCTTACAGGGTAGACAGAGACAGCTGACAGCCTGGACAGTCATCCAACGTTCTCTTGTAAAGTTGGGGCATCTGTTTTTAGCCCACAGGCCTAGAGTCTCTCATTTACTTTTTTCTGTGTCCTGTAGAATGTCTGGCGGTTTCCTCTGTAAAGCAGGAACCTGAGGGACCATTTTGTCAAGCAAAGTTCAGTGGTCACCTTCCTATGGGTCCTGCATGTCCAGTTGATCAAGCAGTCTAGTAAAGAACAGTTTCTTGCCCAAATGACTATTTTTGCCAAGGTGAAGACTCCATATGGAGTGTCTTCGATGCCCATACTCCTCTCTGAAGTAAATTGGTGCTGTAAGAAGCAGACATGTCTCACTGTCCAAAAAGACTAAATTTTTAAAACATTTTAAATGCCATATTCTGTAGGTCTTTGAAGTGTTTGAAGACTACCTATCTATCTGAAATATATTTATGTATGCCTAGAAGACTTAACTAACATGGCTATAAATAAGATTATCACAGATGACTAATTATTAATCTATTTTTTAATTATCCATTACAATTTTAAATGAGTTACATAAACATAATACCTCAAACAAGAATAGAAATATATATACAGTATGACAAAATTAAGTTTAAATTTGTATTAATAAACTAAAATCTATTGCAATGTAAAACATTTTAAACAAGTTGTTACTCTTTAAAAGTAGGTTCATTAATCTACCCTTTGATCCTATCATGTCTAAACTATCCCCTTTTTTTCTTTAGAAAGAGATTGTATTTATAATCAACCTGCTTTAAATAAAAATATTGGTTTTTCTCTGTGCTACACCAGAGGGTTCTTCTGATTTGGGACACAAGAATCTCTTAAACTTTTTGTTGTTGTTGTTTCTTTGGGTTTTTTTTGTTTTTGTTTTTGTTTTTGTTTTTTGTTTTTTGGTTTTTTGGTTTTTTTTTTTTTTAAGCAATATGTCTGGGTTTAGAGGAGGAGTGAGCCAATTCCATCTCCACAGCCAGCTTGGTATATTTGGGAATTTGGGCGTAGCTTCTCTTACAACTTCCTGCTGGAGGGGGGCGCTGTATCTTATGGGGGCACAAAGAAAATTTTAAGATTATGGAGTAGTCCATGAGAGTGTATCATCTGAGCCAGTTGCCTGAAACTGTTCTGGATGTTGGATCATCTGGGCCATGGTGTCATTGGAGACCTTTCAGGGGGTCTTGGCTGGTCAAACCTGATGTATCTTAATCTGGGGTCAGAGACAGAACAGCCACAATATTAAACATAAAGGATAGGCAGTGGTAGCACACGCCTTTAATCCTAGCATTCCAGAGGCAGAAATCCATGTGTTCAAGGATACAGGCAAGCATGGTGACTCACACCTTTAATCCCAGAAAGCAAGCCTTTAATCCCAGGGAGTGATGGTAGAAAGCAGAAAGATATATAAGGTGTGAGGACCAGAAACTAGAAGCATTTGGCTGATTAAGCATTCAGGCTTTTGAGCAGCAATTCAGGTGAGACCCATTCTGGATGAGGACTCAGAGGCCTCCAGTCTGAGGAGACAAGACCAGCTGAGGATCCGGCGAGGTGAGGTAGCTGTGGCTTGTTCTGTCTCTCTGATCTACCATCATTGACCCCAATAACTGGCCTCGGGTTTGATTTTATTAATAAGGACTTTTAAGATTCATGCTACAAAAGATAGGGGATTTGGGAAGCCCTGAGATCAAAGTGACTTATCACATACAAGGAAGACGTGGTAAGACTATCAAGTAATTTCTCATTGCAATCTTGCCAGGCAGAAGGGTGCACAGTGACATATTCAAGTTGCTAAAGAAAAATAATGTCAATCAAGGTTGCTATACCTGGCCCAAGTTGCTCCAAAAATAAAGCAGAAAGGCCTTCCCAGATAAATAGGAACCGAGGGAATTCATCATCACTGCATTTATTAAAATAAGAAATGCTAAAGAGAATTTTTAATTGAAATGAAAGTATAAGAGTCGTACACAAGCATATGAAGGTAGATAGCCCAATGGTGAAGGTAAATGCATAGTCAAATGCAGACTAGCAAAATATCATAATTTACGGTATGTAAATTAATTTCATTTATGGTACTAGACATAAATGAAAAATAAATACAGCTCTAAAATTATAATTTGTGATAGTAATGACACTATGTAGGGGCAGAGGGCTGAAGGTGTGGCCCAGTGTCAGAACATTGACCGATTATACACAAAGTCTGGGCTCAATCACAAGCATCCCCAAATGAATTCAGAAATAAAATAAAATGTAAAAATTGTATGTACTGTTGCTGTGGGATGTTCTGTATGGCAAATGTGTTGCTCTGATTGGTCAATAAATAAAATACTGATTGGCCAGTGGCTAGGCAGGAAGTATAGGCGGGACTAACAGAGAGGAGAAAAGAAAGAACAGGACGGCAGAAGGAGTCACTGCCAGCCGCTGCCGTGACAAGCAGCATGAAAAGATGCCGGTAAGCCACGAGCCACATGGCAAGGTATAGATTTATGGAAATGTATTAATTTAAGCTATAAGAACAGTTAGCAAGAGGCCTGCCACGGCCATACAGTTTGTAAGCAATATAAGACTCTGTGTTTACTTGGTTGGGCCTGAGCGGCTATGGGACTGACAGGTGACAAAGATTTGTCCTGACTGTGGGCAAGGCAGGAAAACTCTAGCTACATACTGTTAAAGATAAGCTGCAGCCAGCTTGAAATCAGTGTTATAAATATAAGACATGCTATGCAAACTCTATGGTAAACACAGAAACAATATCTGTAGATTATGCACAGAGGAAAATAAAATTGCAACTATCCACTACTAATAAGTCAGAAAAACACAGAGAAGAAAAGACTGCAAAAACTATAAGATAGACAGAAAACAATTACTAAAAGGTAGTTTTACGTTCTTCTCTATAATAAATTGTTTTGAATACATTGATTAAATCCCCTGGTCATAAGACATAAGAGCATCTGAAGCAGTGGTTCTCATCCTTCCTGATGCTGTAACCCTTTAATACCTCATGATATGGTGACCCCAACCATAAAATTATTTTTGCTGCTACTTTATAACTGTAATTTTGCTACTGTTGTGAATCATAATGTAAATATTTTCAGAGATAGAGGTTTGTCCAAGGGATCACAACCCACAGGTTGAGAACTGCTGATCTGAATGGATTTAAAAACAACAACAACAACAACAACAAAAATCCAACTATTTGCTGTCTGCAAGAGATACACTTTAGATTTAAAGACATGCACAGGATAAAAATAAGATATAGAAAATGATGTTTCTTACAAACAATATGAAAAGATAAGAGAGTCTGCTAACCAAACACCAGGAAAAGAATTTAAGTTTTTTTTTAAAAAAAGGCATGAAAGACAAAGAAGGGTATATGTAACGATAAAAGCAGCCAATTTACCAGAATTTGTACTCAGGGCATCCAAATATATGAAGCAAACATTGACAGCACTGGAGAAATACACAGCAACATAAAACAGTAGGAGATTACAATATTCCACTATCAATAATAGATAGGACACTCAAACAGAAATCAGTAAATAAACCATAGGCTTGAAAAAAAGAAATAGGCCAGATGGAGTAAACTCACATATGAAGAATATTCCGTCTAGTGGACACAGAATTCACTGTTCCTAAGAGTAATGGGACATTCTACAGTATAGACTGTTAGATCACAAAAGGTCTTAAATTAAATAAGGTTTAAGTCATATTAAACATCATTTCCAGTCCTAACAATGAAAGTAAAGATCAGAAATTCTCAAACACGTGTAAATAAATAACTTACTCTTGTATAGTCAATGGGCCAAAGAATAAATCAAGATAAATTAAAAATGTCTTGAGACTAATGATTAAAAAAAAAAGGACCAAGACTTAAGTTATTCAACATGACATGGTTTGTATAGTTAACAATACTCTGCACTTAAAACGTTAATGTTAATTTAATTAATAATATATATATCTTTATTATGATTAAAAACGAACTTAAAACTTGTTAAATAAGAAATAAATAGCAGCTATACTACAAAAAATATTATTCAGATATAGACAGTGGAGAACAAGACTTCCTAAACTTTCTACTCACAACCCCTTTATACCTGAGAAATTTTTACATGACCATTGATATATATGTATATAAAATAGGTATATACTTACTGGTAATAAATTACAAAAAATATTTTAAAGCAATTATTTGATATACATACAATTTGATCATTTATTAAAAATTAAATCAAATTTGCTTACTAATAAAATGGATATGCTTGTTAATGTTCACATAAAGAACTGAACCTTGACTGATTTGATACTGAAGGATATAGAACATCTTGAATGTTTGTTAAGTGATCAATGTTTATTTTTATAATCATCAATTCAGAGAACACTGTTCTGCATAAATACATAGTACAAAATGCAGCAGTATGTTTAGATCCATTTCAGAAATTATGAGAAACTGCCCTAATCACAAAACAAAATTCACTGAATGCTTTCACTTTGTAATTATTATATATTTTAATTAAAATATAATTACAACACTTTCCTCTTCCCTTTTCTCCCTCTAGCTACTCCCAAAGTTCCCAAAAATCTTAAGTTGATAGCCTCTTCTCGTTCCATTATTATTGTTACATGTATATATGCACAAGTATATAAATACAACCTGCTGAGTCCATTCTGTTGTTTGCTTTATACATATATATATACATATACATATATATGTATATGTGTGTGTGTGTTTGTGTGGTTTCAGAGATGCTGTTTGTATTAAATAACTAATATTGGAGCTTATTCCTGATAGAACATAACTCTCTCATTCTCAGCAGTCATCAGTTTCCTGCAGTTCCTTATGCAGGGATGTGACTCTGAGATTTTTCCCTTCCATGTCAACCTGTCTATTGGTATTGCCATTGTTCAGATCTTGCTTATGCAGACATTTCTAGGAGAAACTGTTTCACAGCAGACTTCATGGGGTTTTAGTTCTTACAGTCTCCCCATCCCCTTTTCTGTGATGTTTGCAGAACCATAGGTGGAGGAGTTGTGATGCAGTTGTATCTGTTGGGGCTGGGTTCGACAGGACCTGTTGATGTCTGCTTCATGTCCAGCTGTGGATTTTTGTGATGGTCTTCATCTGCTGTAAAGAGAAGCTTGCTGATAAAAGGTGACAGCTACACTTATCTGTGGGGATAAGGATAAGATTTAGAATGTAGCCAGGAATTAACTGGTCTAACAGAATGGTGGTGGGGTGTCTTCTAAGAGCTACGACCTCACTAGCCAGGGAAAGTTGGATAGGTTTCTAGTACCATGTGTGGTTTTCCTCCCGTTGAATGGGCTGAAGTGCAATTAAACAGTCACTGGTTACCACCAACATGTGGGTGCCACTTACCTCACATGTTGGCTGCCTTTGTGGATCTCTTGCCATTCTGGTCACGCCATAGTTGGTAGGTATCACTGGGTGGGGCTACTAATTGCTTCCCTCTCTTGGCAGTTTACATGGTATTTTCTGGTACCCTGGAAGCTAGACCACGGGAAAGAGGCTTTCAGGTCAGATCCAGCTCAAGTAATTTGAGTATTGTGTCCTGGGTGTGCAGTGTATGGGTACAGCAATAGGGGTTTAGCTTCAATCTCTGAGAGGCAGCCAAGGGCAACAATAATAGACTATACTGTTTGGGGAGTCTCTTGAATTACCCTGACCAGTCACTCAAAAGGAGACGTCCCATGCCTATTCCTGGGGGGTTGTTAGTCTGTTTCTGGTGGGGAGCATTGTCAGCCCCAATGGTGTAACTTCCTTTAAGGTAGATACATACACGCATACCCATAAATATGTGTGTGTATCTTATATGATTTTTAGGTAAATATAAAAGAAGATCCTTGAAACTTTATTAAATAACGTTGGTGTTATTTCTTCCTCTTCCTTCTGCTTTATGGACCTTTCCTTGCTCACCAGACAATCCCCTCCCCAGTTTTCTTTTTCTTGCTTCATATCCCTGCTATTCCTGTCTCGAGTCCCTTGCCCTGCTATGGCCTCTTTATACTTTCCTGGCTTCTGTGTCTACTCCACATTGTATACTCACATCTGAAGATTTGGAGCTAGAAACTGCACATAAGAATTTGCAGCATTTGTCTTTCTGGGTCTGGATTACCTCATTCAGTATATTCTTTTCAAGGTCCATCTGTTTACCAAGCAAAGGTAGCTCATGAACCCACTGAATTATGTTTTTTTAAAGAAACTCAATTCAGTAACTCCAACAGCAATTTTTAAAATCAAATAATAATCCAAAGCAATGCAATACATTAAATATACACTAATTTGATCTTGAATGCTGAGGAATAGATACACCCAGCTCCACCGCCGCCACCGCCGCCGCCGCCACCACCACCACCCTGTTAAAACACTGTAGAAGAGCAGAAAAGTTTGTATGGACAGTACAAACACTGAAATGTATACTACACACTAGTCTCCAATCTGAGCCATGTGTTGCAAACAGCATTCATAGGCTCAGCACAGCATGACAGCAAACAGCAGGGCAAAGTGTGCCTGTGCTCTCAGAACCAAGGCTGCAGTGAAGTCACATGATGCAACACAGGTGAGCACTGTCAAAAACACCTCAGAATCATTACACATCAAACTTAGGATTCGTTTTTGTTTGTTGTTGTTGCATATTCAGAAAACTTTCTCTGAGGCTGGAGAGATGGCTCGGCAGTTAAAGGCTCACAACCAATGATCCAAGAAACCGCTCACTGTTGTCAGCTATTGTGAACCCCTACACACACACACACACACACACACACACACACACACACACACACACACATACTAAATTGTACAATTTCACATAGGGCCATGACTCCTAGGATAAGAAGCTGGGTCTCAGTCATCTAACACAGTGGATCTGAAACAGTGAGATCATTCTTCATTTATCAGATTCCTGTAAAAACAAAATGGAAATCATAAAAGTGGACCACTAGTATTGCGTTGAGTTTTTCAGGAGGTACCCAGATGCCAGACAGTACAGGCTAAGCCTCAGATCCCCCAGGAACCCTGATCTAATCAGGAACAACATCACTGACAAAGAAGCCTAGGTCTGGGGAGGAATAGTCCTCATGCTGGCATACCCAGAACGCCCCGCAAAGAATCAAGGCCATGGAGACAAAGGTACAGGTGATGATGGGTTTGGAAGAATGCTTAAGACTAACCACCAGTCAGTACACAGTTCCAGCTTCAGTAGTTTTGAATCTCTGTTTGTTTCTGTTATAGAAACAACAGCCTTTCATTAAAAGAGCTTCTGAAATTGCATAAGAGCAGAAAAGAAAAACGTATAATCTCAACAGTTATGTACACAACCATTAACATGTGAATGTTTTCTGTCTTTAAATGAATAGATTGTTGGGTTTCTGCTGAACTGTGTTCATTCTGTGTGTTCAAATTTGCATCCTGCTTTTTTCACACTGTTACAGCATAAGCATTTTCCATTTGTAAACAACATTTTTGTTCATGGCTTCACAATGTGCTTTGATGTGGTTGTACTGCCTGGAATATTTATTTCTAATTTTTCACCACTTTGAATAATATTTGAATGAGCATGTATATACAGTAGTGGAACCACCTTTTTAATGATATACCTGAGGAGAAAATATGAAGTCAACAAGTCTTAAACATTTTCACACATCTTGTCAAATCACTTTCATACTTCATTTATATGAAATTACAATTTTTAAAATTCTAAAAATAGAGATAAAAGTATTCACCATTATTCCCCTTAGGTCTGGAGGGTGACAACTAGTAAGTATTCTAGTATATTCTTTCACCATCATTTGAAAATACATACATTATATATACTCACTTATATGTAATTACTAAATTAAGACCATTGTATATAGGTCTGCAACAGTTTAGTTCTTAATAGTTAAGTCCTGTGTCAAAAATGATACTTCAGGGGCTGGGGAGATGACTCAGTGAGTAACGTGATCTTCACACAAGCATGAAGATCAGAGTTCAGATCCCCAGAGCAAATATCAAAACCCAGAATGGTGGCTGGTGCCTGTAACCCCAGTATTATATAGGGTGACAGAAATTAGGCAGAGCTCAGGGGCTCACTAGCCAGCCAGAAACACTTAGCTCCAGATATTTTTATACTGACTTTGAAAGGCACCTGTCTTGGCCAACTAGAAAGTCAGGAAATGCCCAACACTCTTCCCTTGCCCTGTCTGTCTTTCCCTGCCCCCCTGTGGTTTGTAAGAGAGGTGACCTTCCTGAACTCACTGGATTGATTATGTTAAAAGCGGAGGAAGAGACCTGCTCCTGACACTTGGGATATGAGCCCAGTGGGAACTTCTGTTGCAGGAATGAGTAAGCCAGGAGACATCTCCAGTTCTGGGAGGTCCTGTGGTCACAACAAGGAGACATTCCCCAAGATGACAGCTCCCTCTCAGCCCCTCCCTCCCTCTTGAGTCTTTG